>NC_057798.1:400446283-400764460 GCF_018294505.1 Triticum aestivum | reverse complement strand
GCTGCTATCACCATTGCGTGGGTTCCGGGGCTGTCATCAAGGTCGCTCCTCTCCGCGCAAGAAATCTGGCCAAGACAATAGCCAGGGACAAGCCAGTGAGTAATTTGAATGTACTCGCAAACATTATGAACACGGGTATAATATAACAACGATGTTCCGAAATATTTATGCTCATGACGTCAGTCACAAAAGGTAAATAAATCTCTGATGCATGTAAGCAGGTTATTTATGAAAATGCAATAACATATTAATAATAAAAGGCACCGATCGGGTCTCTGAAGCGACGCCTCGAAAGGTCAGTAAATAAAGAGGAATACCTCAGTCGGGCGTCTGAGCGACACCACATAAAGGGCTTATAAAAGAAATGCCACAGTCGGGCATCTCAGCGACACCACATAAAGGGCTTATGAAAGAAATGCCACAGTCGGGCGTCTCAGCGACACCACATAAAGGGCTTATAAAAGAAATGCCACAGTCGGGCGTCTCAGCGACACCACATAAAGGGCTTATAAAAGAAATGCCACAGTCGGGCGTCTCAGCGACACCACATAAAGGGCTTATAAAAGAAATGCCACAGTCGGGCGTCTCAGCGACACCACATAAAGGCTTATAAAAGAAATGCCACAGTCGGGCGTCTCAGCGACACCACATAAAGGGCTTATAAAAGAAATGCCACAGTCGGGCGTCTCAGCGACACCACATAAAGGGCTTATAAAAGGAATAACGAGCATGCCATAGTCGGGCGTCTGAGCGACACCACATAAAGGGCTTATAAATAATCACAGTGAATACCCAGGAGGTAAAACCATCCCAGGGATACTCGGTATTTCAATTAATATAAAGGTGTTAGTCCATAATAAAAATAATAATCATCATAAGTTTCAAGTGATGATCCATGTTCTGGTTTAACAGTTTGTCTCCTCCGAAGACCGACACTAAGACTGACACTTGACCCATCCCAGACTGTAGTCCTTAACCATGGACACCGCTATTCAAATAGGTTTAATCTCTGCAGAGGGTGTACTCTTTACCCTCGAGTAACGGATTCCTTTAGTCCATCGGGACTAATTCCGTCTACGGTCTTTTTGTTGAAAACACACCTAACTTGCACACACCAGCTTAACTCACACGTGTCTGGAATCACCCACGACACCTGTCAAGCAAACTCTAAGTGGGGAGGCTACAACCTCGCATAGCATGGGATCAAATTTATATTGCGCTCTCTAAGGGGTGGCCTCCCCTCTCGGTCTCAACCGGAAACACCCATGCCCCCGGACCAGGTGGCCTGCCTACCAGCTACAACCGGTATCTTCCACCATGGCCTCTCTGTACGGTGTGTGCTAGAAAGAGGTTGACAACTTACTGAACTGTACTCTACTTGTGGTAGAGACGAGTGGTAGTACGAAACAAGTATGGGGGTTACTGGAACAAGACTCGATCTAGGGTCGACTCAGGAGGTTTAAGTATTCCCTGCATGGTTAGCATAACGAATATATTTCATCCAACAGACAAAGTCACCACTCATCATACCCCTCATGCCATGCCGGACACACTCGTCTCGACGAGGAACTAGGGACAAGCTCGGGTCTACCCAAGACAGAGACTTTCCCGTTTTCCTTCCGGTAGGCACGAAAGGCATACAAGGATGATCATCATCCCAAGCATGTACATTTCCAACAGCAAGGAAATTCCAATAAGCATTCATGCAAATGATCATATCACCACATAAAATAACGAGTCCTATGTAATGAGGTGGTGTCATGATTGTGTCAAACAATGCATGCAAATTATTATGCCAGGGTTCAGGATGCTTGCCTTCAATGTGTGGAAAGGCAGGGTGCACTCCAAAACTTTTGAAAGTTTTCTCCTCTCTCCAAAATCCTATTTAAAAATATTTTTCAATCAATATATAGTTTCAAAAACAGTACCAAAAAGTTGTCTGAATTTTTTTGAAATAAATCTTAAAATAAACTAGACAATATTTGAGAGAGGTAGGAAAAAGAATCAACTCATTTGGAGTTGTAATTAAAAAGTTATGGCCAGTCAAAGTCCTGGTCAAAATCTGTTTTTTTTAATAAAACAGAAAAAGAAAAGAAAACGTTTCAAAAATGTACACGTCGAAGGCGCATTCTGGAAATGCGCTTCCACTTACTCCTGCGTGGACGATGCGCGTGTCACTGACAGTGGGCCCACCTGGCCCACTGGTCAGGTTTGACCAGTCTATCTCTCCCTCCTCTTCCTCTGCCCGAACGGAGGCGATGCAACGGCGATCAACGCCGGTTAACGGCGGCTCCCCGCGGGCTCCAGAGGGTCGGGATGGATCCGCAAGACCGGGGCGGTTCTCCCGGTGGTCGAGGTAGTGATGGGGATGGAGGGAGTCGTCGGTGACGAGCTTCACGGTGGCCGGCGGCGTCGGTAGTAAAGTGGTTTAGGGGCTGTGGTGGTTCTCGATCAAAATCGAGCAGGGGGAAGGGTTCACGGGAGGAAGAGAGAGCTTTTGGTGGAGAGAGTGGAGAGGGGGAGGCCCTGGTGGCGCCGGAATGGCCGGGGCAGTGGCGGCGGCTGCGGTTGCCGGAGATGGGGAAGGAGACCTCCCCGAGTTGATTGGCTGCCAATGGGGGTCCTAGGGAGATGGCTTGGGACTGCCTGCGTGCGGGGTTGAGCTCGGGGGCTTCCTTTTATAGCACATCCGAGTCGGTTCGCGGCGGCCGTGGATAAGCTTGCCGTCGACGCCATTCTTTAGATAGGACGACATGGCGGCGACGCGCGCTAGAGGACGAGGTTGCGGATGAGCTTGAGCCGCTCCAGGGGGCAGCTGGCGAGCGCTGGTGGCTCGGCGGTGCCGACCGTGGCAGGGTGCACTGTCGGGCGGCCGTGGTGGCTAGTTCTTGGCCTGTCGGAGGCGTGGCAAGGGGCTGATTGGCATGTTCTGGAGAGAGGGAGAGTGTGTGGCGTGGCTCTGCAGTGAGTGGCAAAACCAGGGGCGCGACGCGGCGGTTTCGGATGTGTGGCTGCAGTTGGTGCGCTCTGGGCGCGCCCAGTGCACGCCCACCAACTGCTCGGTGAAATGCCATGGCACCCCAGAGCGCTCGGGCGAGGTTGGCAAGGAACAGGATAAGGTTAGTGATAGAGGGAAGATCAAGGGACAAGGTGGTTTGGTCAGGAGACCAAGTTCATAGTGCAAATAAAAACTCATGCCAAATCTGTCCATGCACTCCAGGTGTTTGACAAAATGCCACAGGCACTTAGGCTTTTCTTGGAGTGGCCAAACCTTCCAGATCCTAGTCTCTTTAGATGAACAAGAGGGTGGTGAGGTTAGTTTGTGAAAAGCACAAACTTGCTAGTGCAAGTTTTGCAGAACTTAAATTCTGGATAGGAGGTAAATGGCATCATCTCATGGACAAAAAGTATTCCAATGGTTGCATGCTCCTGGACTTAGGGGTTTTGTAGGGTGGTCTACAAGCAGGGGAAAGAATCAAGGGCCAAAGAGCAAGCAAGAATATGGTTGCTGTACAAACCATCATGTTGGACCAGAATGAAGATTAGGTTGATTCACTCAAAATTTTCAAATAACATCACTGGTTTTTTGCTACTAACATCCCATAATTTTGGTGGAAGCTAGAAAGAAATATTTAAATGAGTTGTAGTGCAAAATTGCCCACTGGACCAGAGAAGAGAATTGGGTGTAGAGATCAAAATATTTCATGAATAAAAGATATTTTTGCATAAAAGTGATTTTAAAACATCACCTGACATCTCCAAATTTTGGTTGGAATTTTAAGAGAATTTATCAAATGGTTGTAGTTCAAATATGGCCAAATAATCTTGGAAAACCATTTTTCAAGAAAACAAAGATCAAGCAAATTAATTATGTAATTAGTTCTACTAATAAAAGAAAAGTTTTTCTTGAGAGGTTAAACAAGCCCAAAACATATTTGAAAGGTTTTCTTTTTGGGGGAAACTCCATAATAACAAGAGAGAAAAATGGTCCAAAAATCAAAAGGGAGCCCAGAAAATAAAAATTTTAATTTCCTGGCAAAATTTTAATTAACAGAACAAGGTCAAAGTTTTGGGGTGTCACAGGGAGAGAGTCCAGCGGGGTTTATCCTCCCGTCTTCGGACAAAGTGGTTCGCTCTGGATCTAAGGCCCGGGCAGGCACGAGAGTTGGTCCTTGAGCGGAATCTGATGGTGGGTCGGACGGGCTTCCTCCATGTAGATAAGGAGCGGCAACCGAGGCCGCAAATCCTTCGAAGATCAAGTCTCCTTGGATATCAGCAACGTAATTCAAGCTTCCAAACCTGATCCGGTGGCCAGGGACGTAGCTGTTGATCTATTCAAGGCGGCCAGTTGAATTGGCACGCAGAGAGTTGTCTAGGGAGAAAAGCCTCCTCAGAAACTACATCATTGCTGATGACAAGCTGAGCCATCGATCCTTCTGTTGATGACACAGTGGAACTCTCAATGAAAGCACCAATGTCGGTGTCAAAACCGGCAGATCTCGGGTAGGGGGTCCGAAACTATGCGTCTGAGAGTCGAGGGTAACAAGGGACAAGTGGGACACAATGTTTACCCAGGTTCGGGCCCTCTTAATGGAGGTAAAACCCTATGTCCCGCTTGATTGTATTCGATGAATACAGGGGTTACAAGAGTTGATCTACCTCGAGATCGTAATGGCTAAACCCTAGCTGTCTAGCCTATGAGAATTCTGATAGTCCCTACAGACTAAACCCTCTGGTTTATATACACAATGGAGAGATCTAGGGTTATACAGAGTCGGTTTGTGGGGAAAGGAAATAACATATCCACACACCAAGCTTGCCTTCCACGCATATATAGGAGTCCTACCCGGAAATGGGGGAAAGCCTTCTGCTTGTATCTTCATGGCCCATCAGTCCAACCCATATTAAACGGTCCGGACACCCGAGGACCCCCTAATCCAGGACTCCCTCACTCGATGAAGACGATTGCACCAACGTTGATTCAGAGGACGATGATGAATCTACCAGTCAGAAGAAGAACAAGAAACACACTAAGAAGCAGAAGGATAAGGCAGTGATGACTGTTGAAGGATCGGGTACACTTAGTACCGGCAAGAAGGCCAAGGCTAAGGTCCCCGGCAAGGAAGCTAACGTGTGCACTAACTGCCGGGAGGCCGCAGCTGCCGAGAAGGTTGGGAAAGGTGATGGGCCGTGTTGCAAGATTCATCGGACCAAAGGCCATGACCTTCAAGGCTATCAGGTTGAGCAGCTCGTCAAGAGACAAAGAGTAGAATATGAGAAGCGTGACAAGGAAAAGGGTCTGAATGTCGCTGGTGGTAAGGGCCGAGGTGATGAAGTAAATCGCCCTAGCAAACCCTTCCGAAACCAAGAAAAACCCTCCAGAGGTAGAGAGAAGGAAGCTTGTGATGATGAGAGTGACTGAGGAGATGAAGAGGAAACCAGTGAGCAGGAGTTTCAGAAGGCCACTGACGCCTTGTGCATTAACGAGGGTGCATCTTTGCACACGTCTCACCACCAGCTCAAGCGGTGGGCACGAGACGTCAATGTCATGGAACCAGGGCCAGGAGCCCGCAAACCACTCAAATGGTCACGCACGCCAATCATCTTTGACGAAGAGGATCATCTTGGCATACCACTGCAGTAGGGTGTTTACCATTGTTGGTCTCTCCAACAATTCGCAACCTCAAGGTCACAAAAATGTTGGTGGACAGTGGGGCCGGGTTGAACCTGATCTCCCCGACAGTTATTAGAAAACTTCAGATAGCAGAGGAAGAGTAAAAGGTTACCGACACGTTTCAAGGAGTTAATCCTGGCAGGAGCCATCCCAAGGGAAAGATCACGCTGCCGGTGGCGTTTGGGGGAGAGCTGAACTACCAGACCGAGAAGATTGTGTTTGATGTGGTCGACCTCCCCTTGCCGTACAATGGGATCCTTGGACACCCAGCCCTAGCTAAATTCATGGCAGTTTCCCACTATGCCTACAACACCTTGAAGATGCCTGGGCATGTGGGAGTCATTACCATCCCATCAGACGAGAAGGATGCTATTATTTGTGTGGACAAGATGTACCGAAACACAGTCGCGCCAGAGGCAGTGGCAGCAGTAGTTCCCGCCAAGGAGGACATAGGAAAGAAGAAGGGTAGCAAGGACGCTGGCAAGGAGTCTGGGAAGCATATGTCTTTGGAGTGCGTTGTGCCTCTTGATGACTTGCCAGAGGGTTCCAATAGCAAGAAATCCAAGGTCACTGCTCCCCAAGTGGAGAAGGTCCCGGTAGGGCTGGCTGGCGTTGATGGTACTTTCACTATCAGCGCCACCCTCGATGACAAATAGGAAAGCGCGCTCGTTGCCTTCCTGCGAGCGAATATCGATGTGTTTGCCTCGCAACCATTTGATATCCCTTGTGTTCCTAGGGAGGTAATCAAGCACCACCTTGCTATCTACCCACACGCTCGACCTATCAAGCAGAAAGTCCAGAAGCAGGCCTTGGAGAGGCAGCAGTTTATTCTGGAAGAGATCATGAAACTTGAAGCAGCTGTTTTGGTCAGAGGAGTGCTACATCCCACATGGTTGTGAAATCTTGTGGTAGTCCGGAAGGCTAACGGGAAGTGGAGGTTTTGCATAGATTTCACAGATCTGAACAAAGCTTGCTCGAAGGACCCGTTCCCCTTGCTGTGTATCGATCAGATTGTGGATTCACTTTAGGCTCTGATTTTCTCTCCTTTTTGGATGCATACTCTAGGTATCACGAAATCTTCATCTCCAGGGAAGATGAAGAGAACACATCATCCATCACTCCATGTGGTACGTACTGTTTTGTTTGCATACCATTCGGATTAAAGAGTGTCGCGTCCACTTTTGCAAGGGCAGTCCAGATTGCTTTCGAAACACAGCTGCACAGAAACATTGAAGCTTATACGGATGATATTGTGGTCAAGACCAAGGATAGAGCAACCCTTATTCAGGATTTGGAGGTGACATTTGCTAATCTGTGAAAGATCAACTTGAAGCTCAACCTAGAGAAGTGTGTGTTTGGCGTTCCCTCTAGCAAGCTGCTTGGGTTCTTTGTGTCCCATCGGGGGATCAAAGCCAACCCCGACAAGATTAAAGCTATCGAGCAGATCCAAGCACCAAGGACAGTCAATGATGTGAGGCGCCTGACGGGGTGCGTTGCCGCGCTAAGAAGATTCATTTCCAAGTCTGTCGAGCGCGCCCTGCCGTTCTTCAAAATTTTGAAGAAGGCAGGGCCCATGTAGTGGACTCCAGAGGCGGATGCGGCATTACAAGAGTTGAAGGCCTACTTGTCCTCTGTGCCCAACTTGATTGCTCCCAAGCCACAAGAGCCATTGCTACTATACTTAGCGGCAACCAACCAAGTGGTTAGCGTAGCCTTGGTAGCGCAGCGGGAAGTGGATGAAGCAGAGACTAAGCAAGGACTGCAGAGTCAGACAGGAACCACGACAGAAGTGAGCACGTCAGCAAGAGCAACCCCAAGGACACGGGAAGGAAGAAAGTGGTGTAGTGGCCACTGGCCAGTGTACGTCATCAGCTCCTTACTACAGGGGGCTAGATCGAGGTACTCTGGTGTGCAAAAGTTGATTTTTGGTCTTATCATGGCCTCAAGGAAACTGCGCCACTACTTCCAAGCCCATGAGATCACGGTTGTCACTCGTTTCCCGTAGCAAAGGATACTCTGAAACCCTGAGGCTACCGGCAGAATAGTGGAGTGGGCTTTGGAGTTATCCAGTTTTTCTTTGAAGTTTGAGAGCACATCAACAATCTAGAGCAAGGCATTGGCAGAGTTTATTGTAGAATGGACACCAACCCCTGATGAGGAAGTGCCCGAGATAGTTATCCCTGGCAAGGAATCACCCCAAGAATGGATTATGTATCTCGAAGGTGACTTTTCCCTGCAAGGTGCAGGAGCTGGCATGCTTTATGTCGCCCCCTTTGGGGAACACTTGAAGTACTTCGTCCGGATGTATTTTTCTCGGGAAGAGGCAACCAACAATACAACAGAGTATGAACGGCTCCTTGCTGGGCTCAGGATTGCCTCACAATTGGGAATTAAGAAGTTGATCATTTGAGGAGATTCACAGCTTGTGGTGAGACAAGTCAACAAGGATTACCAAAGCCCATTGATGGAGGAATACGTCGAGGAAGTGAGGAGATTGGAGGAACGCTTTGACGGATTGCAAATAGAGCACGTACCCCATGCGGAAAATAGCATAGTTGATCATCTGTCAAAGTGTGTTGCGTAGAAGCTTCCTATGGAACAGGGGACTTTTGTTCTCCATCTTACTCAGCCCTCCGTGTCCGCAACAACAATGGCCCGGGAAAGGAGGAAATTGGACTCCGGTAAGCCTCTCCTGGTAGAGCCGTCCGCTCCTGGCAGAGACCCTGCTGGAAACAACTCCTCGCCGCCTGCCAGACCGCACCCTCAAGCCGGGCCCATGGTCCCTGCGAACAAGGAATGGGGCCCCACAGTTGAGGAGGTGCCGCTAGTCCTCATTGCCGAGCCCCAGGCTCCAACTTGGGCAAGTCACATAGTCCACTTCCTCCAAACCGAAGAGCTTCCCGGCGACCAAGATGAAGTTGAAAGAGTAGCCTGGAGGGCCATTATGTATTAATTTGTCGATGACACTCTGTACAGGAGGAGACCAATAGTGTGAAATTGAAGTGCGTCTGCGGGGAAGAAGGAAAGGAACTACTGGCTGAGATACACAAAGGCATGTGCGGCTCTCACATTGGATCAAGGGGAATGGTTGGGAAAGCATTCCGGCAAGGATTCTATTGGCCCACAGTCCTCCAAGATGCGGTCGAGTTAGTCACCAAGTGTGAAGCCTGCCAGTTCCATTCCAAGAACATCCACCTGCCTACCCAAGCTCTTCAGACAATCCCTTTATCATGGCCATTTTCGCTCTGGGGGCTCGATATCCTCGGCCTTTTCGCTCGAGCAATGAGGGGCTTTTGAATTCTTCTTCATTGCCATTGACAAGTTTACAAAGTGGCCGAAAGTGACTGCCGTGAGAAACGTGACTGCTAGTCATCTATCAAGTACTTGGAAGAATTGGTGTGCCATTTTGGAGTTCTGGCAAGGATCATTACCGACAAAGGCACCTAGTTCACGAGCCACACCTTCATGTAATATGTTCATTCCCTCGGATGCAAGATCTAATTTGCCTCTGTTGCACATCCCAGGAGCAATGGGCAAGCTGAGAAGGCGAGCGCTGAAGTGTTGCGAGGACCCAAGACAAGAACCTTGGATACGCTGCGGAAGCATGGCAAGCGGTGGATACATGAGTTGCCGGTAGTTCTCTAGTCCCTCAGAACGACACCAAATCGAGCTACCGGGTAGACTCCCTTCTCCCTGGTCTACAGGGCAGAAGTAGTTATCCCCACGGAGCTCATTTACGGGTCGCCTCAAGTGCTTGCCTACGATGAAGTAGCGGAAGATCAGCGTCGGCGTGACGATGCTGTGCTACTCAAGGAGAACCGTCTCCGGGCTGCTACGCGTGCTGCATGCTATCAGCAGGCCTTGCGTCGCCTTCATAGCTGCATGGTTCATGCCCAGTGTTTTGAGGAAGGTGACCTTGTCCTTAGGCGCGTTCAGTCTGCCAAGGGTACAAACAAGTTGACACCAAAGTGGGAAGGCCCTTACTGGGTAGTACGAGTCACCAGACCTGGCGCAATCCATCTGGAGATCGGAGATGGCATTCAATTGCAAAACTCATGGAATATTGAGCATCCTTGCAAGTTCTACTCGTAAGGCGTGGCTGTCAGGCCCTGCCCGACAGCCACCCTTTTGTACAGGCCTTGCCTTAGTTGCATGTAACCCCTTGTACAAAGCCAGGCGATGACCTTGAGCAGCACAGAAGTAAACAAAGTGCTGGGGGGACCCCGACCAAGTTGCATGCATGCATGAGCATTCCAAGAGCATTGCATAAGCATTTCATGAGCATTTGCATATGCATATAGATAGGATCGCATCTCACATCATTCCCATCTACATGAAGCTGCAGGTTCCTACCGTGAACCTGGCCTCTACGAGGAGTTGGGAAGATGGACCAACATTGCGATCTCCGTCAAGAAAAAAAGATAAGTTCTACCTCTTTTCCATTATTGTTTTGTAAGTTATAACTTGTGCATGAGAAAACCTCGCCACTCTTTTGAGACTTAGGTGCTCTCATCCCTGACTCGAACGTTGCTTCGGTCAGGATAGTCGCAGTGACCTTTGGTAAAAGGAAGTTGGCATCGGGGGGGGGGGGGGGGGGGCTGGTCCCTTTATGTTTTGTCCGGTAGGAGCAATCCTCCGTCAAACAAAAGGGTACCGACTGGGTAGGCTGCCGTGGAATACTAGTTTACTTAAACTAAAGAGGCATCCCACCTCTGCATGGACATATACATGCACGAGCTCCCGGCATGGTTCATCGTTTCCATTAATATGATGTTAATACAAGTACAAGCATTCATAACACAAACATGGACCTGAGAGGTTACATTATTTGAATTAAAAATTTGGCAAGTACATACAGATTTAAGATTGAAAAAAGATAAGTGCTCCGTAAACTCCTCTCCCTGTCGCTTTTGTCCCAGGTAGTGCGGTGCGAAGAGAAGAAGGCGGGACGCGCACCGGCACAACGCCACACTGATCCCGTCAGGGCCTGCCAAATGCATCCTGACAAGATCGGGAGTGGAGAGGTTGTGAAGAAGGAAGGCAGAAGGAGCACCACAACGCCCCCCTAGTCACCACTTCCAGGACCAGTCGGAAGACTCCATCACGAGCTCTGGTAGATAGAGATGTCGAGGCCCAACTGGAAGACCACTGGAGAAAGCAAAAGCACCAGAGGGGCAAGCCTTTCCCCGGCAGCTGGGAAAACTATGATGACGACACCAGGGAAAGGGAGGAAGAGTCAGACAGACGGGTAGCAGGTCGCTAGTATGAGACAAGTGCCTCAGTGCTATCATACTCTGACTGTACGACCTGCCTCCCGCCTTCTCCTTTTCCCCTGGCTTCATATTCATCAACACCATCCCTGGGGAGAGCCGGCCTCGCGGTCCGGCACCTTCTCCGGGGAGACGGCGAGCGACCAAGACGGCCAGGGGGCTCGAGGCACACCACCACCCACCTTGATGGGCAGGAAGGCACACCTCTCATCACCATCATCCCCAAGACCTTCGGGAGGGGCAGTGCCGGGATTACCAATGGTCTCTAGCCCTCCCTCTTGGGCAAGCCCCGGAGACGCCAAGAAATTCCCCACTGCATGGACCAGTCTCACTCCCCAGGCACCAACATTTGGCGATATCAGCCTCGGTACGGAGCTCGGGGCCTGGCCCCAGTTTTTTCTCTCCATCATAACCAGTAGGAAAAGGAAAACAGAGGAGGGGGAGCGCAAGGATGAATGACTCCGCCCTCCCTTTGCCCCTCCTTTTATAGGCGGGACGGGAAGGAGGGCCGCTCCCTCAACAGGCAGCCACCGTCCTCCTCCACCAATTCAAGCGGGTCGGGCCCTCGCCTTAATGCTCTCTCGCGCCATGCGCCTCTATTACCTACCCTGTGTGATACATGCGGCATACATGGCTCGGGATAAGGGCGTGGTGGGAAGAGTGAATTGGCAGTTTCTACCCCATGCGTTAAAATCATTCACATTCCATTACAAGGGATGCCCCACCACTATTGGCTTTACACGACGCACGGCGAAGCCAGAAACTGGTCTGGACCCAAGATTGATGAAGAAGTAAAGAAGACCTCAAAGGGCCAGCCCCTTAAGCACCCCCGCATGTGCACTTATTGGGCCCTACCCCGACGACGCTCGGCAGCGCGTTCAGGGCAGGCCCGAGGGCTTCTGTCGGTGGAACAAACCCTGGGACTGTTCCCAGACTATGCACAGGCACAGGAACAGGGTTGAGGCACCAACCCAAGTCAGAGTGCAAGAGACCAAGGGCTTCGAAGGACCAACATACAGACCAAGAGGACCAAGGTCAAGCCAGAGAAATAAGATACCATCAGGAGGAGAGCCTCCCTTGCCAGGCAAACGAGCTCGACAGGGGCGGGGCCACCCCCAGAAGAAGGCTCCCAAGACGTCCCGGTAGGGCTTGGCAGGACTCATGAAGGCAAAACTACCTCACCCAACTACTCCACCATGACCCGCATCGTCAATCAGTGCGGTGTCAAGCCGCAAAGTGACTAAGTGGCAACCATTCGCCACATGACAACTTTTCTCTACAGAAGATGCCAAAGAACGATACCCGTCCCACGACGTGTCAAGCGAGCAGGTGTGAAGCTATTAAAATAGCCCAGCAAGGCTTGCCGGGCAACCAACAACGTGACGTTAAGCGGTGCATTTAATGCACCCTGTCAGCCTGTAGAGTTAGGTATGATAGCACTATTTGCTATCTTATTAGTGCATACTGACTACTTTGCCATTGTGGTAACCCCTTAATCTATAAAAGGAGGCCCATGGCAACCGTAGAAAGGGTTAGAAGGTTGGATAACACATACGCCCATACGCGCGTGGCCACTGCCTCGCTTGCCGGGCAAGTGTACTACGCTCCACCACCACTCTTCCACCATCAATCCACCAAAGTAGGAGTAGGGTTTTATGCCTTACGGCGGCTCGAACCTGGGTAAAATTGCCCGCGTGATCTCTATCGTGCTGCCCCACGCTTGTCTGCTCTTTGTGCAATGCGACGTCCCCCACCAAACCAGCAAGGGGCCCTCTAGTCCCATAGGTGGCCGTGGTTTCTTGCGACGCCATGGTCAGGCATCTGTATAGGAACAATAGAACTAGGCACTTTCTGTTTAAAGAAGATCAAAGCTGTAAAATTGTGTATAAGCAAGAGTTTATGAACAACATATATATCATAAAACAGCTCGTACCATAAGTTTCTCGACACAGTTAGACTTGTTCAACGTGTGCAGAAGTGGCACACATATCCCACGTGGCCTTCCACCATTGAAATGCCCCACAAGGACCTCAAGACGATCAATAAAGTGTAGGAACTTGTGGATGTCGTCCCAGTCATCTTCAGTGCAATTAGTAACAGTCGAGTTCTTATAAATAACAAACAGGTAGCATGCTTAACATTGCAATAACCTACACATGCCACCAAATATAAGAAATATTAGTTATAAGTAGCATCTTCTTGAGAGAAGGGAATCACAAATAATTGCTACTTGTAAAGTTAAATTGTGATTAGTTAGACAGAATAAGTGGATTAAGAAGTAATCGAGGAAACAAGCAAGAACCAGATACAAAACTAACATGGATGAACTACTGGAACGATGTCGGGGTGGAATATCACAGTGAATATGAGACCAGGTTCTGCTATTTCCATCAACATTCATGCACCAACTTTCAGTCTGTAACACTTGAGAAAGTTTATCCAAGTTCAGCCATTAAAAAAGCAGCGATCTTCTTGGTTCATGAACCCAACTCGGAACTTATATCCATGGCTTGTCTTCAATGTGACCATTAAACTGGTGTATTCAGTTATGACAAGGCCAACCATCTTGAGTACATGTGTTCTGGCAGAGCAAGGAATGCACTGCAAGAAAAATAATATGAGAACACAATGTATTCGCCATCCAAATCTACAAATAATATCCTCCTTCACGTCATCGTTGACCATGGTACTAGTACCTTGTATCCTAATATAGCAATACAAATTTCCAAATTAGTCAACAACATGTTAAAACACCCCCACCCTCCCGGATAGAAAAGAGGATTCTAGGAACATATTGTGCGTGTTTTAAGATCATGTGTTAGGATGAGAAGGAACAAGTGTGGAGTCTTGCCGAGGGTGCAGAAACCTGTAGGGTCCTCGCACTTTGGGCACTACAAATGAAACACACTAGATTCAGTAGGAAGAAAAATGCATCAATGGTGGCGGCTGCCATCCTAGGATTACCCGCAACCAAGGGACTTGGATTTATCAAGGATGGATGAAGAATTCATACATGGTTCTCCATGAGAAAACCCTATGCAATCGCCGAGAGGGGGTTTTCTCTGAAAAAGCAGACGAGGGAGAAGGGGATTCAGGTCGAGTGAAATATTGCTGCTTCGTTCATCCAGCTTACTTCTAAAGCTGGAAAGGTGGGGTTTTTGTGATTTGATGGCTCATTGGGCACTACAGTGGCGCTATGACCGGGGTAAGTCTATCGTGCAGTGCAGGAATGCCAACTTCCGAGTAGATGTAGACTTCCCTGCCCCCCATGTTATGTACTTCCGCCGAGGCTAGAAGACCTTTGCTCGTGCCCATAGCTTTTCGGTAGGGCACGTCCTCCATTTTAAGTTAGTGGAGGACGATTTCCTACAAGTCAAGGTTTTTGGGAGCTCGGATGTTCGCTTAGGGTGCTGCGCGGAGAGCTCGACTGACGATAAAAGCTCCTCCTCGAGCGATAGTGACGAGTAGGACACGGATGACGCTGACGATGGCACCGACCGGGAGGGCGATGACTCTGACTCCGGCTGAGTGTCAGCCGCACCATCTTCATCAGGTGGTGGCAGCACCATCGGCATCTACATCTCCTCTCCGGCAAGGTGATTTGCCGGGGAGTTGGATGTAGAGGTGGGTATGGATCCCCTAGGCTCCTCCAGCAGCTTTCCAGCTGGACCACGGCAAGCTTCCTCGCGGGCTGCAGCTCTGTTAGCCCTGCCACGTCTTGCTGGCCCTTGTGGTGGAGGTTGGTGAGTCGTCTATGTCGGATTTCGGGGTTCGGCAACCCGTGAGAGGTTTGAACACTATGGTGCGTGCGGAGATCTTAACTTGCCTAGCCTGCCTACTCGTGATCCTCCCCAGCCTAGCGTGCAAAGCTCAGTGGCACAAAGACACAGAGATTTATACTGGTTCGGGCCACCATTGTGGTATAATACCCTACTCCAATGTGGTGTGGTGGATTGCCTCGTGGGGCTATGGATGAACTAGTTACAAGGATGAACAAGCCTCGGGAGGTGAGGTGTTCTTGAGCGGGTGTGGTGCTCGGGGCGGAATCGATTCCCCTCTATGGTGGTGGCTAGGTCCTATATATAGTGCCTTGTTCCTCTTCCCAAATATAAGCGGGAAGGGATTCCACAATGGCGGGATTTGAAAGGGGACAAGTAGTACAGTCTATCCTGACAAAAGTAGTCTTCGCCTGCGAAAAGCCTCTGGTTGTGACGCTGCGGTGGGCTCGGTGATGACCTCCGTCTTGCCGTCCTGGCGGTCTTGGTCTTGTTGCACAAGAATGGAAACCTTTGGTTGATTCCTCGGGACTCCGAGCATGTGGCTTGCCTCCTTTGCACCGAAGAGGAAACCTGCGCTCTGCGCCCGCCTGGCCTTGGTCGTCATGGCTCACGTCAGCTGAGCCTCATGAGGTAGCTGCATAGATCTCTCTGCCCCTCAGGAGCCCTTCTGAGGAGGCCAACTCCTTCAGGGGTATTGGCGTCATCCACCTCGCGAGGCATGGCCCCTCGCGAGGGTCTTGTGGTGTTGATGTCGAAGCTGGGCCATACCAGGCCATCGATGGAGCCACGTGGTGGGCCGCAGGCAGGCAAGACTGGATACCCCCAAGTCCAGGATGCCGACAGTAGCCCCGGGGCCCAAGGCGCGCTCAGACATGGCTTCCAGGCGAAGCCAAAGGACAAGTGCGGAGTGCCGCAGGCCCTGACCGCCTGTGGCCTTGATGACGCGTGGCTACTGATTGGACGTGGGCGACTCCGCTTCCCCATGCTGCCTCGGCAACTGCTCGACTTGACTAGTCGATGCTGCATGCAGAGGGTCATGATGGTGTGAGGTCGTGGAGGCCAGCGGTTGGCCTCCCTTGGCTATAAATGTGAGGGAGGGGCGGAGCCCCCTATCCATCTTCCCTTCGTCTTGCTCCCGCTTGCATCTTTCCTCTACGTCTTTCTCCCATGGCGTTACCGAAGAAGTTCTCAGCGGCCAAGAAAGGAAAGGCCCCCAAGGAGGGACCAGCCTCCCCTCCCCCCAAGAGGGGCCATGGCCATCCCCGCAAGCACCTGCAGTCCCTCCGGCAGCATCCAAGGGGCATGGGAGCACACCCCCTAAAGGCAATGTTGCGCTGGGCGCCCGTGATGGCACCTCTTCCCGCGGCGGGGGCTACCGGCCCCAGAGCAGCCCCGATGATGAAGGGAGGCGCGCCGTGATCGTGTGCCCGCCTCGGTCCCGCTTTTCTATGCTGGAGGTGCTTCCTGAGTTCGTGGTCTGGTCGGAGAGCCCGGCTGGCACCTCGCTCTGGCTCCCTCGCTTCTTCTCCGGTGAGCGTCCTTCTTCAGGGCTTGCTGGACTCTGGCTGCAGGCTGATGGGTGCTGCAGCAGAGCCTCGTGGATCAGCACCGATGTTTCTGCCTCTGGCAGCATGGTGCTACGCGTGGCTGGCAGACTTTCGCCCGTGCGCATGGCCTGGGCGGAAGGTGCACCCTCCACTTCAAGTACGATGGCTTGGCGACCCTCTACGTGAGGGTATTCAGGGAGGACGGCCGCCGCGTGGGGTGCTGCCCGGAGGACAGAAGCGATGATGATGGTGGCGATGGCGAACTTGGCCTTGGTGACGCGCGCTCCTCCTCTCATGGCGGCAGCTCCTCCTCGGACGAGAGCTCGAGCAGCGGTGGCTACAACAGGCCTCTGCATCGTCGTGCTCGTGTCGAGGACGCCAGTGGCTCGTCCCGTCGCAGTGCTCCAGTGAAGCCGGAGAGGAGCCCAGCCTGAAGCTGGGGGCCGGTGAACTTGGACTCAAGGCCGGTGGCCCCAGATCTCCCATGGAAGAACTGGTGGAGTGCCGGGCTGCCTTGAGGTGCTGCTTAAGGATGCGGCACTGGTGCCAAGCCTGCACGCCTTCGTCCCCTCTTTGTTTAGCTTTTCTTTTCTCCCACAAATTGAAAAAAAAAGAATGTACCCTGCGAGGGCGTGTAATTTACTGCTACTGTTATTCTTGTTTATGTTATGGTTGTTGTCTTTGATGTTGTGTTGTAGTATTTTTAATTTTAGCGGGTCAGGGTAGGAAGGCTTAGCTCGATACGTGCGGTCATCCTCCGCCTCATGAGAACCTATCCTTAGGTACTTAACAGGCCTCCCAGGGCATACGTCCTATGCCCTCAAGATATACGTCTTATGCCCTTAGGAGCCGCAGCAGGGCAGAGCCGTCCCTTGTAGTAAGAGAAAATTTGTTGAGTGACTTGCTCCCCTTTACGCGAGCCCCCTACCATAAGTTAAGGGCCTGATGCACCGTGTCGTGCTGCCCGGGGGCATGAACATGAGGGGTGCTGGCGCTAGCGGACTTGATCGATGGCTTCTCGTGAGGATAAAGACAAAAAAATGGGGTTCGGCGTGGTGCGTGCATGCAAAGGCAAGCACACACCTACCTAGCCCCACGCGTGAGGAGCGCGAGGAGAAGTGGCAGGCGACTGCCACCCCCCTCACATCCTTAGACCAAAGCAGCTTAGGAGAAAACACACTTGAGACTAGCGCTCGAGAATACCAAATCCACTAAAAGACTTACTAAGAAAACCTCAAGCAACTTCAGAAAGCAAATGAACAGCCGCGTCCCGCACCTAATCTAGTCTTCTCACCAGCGCAGAGCTAATGCTGCCACTAGGACATGGGAGGGAGCCCCCATGAGGCCACAGGGCGACTCTCAGGAGACTCAGGGGCGTGTACAACCCCACTCATTATTACGTGAGAGTGTCACGAGTGGAGACCTTCACAGGCCGGAGCCTTGCTTCACAGGCTGGAGCCTTTCTTCAGGGGTAGAACTTCCAGAGGTGCTAGATGTTCCAGGCGCTCTGGATGGGGACACCATCCTGTGTCTCCAGGTGCATGGCGCCAGGCCTAGAGACACTGGCAACCCTAAACGGGCCCTCCCACATGGGAGAGAGCATATGCAGCCCCTCCCTGGAGAGCACCCGCCTCAGGACGAGATCGCCCACCTCTAACGTCCTGGAGCGGACGTTGCTGCAGTGGTACCTCCGCATCGCCTGCTAGTACCTCAGTGCCTGGAGTGAGGCTTGACGGCGGCATTCCTCCCCCAACACGAGGTCCATCCTCCGCGTGGTTTCCTGCTGCGTTTTGTCGAACGCCAGGACCCGCATGGAGCGATGCTTCACCTCATGAGGGAGAACCGCTTCTGCTTCGTAGACGAGGAAGAAAGGAGTTTCTCCTGTTGTCTTGGTCGCGGTGGTGCGGATGGACCACATCACGGACTACAGCTCATCGAGCCAGCCCCTGCTGCAGGCCTCGAGCTTCTTCTTGAAGGTGCGGGTCTTGAGGCCCCTCAGGACCTCCACATTGGTTCTCTTAGCCTGCCCATTGCTCCGTGGGTGTGCTACTGAGGCGTAGCAGATCTGCATTACAAGGTTAGCATAGTATGTTTTGAAAAGATTGCTAGTGAACTGCGAGCTGTTGTCGGTGATGATGCGATTGGGGACCCCAAATCGGCTCACGATTCCCTTGATGAACTTGACGGCTGATCCTGCTGGGACGGTGCGCATGGATTCTACCTCCGCCCACTTGGTGTACTTGTCGATGGCGACATAGAGGTATCGGTAGCTCCCTACTGCCCAAGGGAATGGGCCCAAGATGTCCAGCCCCCAGACCGTGAATGACCACATGAGTGGGATCGTCTGGAGGCCCTGCGCGGGCTGATGGATCTGCTTGGTGTGGAACTGGCATGCTACACAGGAGCGCACCAGCTCGGTAGCGTCATTGAGCGCGGTGGGCCAGTAGAAGCCGCTGCGGAATGCCTTGCCCACCAGGGTGCGGGACGAAGAGTGGTGCCCGCAGTCCCCATCATGTATGTACGCCAGCAGCTCGAGCCCCTGTTCCCTGGAGATGCACTGTAAAGAAACATCATTGGGCCTCCTGCGGTATAACTCACCATCCTTGATGCAGTACGCGGTGGCCTGGCGGGCCACGTGCTCGGCGTCCTCCTCCTTCTCTGGTAGGGTCCCCTGAAGCAAGTATGCCTTGAACTCCTCCATCCAGCACCCCTCCTCAGGCTCAAGCGCGAGTAGCAAGCGGGCTCCTGAGGGATGACCACAGGGTGGAGCTCCCGTCTCTAGTGCCTATGGCAGGTCCTCCTGAGGTGGTGCTAGAGTCGTGACATGCGGACAGATGGCTTGAGAGCCGCTCCTCAAACACCCCCGGTTCCTGAGGGAGCCTGTGAGAGGCTCTTTTGGCGATGTCGTCTGCTTCCTTGTTCGTCCCATGCAGCACATGCTGCAGCTCCATGCCCATGAACCGCTTCTCCATCCTGCGCACCTCTTCTAGGTACGCCTTGTTCATCCTTAGGCGTGTACTCCTTGTTGGAGAAATTGACGAGAAGCTGAGAATCGCCTTTGATGGTGAGGCGCTTTACCCCTAGTGCGGCCGCGGCCCTGAGCCCGGCGAGCAAGCCTTCGAATTCTGCGATGTTGTTGGAGACCTTCTCGCCCCGCTGAAAGCAGAGTTGTACCGCATAGCAAAGCTTGCCCTTGGTGGGCGAGATGAGGATGACCCCTGCCCCTGCGCCTTGCCGAGCAAACGCCCTATCGAAGTACATGACCCATCCGACTGGCTCTTCATCTCCTGGCAGGAGGGAGCAGTCCTCGCCTTCTCCGTGATCTGGAGCGTCGGTCCACTCGGCCATGAAGTCAGCGAGAGCCGCGCCCTTGATGACCCTGGTGGTACCGAACTCGAGATCGAATGCTTGAAGCTCAATGTTCCATTCAGCAACTCGTCCGACTGTGTTCGGGCTCCGGAGCACCCTCTCTAGCGGGTATGCTAAGACAACTTTCATGGGGTGGCCTTGAAAGTAGTGGCGCAGCTTCCTGGAGGCGACTAGAAGTGCGAGCAAGAGCTTCTGTGGCATGGGGTATCGTGCCCGGGCCTCCCTCAGTACTGTGCTGACAAAGTAAATAGGGTGCTCGACGAGGGAGGAGGCATCAGTAGAATCTTGTTCTTCACAAGGGCACAGGTCCCTTTTGGCCTCATGAGGCCTATGCTCCGGAACCTCGATAGCCATGGGGTCATTTGTAGCCTCAGGAGGAATATCGGCCGCTACGCCGGTGGAGACTTCAGATGCCTTCCGTGGGGTGTGCTGCACTTTGCTTGCTGGTGTGCATCCTTCTGCGAGTTCTTGACCGGGCGCTCCTTCCTCAGAGCTACCAGGGCGGCGCTTGCGGAGTGTGGAGTTGCTGCCAGATAGAGCACCAAGGGCTCGAGAGGTCGTGGTGCCACCATCACGGGCGACCTGGTCAGATATCTCTTGATGTCCTGGAAGGCTACGTCTGCCTCGGGGGTCCACTCGAATGGCTCCTTCCTCTTCATCAGCTTGAAAAATGGGAGGGCGCGCTCCCCCATCTTGGAAATGAAGCGTCCAAGCGAGGATACGCAGCCAGCCAAGTTCTGCATCTCCTTCAGGGTCAGCGGGGGGTTTATGTCTTCCATTCCCTTGACCTTTTCTGAGTTAGCCTCAATCCCTCTGTGTGATACCAAGAAGCCCAGCAGCTTGCCGGAGGGGACCCCGAACACACACTTCTCAGGGTTAAGCTGAAGATCCATCGAGCGTAGGCTGGCAAACGTCTTCTTCAGATCTTCTATCAGAGTCCTGGCCTCCCGAGACTTCACCACTATATCATCGATGTAGGCCTCCATGTTTCTCCCGAGCTTTGAACCCAGGGCGATGTGCATCAACCGCTGGAATGTTGCTCCGACGTTGCGCAGCCCGAAGGGCATGCAGGTGTAGCAGTACACCCTGCATGGGGTGAGGAATGCCGTCTTCTCCACATCTTCCACGACCATCTTGATCTGGTGGTAGCTGGAGAAGGCGTCCAGGAAGCACAGCAGATCGCACTCGGCGGTGGAGTCAACAATCTGGTCGATGCGAGGGAGCGGAAAGGGATCTGAGGGCAAGCCTTGTTGAGGTTGGTGAAGTCGACACACATGTGCTCCTTCCCTCCTTTCTTGGGGACGATGACAGGGTTCGCCAGCCACTCTGGGTACCGCACCTCTCTGATGACCCCTGTGGCTTGTAGCTTACGGGTTTCGATGATGAAGGTTTGCTTCTCGGTGGACTGCCTACGAGCCTTCTGCTTTACTGGCCACACATTTGGGCATACTCTCAGATGGTGCTGGATTATCCACCTCGGGACCCCGGCTAGGTCTTTGGGTTCCCAGGCGAATACATCCTTGTTGGCTCGAAGAAAGCTAATCAATGCCCCCTCTTGATCTTGTGGAAGGCCAACCCCTATGGTGAAGGTTGCGTTGGCCGTCCCTTCCTCGCAGACCGGCACTTGCTTCGTCTCGGCTCGTTCTTGAGAGAACAATTGCTTCTTCTTGGCAGGCGATGCCTCTGGGGCCTCCTAATCCTCCTTCTTGCCGGGTGTCATGGTCGCGGTTGTCTTGAAGGCGAGCTTGAGGGCCTGCAGCGTGCCTTTAGTGTCCCCTGCCATCGTGAGGACACCATTGCTACCCGACATCTTCATGAAGTTGTACGTGGGATGGGTCGAAGCCATAAACCGCGCCAAGGTTGGGTATCCCAGAATAGCGTTGTAAGGCAGGTTGATCTTGGCGATGTCAAAGTCAACGAGCTCGATGCGGTAGTTGTTGCGGGTCCCAAAGGTGACAGCGAGGCGGATCTGCCCTAGGGGCCTGGTGGAACCGTCTCCAACACCAGGGAAGGGCTTGGAGGGGCGGAGACGGCTGGGCGGTACATGGAGCAGGCCGAACGCCTCCGGTGAGAGCATGTTGAGGCCGGCTCCGCCGTCTATGAGGATCTTGGTGATCGCCACGTGGCAGATGGTGGGGATGCAGAACATCAGGAGCGCGCCTGCTCCCGTCGTGGCAACAAGGTGATCTTCGGGGCCAAAGGCGAGGTCACCTTGGGGCGCCGCCCAGCCCGGGGGAGCCCCCGAGCCCGCCTGATTGTTGCTCGCCCGCCGGTGGAACTGCTTGACATGGCGGTCAGAGGGTGGCGCCTACAAGCCGCCCAGGAGAGTTGCGACGACCGGGGGCGCCGGCGCCGCGTAATGGGCAAGGAAGAGGTCGCGCAGCTCCTCCCAGGAGGCCACAGAAGATGCCGATAGGTTGAGCAACCAAGCGTGTGGCACGCCTGTGAGGTCCATGGGGAACCAGTTGGCCTTCACCTTGTCGTCTCCACCAGCCGCCCAAACTGCTTCCACATATGCCTAGAGGAAGGGGACTGGATCTGCGGCGCCGTCGTAGCGCGGCAGCATCTTCGGTCAGAACTTGTGCGGCCACTGCACTTGTTGCAGGGAGGGAACGAAGCAATGCAGCCCCGACGCTTCGCATGTTGACGAGGCTGACGGAGGAGCGCCTGCCATATGGGCCAGTGGAATGATCTGGAGGTCGAGGAAGAGGATTCCAACGCACCCCTACCTGGCGTGCCAAATGTCGGATTTTGGGGTCCGGCAACCCGTGAGAGGTTCGAACACTGGGGTGCATGTGGAGATCTCAACCTGCCCAGCCTTCCTACTCGCGATCCTCCCCAGCCTAGCGTGCAAAGCTCACAGAGGCACAAAGACACACAGATTTATACTGGTTCGGGCAACCGTTGTGGTGTAATACCCTACTCCAGTGTGGTGTGGTGGATTGCCTCGTGGGGCTATGGATGAACTAGTTACAAGGATGAACAAGCCTCAGGAGGTGAGGTGTTCTTGAGTTGGTGTGGTGCTCAGGGCGGAATCGATTCCCCTCTATGGTGGTGGCTAGGTCCTATATATAGTGCCTTGGTCCTCTTCCAAAATATGAGCGGGAAGGGATTCCACAACGCGGGATTTGAAAGGGGACAAGTAGTACAGACTATCCTGACAAAAGTAGTCTTCGCCTGCGAAAAGCCTTTGGTTGTGATGCTGCTGTGGGCTCGGTGATGACCTCCATCTTGCCGTCCTGGTGGTCTTGGTCTTGTTGCACTAGAATGGAAACCTTTGGTTGATTCCTCGGGACTCCGAGCCTGTGGCTTGCCTCCTTTGCACCGAAGAGGAAACATGCGGTGTGCACCCACCTGGCGCCCGCTTGGCCTTGGTCATCATGGCTCATGTCAGCTGAGCCTCATGAGGTAGCTGCATAGATCTCTCCGCCCCTCAGGAGCCCTCCTGAGGAGGCCAACTCCTGCAGGGGTCTTGGCCTCATCCACCTCACGAGGCTTGGCCCCTCGCGAGGGTCTTGTGGTGTTGATGTCGAAGCTGGGCCGTACCAGGCTATTGATGGAGCCACGTGGTGGGCCGTAGGCAGGCAGGACTGGATACCCCCAAATCCAGGACGCCGATAGTCTCCGCCATGCTCTCCATCGATGCCTTCTCCGGTGCCCCCCCCCCCCCCCCGCCTCCGCCAGGCTACCTCTCCTAGAGCCCGACGGGGTCATGCTGGGCTTCTACCCAGGTGCTCCTCTTGCACTCTTCACCTTCAACTGTCTTTCCTAGGAGGAGAGGGACAAGAATGGGGCACTTATCTTTTTTCAATCTGAAATCTATCGACACTTACGAAATTTTAGTTTAAATAATGTAATCTCTTGTATCCATGTTTGTGTTCTGTAAGGTCCATACTTGTTTGATCAGCATATTTATGAAAAAGATGAACCATGTTGGGGACTCGTGCATGTATATGTCCATGCATAGGTGGAATGCCTCTATATTTGTAAATAAACAAGTTTCCCTCGGCAGGCTATCCTGTCGGTACCCTCTACTTTTTTGTCGGGGAACTAAGCCTGTCGGTCACAAATTGTGATGAGGGACCAGCCCACCGCCAATCTTTTTTCATCAAAGGCCACTGCAACCATCCTAACCGAAGGAACGTTTGAGTCAAGGGATGGGAGCACCTAAGTTTCAAAAAGCGGCGAGGTTTTCTTATGCACAGGTCTTTGCTTACAGAACACGTATGGACAAGAGATAGAACTTATCTGTTTGGCTTGCCGGAGATCGCGACGTTGGTTCATCTTTCCATCTTCCCTTAGAGGCCAAGCTCTTCGGCAGGAACCTGCAGTTTTATGTAGATGGAAATGATGCCAGATGCAATCTTATCTATATGCATATGCAATGCTCATGAAATGCTTATGCATGCATGCGAATTGTCAAGGACCCCAATCGCTTCATTCATTTCTTTGTTGCTCGGGGTCTACGTTTGGCTTTGTACAAGGGATTACATGCAACTGAGGCAAGGCCTGTACAAAAGGGTGGCTGCCGGGCAGGGCCCGATAGCCGATCCTTATGGGTAGAACTTGCGGAGATGCTCAATATTCCATGAGTTTTGCAATTAAATGCCATCTCCGTTCTCCAGACTGACTGCGCCATGTCTGGTGACTTGAACTACCCGGTAAGGGACTTCCCACTTTGGCGTCAACTTGTTTGTACCCTTGGCGAACTGAACGCGCCTAAGGACAAGGTCGCCTTCCTCAAACACCAGGCATGAACCCTGTGGCTGTGATAGTGACGCCAGGCCTGCTGATAGCATGCAGCACATGTAGCAGCCCGGAGACGGTTCTCCTCAAGAAGCACATCGTCGTCACGCCAGTGATGTTCTTGCGCTACTTCATCGTAGGCAAGCACTCGAGGTGACCCGTAAATGAGTTCCATGGGGATAATTGCTTCTACCCCATAAACGAGGGAGAAGGGAGTCTGCCAGATAGCTTGATTTGGTGTCGTTCTAAGGGCCAGAGAACTACCGGCAGCTCATCGATCCATCCCCTGCCGCACTTCTGCAACATATCAAAGGTTCTCGTCCTGAGTCATCCCGACACTTTAGTGTTCGCCCTCTCAGCTTGTCCATTGCTTCTAGGATGGGAAACAAAGGCAAATGAGATCTTTCTTTCGAGGGCATGAACATATTGCATGAAGGCGTGGCTCGTGAACTGGGTTCCGCTGTCGGTGATGATCCGGGCAGGGACCCCGAAGTGGCACACCAATCCTTTCAAGAACTTGATAGCTGAATGAGCAGTCACCTTTCTCATGGCATCTACTTCCGGACACTTTGCAAACTTGTCGATGGCAACAAACAAGAATTCAAAGACCCAGGCATCTAGGGGGAAGGGGCCAAGGATATCGAGCCCTCAGACCGAAAACGACCATGAGAAAGGAATTTTCTCAAAAGCTTGTGTAGGCAGATGGATATTCTTGGAATGGAACTGGCACGCTTCACACTTAGTGACTAGCTCAACGGCATGTTGGAGGGCTGTGGGACAATAGAATCCTTGCCGAAATGCTTTCCCAACTAATGCCCGTGATCTAATGTGGGAGCCGCACATGCCTTTGTGTATTTCCGTCGGCAGTTCCTTTCCTTCTTCTCGGCAGATGCACTTCAATTTCACACCGTTGGGCCTCCTTCTGTATAGAGTGTCATCAAGAAACTGATACATACTGGCCCTCCGGGCTACTCTTTCAGCTTCATCTTTCTCATCAGGAAGTTGTCCAGTTTGGAGGAAATGGACTATGTGCCTTGCCCAAGTTGGAGCATGTGGCTCAGCAAGAAAGACTAGCGGCACCTCATCTGCGGGAGCACGTACCTTGACCGCGGGGACCAGTGGCCCAGCAGGAGAGCACAGCTTGGCAAGCGATGGGGAGTTGTTTTCGGAAGGGTTCCTACCAGGAGCCCCGGGAGAGGCTTACCGGAGTCCAACTTCCTCCTCTTTCTAGCCATTGTTGCCGGGGATACGGAGGCCTGAGTAAGATTGTCGAGGGGATGAACCACGGGCAGGCAACAGAAACCGGATCCTCTTCAAAAATAGCAGGGCCCGCATCGCCCCGCAAGCCGGCACGCGCTTCGCTGTGTCGCTTGACCCGGCAGGGCCCGCGACCCGGCAAAACTCTCCGACACGGCAAGGTATGTCAACCCGGCCACAGCAACTGGTGCAAGGCAACTCGACCCGGTGCAACCAAGGCTTCCACGGCAAGCCAGCACCACCCGTGGCATCCACGGCAACTCAGCCACCAGGCAGCTCCCGTCCCATGCAGGCCGTACGATGGGACGAGACCTAAACCACCGATGACCAAGACAACAGTGTTTCCACCATGCCCGTGGTCAGCTGGGGCGTGGCAACAGTGCCCCTCACCTAGCCGCTGACCAAGGCTGGCATGGAAACACTACTCCCACCCTCACCGCTGATGACAGCAAGTGGCAGCCTGACGGAGAGCAATGTACACAACTCGACTCGGCCACGCCCTGACGATCGACAAGACGGCGCACAGTCCCCCTAGGCGGCGAACCACAAGCCCACAAGCAGGACCCAGCTCGGAGTCCCGGGCACCAACAATACGGACCCACCGACTCGGCATATTACCATTGTAACCCTGGGTTGGTTGATCTATAAAACCCCCCAGGAAGCCACGCCCACAGGGGCATTGTAGCATGGCATCGCAGCATTGCATCGGCATCATCATACGACACATAGAGACGAAAAGCAAGAAGTAGAAGCATATTACTAGCCACCCAACAGCAGTATCGGAGAGGAGCAGCCCAAGCCTTGGCCAGCTTCCTTCCTCCCCTTTACAGCTCCAGGAGCAACATTGTACTATCAATATCCAACCAAACTCAGCAGGACTAGGGGTGTTATCTCTCGGGAGAGCCCCAAACCTGGGTATGTCCAGCATCCCGCACCCGCGCATGCCAACCTCGCCTCTAGAGCCCACCAGCGCCCTCGAGCCTCCTCCTCTCTTTATCCATCCCTTGGCATCTACCGTGCACCCACCACAACAAAGATGGAGAACAAAAGTTCCTGGTTCCATAGGAAGTTTTTGCGTAACACAATTTGACATATGATCAGCTATGCTATTTTCTGCATGGGGTATGTGCTCTGTTTGCAATCCGTTAAAGTGCTCCTCCAATCTTCTCACTTCCTCAACGTATGCCTCCATCAATGGACTTTCATAATCCTTGTTGACTTCCACAAGTTGTGAATCTCCTTGAATGATCAGCTTCTTGATTCCCAATTCTGTGGCAATCCTGAGCCCGGCAAGGAACCCTTCATACTCTATTGTATTGTGGGTTGCCTCCTCCCTGTGGGAGCAACGAGAAGCACACCAGCCCCTGCACCTTGTAGGTTGAAGGCACCATCAAAATACATGATCCATTCTTGGGGAGCTTCCTTGCCAGGGGTAACTGGTTCTAGTACCTTTTCATCAGGGGTTGGCGTCCATTCTGCAATAAACTCTGCCAATGCCCTGCTTTGAATCATTGATGTGCTCTCAAACTTTAGGCCAAAGCTAGACAACTCCAAAGCCCATTCCACTATTCTGCCGGTAGCCCCAGGGTTTCGGAGTATCCTTTGCAATGGAAAGCGGATGACAACTATGATCTCATGGGTTTGGAAGTAGTGGCGCGTTTCCTTGAGGCCATGATGAGGCCAAAAATTAACTTTTGCACACCAAAGTACCTTGATCTAGCCCCCTGCAACAGGAAACTCACGAAGTATGCTGGGTGCTGCACCACTTTCTTCCTTGCCGCGTCCTTGGGGTTGCCCTGTTTCCGTGCTTTTCTCTGTCCTGATCCTCATCCGGTCCTGCCGGGCCTTGCTCACTCTCGGTTTCCTCTACTTCACGTTGTGCCACTAGGGCTGCACTAACCACTTGATTTGTTGCTGCCAAGTATATTAGCAACAACTCTTGAGGTTTAGGGGTAACCAAAGTGGGCCCTGCCTTCTTCAAAATTTTGAAGGACGGCAGGGTGCCCTCGGCAGACTTGGAAATCAATCTGCTAAGTGCGGCAACGCAACCTGTTAGAAGCCTCACATCTTTGACTGTCCTGGGTACCTAGATCTGTTCGATAGCTTTGATCTTGTCGGGTTGGCTTCGATCCCACAATGGGATACAAAGAACCCAAGTAGCTTTCCGGAGGGAACACCGAACACACACATCTTCTGATTCAACTTCAAGTTGATCTTGCACAGATTAGCAAATGTCTCCTCCAAATCCTGGATGAGGGTTGATCTGTCCTTGGTCTTGACCACAATATCATCCAGATAAGCCTCAATGTTTCTATGCAACTGTGGTTCAAAGCCAATCTGGATTGCTCTTGCAAAAGTGGATCCGGCACTCTTTAACCCGAAAGGCATGCGCACAAAGCAGTATGTACCACATGGGGTGATGAACGAGGTCTTCTCTTCATCTTCCTTGGTCACGAAGATCTGATGATACCCAGAGTATGCATCTAGAAAGGAGAGAAAATCACAACCTGAAGTGGACCACAATCTGGTCGATGCGCGACAAGGGAAATGGGTCCTTCGGGCAAGCCTTGTTGATATCTGTGAAATCTATGCAAAGCCTCCATACTCCATTAGCCTTGCGCACGACCACTGGGTTTGCTAACCATGTTGGATGCAGTACTCCTCTGACCAGACCAGCTGCCTCAAGCTTCTTAATCTCCTCTGCGATGAACTGTTCCCTCTCCAAGGCCTGCTTTCGAACCTTCTGCTTGACAGGTTGGGCATGTGGGCAGACAGCAAGGTGGTGCTTGATTACCTCCCTGGGAACACCGGGGATGTCAGATGGTTGCCAGGCAAACACATCGACATTCGCCCGCAGGAAGGCAACAAGCGTGCTTTCCTATTTGTCATCAAGGGTGGCGCCAATAGTGAAGGTACCATCAACGCGAGCCCCCCTCCCGGTACCTTCTTCACATGTGGTGCAACAACCTTGGATCTCTTGCTGTTGGAACTCTCCAGCAAGTCATCAACAGGCGCAGCACACTTTGAAGAGGTACTCTTCCCGGATTCCTTGCCCGTGCTATCCTTCTTCTTTCCTTTTCTTTCCTTGGCAGGGGCTGCTGCTGTCGTGGCCTCTGCTGGGACAGCGTCCCAGTACATCTTTTCCATGCACATGATTGCTTCTTTCTCGTTTGACGGAATGGAAATGACTCCTGCCGGCCCTGGCGTCTTCAAAGTGTTGTAGGCATAGTGGGATGCCCGCCATGAATTTTTCCTGAGCTGGGTGTCCAAGGATCCCACTGTACGGCAGGGGGAGGTCAACTACATCAAACACAACCTTCTCAGTCCGATAGGTCAATTATCCTCCAAATGTCACTCGCAACATGATCTTTCCCTAAGGATGACTCCTGCCGAGATTAACTACTTGAAACGTGCCTGTGACCTTTAGTTCTTCCTCTTATATCTAAAGCTTGGTGATAACCTTTGGGGGAATCAGATTCAACCCGGCCCCACCATCAACCAACATCTTTGTGATTTTGAGGTTGCGAATCTTAGTGATACCAACAACGGCAAACACCCAACCGCGGTGGTGCGGTCAGTAGTGGTGGAGCTAGCCCATAAATGGAGCCCGGGCATGACTCAACTTTGACAGCATGAGCTGTCACCTGCCCAAAGAAATAATTCTTCTAACCATAGATGCGCCCCGGGGCAGCTGCCCGGGGTTGCCGGGGGTGGCTCCACCACTGGCGGTCAGGATGGTCCTCTTCGTCAAAGATGATGGGCGTGCGTGACCATTTGAGCGGCTTCCGAGACTCTGCCACTGGCTCCAAGGCATTGACCTCACGCGTCCACCGTTTAAGTTGGCAGTGAGAGGAGTGCAAAGATGCGCCCCCGTCAATGCACAGGGCATTAGTGGCCTTCTGGAACTCCTGCTCACTGGTTTCCTCTTCATCCCCTCCATCACTTTCATCATTGCAAACTTCCTTCTCTCAGTCCTTGGCGGATTTTCCTTGGTTCCGAAAAGCCTTGCCGGGGTGATTTACTTCACCGCCTCGGCCCTTCCCGCAAGTGCCATTCTGACCTTTTTCCTTGTCATGCTTCTCATATTCAGCCCTCTGCCTCTTGACGAGCTGCTCGACCTGATGACACTCTTGGAGGTCGTGGCCCTTGGTCTGATGGACTTTACAATACGGCTCATCGCTTTTCCCAGCCCTCTCGGCAGCCGCAGCCTCTCGGCAGTCAGTGCACGTGGCAGCCTCCTTGCCGCGGGCTTCGGCCTTAGCCTTCTTGCCGGTACTAAGCATGCCCAATCCTTCGACGGTCATCACCGTCTTATCCTTCCGCCTCTTGTTGCGCTTCTTGCTCTTCTTCTTCTGACTGGTGAATTCATCATCATCCTCTAAGTCGATGTCAACGTCATCTTCCTCTCCAGGAAGTTTCCTTCCCTCCTCCATTTGAGCACACTTGTCCACCAAGGTGTAAAGCTCTTTCACAGTCTTGGGTAACCGCACATTCATCCTAGAACGAATCCTGCGGTTGCGCACATTCGACTAGAAAGCAGCTATCACAGCCGCTGGATGAATATTTGGGATATTTCTGTGGACTTTGCTAAATCTCTGTAATTACTTGCACAGAGTCTCTCCTTCTTTTTGTTGGAGAAGCTGCAAGTAACTAGGCCGTCCAGGTTCTTGATGGCCGCCCGTGAAGGCACCAATGAACTCGTGCCATAGGTCAGCCCATGACGAAATGGAGTTCTCCGACAGGTGCATCAGCGAAGACCTCACATTGGACTTGAGTGCCAAGGGGAAGTAGTTGGCAAACACCTTCTCATATCTTCCCCCGGCCACTTGAACGACGATGGTGTAGATGCTCAAGAACTCTGCCAGTTTCAACCTCCTGTCATACTTCTCAGGTATCTCTAGCTAGAATGTGCGAGCGGATGGCCAATGCACTTGCCGCAGCTCACGAGTAAAGGCAGAGCGCCCAACCTCGAAAGATAGGCACCCACCGTCCTCGAGCGTAGGCTCTTCGACGTCGGGACCATCACACCCATTGGCCCGACGGTGGGTCCTCGTGGCGTCGCTCGATGACGATGCACATGTCTCCCCTCCACCTGTCCTCCGGGGCTTGCCATTGGCCTAGACACGCTCAAGGGTCGGAAGAGGCCATTGAGACATCCTCAGGCTCTTGATTCTGCCACACCCACGCTTGTTGCCATGGTGGGGACTACACCATGGCGGTGGCCCCTTCCGTACGACCAGTAGCGTGATCTGTTGTTGTTGCTTGGGGAGGCCGCAACGGGCCAGCTCGCGGTGAGCCCCCAGCCTCGGTGAAGCCAATTAGACTTTGAATGGAACCTCTCCATTCGTCCATTTGATCACTGTGCCATGGCCTCCATAGCGGTACTTGGCATCAATTATGATGATGTAGATTGCACCGTCGCTTGGCTCCTAACAGTGCCAGTGGCGACAGTGTCACGGTCTCGCTGTTACGAGCCGGCCACTTGGATTGCATGGTGGCGCAGTGAAGACGCTTGAGGGCTAGTGGCTCCATTGGGCACCATGGCTGGGTCGACCCACTCCGGGGGAGACGCGAGAGCTGCGATCGCACCCGTGGTGGGGGCGGCCGGAGGGCGGCGATTCGCCCCAGACCGGACGCCACCACTGTGGCTGTGCCCTTCGGCGAGGGGAAGATGTACAATAGCCCCTTCGCCCGTACCTCGTGGAGCATGACCACTGGGGTGTTGCTGGCGCTGCTCTCCGGCACCTCCCGCTCCCGCTTCGGCCGCGGGTAGGTGGTAATAGCACCGCCTGCACCGACCGCGTCCCCTGCAGCACCCACATTCTCGTGCGCCTAAGAATCCCCCATGGCGTCAGAGACCACATGCGCCGGAGCCTTCGAGGTGGATCGGTGAGCTGAAGCACTGGGTTTCTTCTTGGGCGCCATAGTCGATGGAGCCACCGATGATGAAGAGGGTGATGAAGATGACGCGCTACTCACACTTTCAGGTTCGCGCAAGTGATCCCCCTACTTGGCACGCCAAAGATGTTGTGGGAAACCATGACCACCTATGGGACTAAGGGTCCCTTGCTGGTTCGGCGGGGGGATGGCATGTTGCACAAAGAGCAGAGGAGTGTGGAGTAGCACGATAGAGATCACACGGGCAGGTTTTACCCAGGTGGGCCGCCGTGAGGCGTAAAACCCTAATCCTGCTTTGGTGGATTGATGGTGGAAAAATGGTGGTCAGCACAACACGCTTGCCCAGCAGGGTTGCCTCGGGGCGAAATGGCTACGTGCGTATGAGTTTGTGTGGGGATGGATTAGCCAACCAACCCTTTCTAAGGTTGCCTTGGGCCTCCTTTTATAGATAAATGGGTCGCCATAGTGGCAAATCAGTCATTACACACTGATTAGATTGTAAACAGTGCTATCATACCTAACTCTATAGGCTGACGGAGTGCATTAAATGCGCCGCTCAACGTCACATCGTAGCTTGCCCGGCAGGCCATGCTGGGCTGTTTTCCCAGCTTCGCATCTGCTCGCTCGACACATCGCAGGACGGGTGTTGCTTGTAGGTATTTTTTGTAGGAAGTGGCTGCCATGTGGCAAATAGCAGCCACTTAGTCACCTTGGAGCTTCACACCACACTAATCGATGACATGCGTCATCGTGAGGTGGTGCGGTGAGGTGGTTCTGCCTCCACAAGCCCCGGTAGGCTTGTCGGGTCGACTCGAGGGCTTGCTTCCCGGGGTGACCCCCCATCCTTGCCGAGCTTGCCTGCCGGGCAAGGGAGGTTTCTCCATTAGCATCATCTTGCTTCCCTAGCTTAGTCTTGGTCCTCTTGTGCTGCATGTTGGTCCTTAGAAGGACTGATCTCTTGTGCTTCAGTTTGATCTTGGTGTTGTAATATTGTTCTCGTGCCCGTGCACAGTCTGGGCAACGGACCTAGGGTTTGTTGCCCCGACAGGGATGAACCCTGCATAAGTGACTAGGCCATATGGACTTCATGAGGGATGTCTACCAGCACCATCACCATCTCGTCAACCATGGAGAACCTAATAGAGTGGTCTTTCCACTCATAAACATGATGATGAAGATAGCCGCATCAAATTTGTCAGGAAGCTTTACAAGAACCACACCCTTCGTAATCGAAGGCACAACACAAAAATTGTTGTGGTGAAGCACACCCTCGAGAACATGCCTAACAACAATGCTACATGAAAACACTAGTTCAGGATACGTGGCGACAAGGACACAACAACTGGATAGTTTAGCACTAGAACTCATCCTCAGGTCTTCCAGTTCACTCAGCATGACTTTGAGAACTTCATCTCCACCGTGGACCTGGTTCTAATTCAACCAGAAACCAAATATTTTATTACTACCTCTATTCAGAAATATAAGATGATTTTCAATATTTTACTCCATATAAGACTACATATACGCACAGAAATGAGTGAGCAAAGACACTAGAACATGTCTTCAAAGGCATGAGAGCAGAGGGATTACTTGTAATATCCATAACACAAGTTACTGAGGCTAATATACTCTCTTCAAAGGTAGCATTGATGTTCATAAAGTAGTTGAAAGTAATCTATAAGAAATCAGTGTCAACCTCTTGCTTGTTTTGGTCAAAAGAGTAATTTAGAACCGTCATTTGGCACACAAAAATCACATGCAAGATCACCCAGAAATTTGAACTACTAGTCCTAGTCCTGTGTCCTGTGTGTTAGATGAAAAAACACGATCAAGATCGAGAACAAGATCGTTAAGAAGAGATATTACCTAGATTTTCTTAATGAGGGATCCTGGAGAGGGGGCCTTGGACAGGGCGATGGCCTTGAGCTTGTCTGCAGTAGTCTCGGCGGGGTGCTTACGCTTCTTCATACCCTGAGTCTCGACGGTTTTGGCCAGAGCCATAGAGATCACTTCAGCCGGTGCTCCAGTGTCCATCAATAAACTATCAAATAGAAATAAAATAAAAGAAACCATAATCAAAAACCCAAAATAAGAAGATAGAGGGAGTTATAGGGTCAGTCTCGGGGTTGCAAGACTAGGCCTTGGCAAGAATCAACACCATGGCTCACCTTTCCTTCTTTGGGAGAGAAGAACAGTGGCAGAAGCAGGTCGGGGTTTTCTTGAAGAAATGAGGAACAAGATGAGGGAGAAGCGACTTGGGGTTTTCTTCAAGAGAGCAAGTTGAGGGAGAAGAGTGAAATGATAGTTGCTTCATCCGTCCAACTTACTGCTGGAAAGGTGGGGTTTTTGTGATTTGACGGCTCATTGGGCATTACTGCGATGCTTCGATCGGGGTAGTCTACCGTGTAGTTTGGCACTCTAGTATGGAGTAATTTAGTGCATGGCTAGTGGACACCGATGTTGGTTGTCCCACATGTTAGCGAAAGTGAGTAGCAAGGTTCCTGACGACCGTCAAGGAGGATCCGCACGGTAGAGCGAGTCCACTGGTTCTGAAGAAAAAGATGATTATAGCAAGCGTTTCCGCTCTTACGACGGAGGAGTGCGAAACACGACAACCACTTAAACTTACACGGTGCTCCTACTACTAGGCATGTGCAGTGGTTCATACGTTAGTACTACATAATCTTGTTGCTAGTGTAGTAAGATATGACAATAACAAATGATGTTGTGCACATGCCAACTATATTAACAGTAATGTAACATAGTACCCCTTTTTTGACTTTCCGGTCGAGAACGAACGGTGAGATCAATGTTAACAGAACTAGGTCTACAGTGCACAGAGAGTACGGTGCTATAGTACTCCATGGAACATGAACCATATGAAGCACGAATGAGTGTTAGGCAGGGTGTATGAAGGGTGCATGGGATGGGAGCAAAAGTTCCCTTCTCGACCCACTTTTGGGTATTGGGCAAAGTGCGTGAAGGGTGCATGAGTCCACACTAGTAGGTTAACACAAATACACTAGGAGCATGCATGAAGAGGGGTGATGGGATGAGCATGCACGAAGAGGGAACAACTATATTGAGATGAGAATGCAACCAAACACACCCACACGCTTTGTGCTACGATGACTGATCTACATCGTCTGAGTTTCATCCAACAGTCATGTTGCGCTGAGACATGGACATGCCCATGCAGAGGACGCCTAAAACCACTGAAGTCCCTCTGCTTCTTGAGGCGCACGACGTTGGTGATGCAGGGTGCCACCGCCCGCAGAGCCCGCTCCCGGTCGACGGGAGACAGCTCATCAAAGACGGCATCCAATAGCATGAATGGATTCCGGTGACAGAGCCCTCGGAGGATTCGCCCGACAACGGCGAGGGCAGCCTGCACCCCCTCCTTGTCCAGCTCCGCCCCCACCATCACGCGGAGACAGCTCAGCTCCTTGGAGATATAGGTGAAGAAGTAGACCAGGTCAGGAAGCTGCGGCTCGTTGAAGTCAATGGGGATGGTCGAACGGGTTTAGCCCGACGCCTGGCATGGTCGCGCTGGCACGACAATAGGCATCATGCAGCCACAACACGTGTGTGGCAACATGGTCCACCAAGTGGCTGAGGCGATCCTGGACCTCGTCACAATTAGCCGGCTCGCACTCCAGCCGGCTCGCCTGACTGCCTATCGTATCTCCCCCTTTCCGCAACAATGCCACCAATGCCTCGAGCATCTTTGTGGTGGACGCCTTCCGCTTTTGAAGCTCCATGAACTCCCGCACCTAAAGGAGGAGCATGGCACTCCTCTCCTCCTTGAGCTCACGGAGCTCCACGTCTTGGCCCTGAGCTCCGCATCCTTGGCCTGGAGCTCCTGTGTCAGGCACCTCACTTCAGACTCTGTGATCTGGTGCACCGCCATCGAACCAGGTAGAAGCAATGGGGAGAGGAACAAAGGGGGCAAAACAGCAGAAAGGCAATGCAATCTACGGGAAGGCGGAGGGAGCCAGCTGAGGAGCGGGGTGAATCTTTTGGTTTTCACCATGGGAAAACACTATTCAACGACTTTTCACATCATGGAGTAGTGGGTTTTATAGGCGGAGTCATCATGACTAACTGTTGTCGCGCCTGCTCCCGTCAATAAAAAAATTAGAAATCCTACTGCGCTTGCCACACCCAAAGACCAGAGTAATGCCGCGGTGGATATTTAGATTTACCTGCCGGCAAGGAGATAAAAAAGGGGTGAAAAAACAAATTTGGTGGCGGCCTAGCTAATCGTTCGCACTAGCACAACTAGCTAGTCACCGTGCTTCACTAATGTACTCGGCGGGAAAGGTGGTCTTTCATGATTTGATGACTCATTTACTTGCTTTGGCGCTACGACCGAGGAGGAACCGAAAAACGCGCAGTAGGGCGTCCCACACTTGGCATGGAAGAAAATATGCATGCACCACCCGGGAGGAACCCGAAACCGTGCGGTCGGGTGTGCCACGTCTCGGCACGGAGGAAAAATGTGCGTGTAAAAATATATTGTATCAGACGTACTACATATTGTTTGACCTCAGGACCCAGCCAGTCGGTCGAAAATGCCCCACCAGCCACACAGCTTCATCATGCTAACGTGTCACGGAGGATAGGTGTGGTTAGCTCCGTCTCAACCAGCCACAACGTCTCTTGTTCTAGGCGATTCTTCTATTTTCCAAGCTTTTTTTAAGTTAGAATAACACCACGGCAAGCTAGCGCCGCTCTTCGTGTGTGCCCATGCATCTAAAGGTTAGACGATGGAGAGGAGAGAGAGATCGCAGACATGGGACCAACTAGTAAGTGAGTCAATGGTCATGCACGTGTTGATGAGCCACTCCCTCTACTCTACTCCACGTAATACTGTATAAAGTCAAGTTATGGGACAAAGCCAACAACCGTTGTTGTTTCAGGCTATCGACTTACGCTTTGTAGTCCAGGTTGCCAGTTCGAATCTTGTCTTTCAAATTTGTTAGTTTTAGGTCCAAATTTGATCAATGACAAGTGGGGCCCCTGTGTGGTTTTCCAATATTTCAGTGTAGGATGGTTTTCTTGATCTCACACATTGCGTGATTAGACAAGTAACAACACAAGTTACACGTATTTTGCAACTATAGGAACAAAAATGACAGCGGCATAGAATATCAAATCCACCCCGCAGCTTAGATGCTATGGTGATATGAGTTTTTACGTCGTTGGAACTGAGATCCAATGGCTTGGGAGTAGTCTTTGTAATGATGCGCAATTTCCAAACTCTCCAAGGTTTTTTTACAAATAAAACATTCAGGCCTCGTGTGTGCCGTTGCATTTTGGATCCAACGGCTCCCAGTTGCTCATATTAGGTGCTCCCTGTAGCTTAATTAGCCGCTATGGTGATACGAGCATCTAGGTCATATGATATGTGATCAGATGCCACATGTGTAGTACTTGTGAGCCGTTATTGCAAAGACATTCAAACCTCCTACTGTGATCCGTTAGATCTCCGGGAACTCGTATCACCATAGAATCTATGGTGCGGGAGCACCTCATATTCTCCCATGCGAGAAAACATTAGGTGCTCTCACAACTTGGATGCTAGGTGATACGAGCTTCAAGGTCATTCGATCTAAGATCCAATGGCCTCTAAGCAGTCTTTGTGCTTGTAAGAAGTGGGCGAAGTCTTTGGGGGCTTTTCTGCAAAAAAACATTCAAACCACCGAGGAGTTGTTGGATCACAGATCCAACAGCTCCGAAAAGCTTGTATCAGCAAAGCATCTAAGGTGTGGTAGCACATGATATTCTTACATACAGGAGAATATGAGGTCCTCCTTCATCTTAGATGCTACGGCGATACGAGCTTCGAGGTCGTTGGATATGGGATCCAAGGGTATCTGAGTAGATTTTGTAAAAATTGTGCGCAATTCTCAAACTCAATAAGGTTTCCTGTAAAAATAGTAAGACATCCTGTGAGCTGCTATATCTCAGATCTACAAACTCCGAGCAACTCGTATCAGCATATAGCATCTAAGGTGTGGGGGCACATGATATTCTCCCGGGGAGGGGGGTGCACAACCAATCGGTGTTTGGGAGGGTGGGGACAAATATAATGTTCACATAATATAATCTAAAAAATCATAAATAGAGCTTCACAATTTTATCTAAGGTCGAGGAGTTAACCCCCGACAATCTACATAGCTCTGCCTAAACACAACATGTGCATCTATGTAGTACTAGACTTAATATTCATGTTTCAGTTTCTTGTTCATCTAAATATGGAATTGAGGACCATGCATGTTTTACATTTTACTCCCTTCATTCCTAAATATTAGTCTTTTTAGAGATTTCAAATGGACTGCCATATATAGATTTTAGAGTGTAGATTCACTCATTTTGCTCCGTATGTAGTCACTTGTTGAAATCTCTAAAAGACAAATATTTAGGAACAAAGGGAGTATTTTTGAATTCATGTCATACATGCATGGTTTGGAAAAATAGATGCACTATACTTACTGGATTGTTGTTGTATTTGTGTGTGTGTGTGTGTGTGTGGTCATATGCTTGATACATACAAAGTTTTCTCTCCACCATACCATTCATCTTTCAAATTTGAATTTGCAATGAAAAACTTACTAGGGATACCATGAAATGTGAAATCCATGTTGAGATCACTATATCACAAACTCACTCTAATTCAAGAACTCATCATAAATCAATTACCATGTTGAGATTAGTATTTGCAAGGAAAATACGGGCATTGTAATACATATAGATTCGTTAGGCAATTTAAAAGATTCCTTTCTTATTCTCGAATGGTAGCACCCAATGGCATACCAGCCAGACCCAGGCTCGTGTTGATCCTTAAAAAACCTAGGCTCATGTCCTTCTAGTGGCGTGCATGGTACACACATTAGCCAACCCCACCAGTCGAGCCTCCGCATTTCGAGTCAAAATATCTGGCGGCCAAAATTCCAGCCCTAGGAACTTCCCCTCATGTCCCCGGTCCATAATGACTACTGATGAACAATGGAGGGATGCTTTAGTAACTAGACAACGTTACCTACCGTGTCGAGCATGGTTCAATTCCCTCGGTCGCCGCTACCCAAGGTCACCCATGAACTCCATTGCCTAGTACTAATAGGAGTACTACACCAGGATGAGCACAGAATTGAGCCCCATTTGTTCGTGCCTAGTACTTGAGTTAACATATCAGGCAATGCACTGGTACGGAGGGATTATCCTTTTACTCTGCATGTATAACTTGTCTGAAGTCTAACTAAGCAAAATGTTTGACCCAATCCTTTCTTAAGAAATATTAACATCTACAACAGTAAAGATGTATCGCTTGAAAATTTATTGCATGACGCAGGTCATGATATTGTTTGGAATCCCGGATTTTAAATTTCAGAAAATCAAAAGTGACCAGAAATTCATGAAACCGAGCATGGTCTCATGATATGGCACAAATATTCCTACGTAATTTTTTTATTCAATTTTAGACAAGCTACTTATGAGAAGTTGCACAAATGAAGAGCCAAGGTAGTTTGGAACAAAGACCTGCCAGGTTATGGAGAATGCTTTCACTATTGAAACCGTGGGCATTTACGTGCTGCCACGAGTCCCGCTTCTCATCGGCAGGTGCTGAACAAGCGTGCGAGTCGACGGGAGGCATGCAAGCAGACCGCTGCACCGGTTGACCAGGAGGCATGCGAGCAGGCCGCTACGCAGGCTCACCGGGAGTCGATCCCTTTGACCAGGCTCCGCCGCCCACCTTCGTCCCAACTGCCCCCACTTTTAATGGAACCGATGCCGCAGTTTAAAATCACCCCCGCACTACCCGATATCGCTACAATCTTCTCTCTTCTTCTCCGATCTCCCGTCGTCTACCTCCAAGCAGCCTGACCTAACCGTATGCCATGCCGCATCATGATGGTCTGCCCTTAGTCTTCCAATTTCGTGAGGAAGACACCCAGCCGGACTCTCAAGAACATAAGGCGCTTTGGGGCGAGCTTGAACTGGCCTTGCGGGAAGACGCCGCACCTGTCCCCGCTCCCATTCCGGCTCCCGTCGCCCCGACTGCGCCAGCGCCCATCCCTGTGGCATTGATGGGCTGGGAGCCGCACATTGTTGCCGAGCTTGATGCCACGGGGTTCCACGAGGTCCCCGCCGACTTTCACGCGCCTGTGCACCTGCCAACGTGCGCGTGCACTGTCACATGCGCCCGTGCCGGTGCCCGTGCACACAAATGTCTCTGCCATGCCGTTGCAAGAGCCTGTCCCCGCACGGGTGCCAGTGCCCCCCTCAGCGGCATGGATGGCCGCCGTCGACCGCTTCCTTGCAGCAATGCCAGTCGCCTCCTCCCGCTAGTTGACTTGCTCCTGGAGACCGAAGTCTATAATATTCTGGCCTTCCTTGAAGCTAGGTCCAACGTCCAGGAGTGCGCCAACAAGGGCACAAGACGTTGCTGTTGCCATCGCCGTCGGTTAGTGACCCGACAACACACATAGCATGGTAGAGGAGCCGCTTCCCACTGCAAGACGCCCCCTCTGCCACCGCGTAATCTAAATTTGCCATGAAAAACGTTCAGATTGCCATGCATAAAATCGGAACGTTTATCATTTCCGTTTATTTTAGGTGGATCGTCGTAGAATGTAAAGTCGGAGTCAGACTGAATGAAATCTATGGTTTGATCGATTGAATGTTCTGCTAGAGCCGTATCAAATTAAATATAAAACGTCATCAAGCCACATGTATTCCTTCTCATCGCAAATATTTCATATTAAATACCACGTCAATTCCAAATATTTTCTTAGGGAAGTCAATTCCAAATACTTGTAGGGCCCGACCAGTCCCCTTGTTCGAGCACTAGGCGATACATCTATTTATCAACGCATTTAATTATTACGGAGTAGTAGATAAATAGTACTAGATAACTTGTCCCTCACGGTCACTTTTGTTCCTAAACATGTTACATGTATAATCTATATCTATACCATCTACACCAAAGGGGCAGATTCAATTAATCTCGGCCATCAAATCATGTCAATCCAACGACCTAGACTGCTTCAATGTCGAGCGCTCAACACGTTTAGCGTGCAGTTAATTTCATGCCAAAAATAGTGCTAATCACATAATAAGACGCAAATAATATCCTACTTAATATCCGCATGCACTTAATATACTTCCAAATTAACGTGCATTGCATGTACACATTGACTACTACTACTAGTATGTGAAACTGGTGTCGTAACTTGTGAATGCGTCCAGATATGGTCAACGGCAACATCGCCCGCGAGTTCTTCGTGTTTTCCCGTGCGTCTAAACATATAAGGGGAGGAGAGAGAGAGAGAGAGAGAGCGGACATAGAACCCACCAATAAGTGAACGTGAATAGTACACACTAACGAACCGGTCCCACTAATGTACTAAAAATAATATTAAAACATGTTATCCATTAAATAGGCTGTGGAAATATAAAAACATTATATCAACAAAGGGGGGTACAACAAACGTTGTTGTACTATGTTGCCTATTGACATGTGGCTTGAAAGCCCTGTCGGATGTTTGATCCTCGTTATTTTTAATTTTTAGTTTATATATGGGTCCAAATTTATTTTATCACGGGTGGGCCCCTCGGTGTGTAGTTTGTAGCACTTTAATTTGTGGGTCCAAATTTGTTCCATTACAGGTGGACTATCGATGTGTAGTTTTGTAGCTTATTTGTAATAATTAAAGAGAACAACAGAGTTTTTTGCAAAATACCATGGTGCGATGTTGAAGGTGAGAAATGACGTGCGAGAGAGCAACGATCGAGCTAGAGGGAAATCAAGTGAGGGAGGTGCGGGGGTTGCAACGGTGTTTGGAGTAGTTGTGGGCTGAATGCTATGAAAACATAATCTAAACCCACTGGAATAAATGCCTTCAGAAATTAATCCAAGGTTGGAGTCCCGCTCGCAATGTAAATAGGTCCGGCTCTGCAAAGGATGGAGACGTAGCTTCAATATGTGGAAGATACGACGTGAGAAAGCGAGGTCAATCGAGACATGGATAAATAGAGAGACAAAGTGAGTGTGGTCCAGCATTCACTGAAAAGATATATATGCTCTGGAGAGATATTCTCTGACTGAGATTTTGGGAAGGAAGAGGCTATAAGATAGAGTTTGAGAGATAATCCAGTCACAGACATGTAGATATATTTTGTGCGTGGGGGAAGCAAGGCCAATCGATTACATATATAAAGGGAGAGAGATTGATCGAGTGTGAGTCGTCATGCAATTGAAAGAGTGAGATGGGTTGGAGAGAGTGACCTAGATAGACAATATGCGTGAGAGAGTATACAATATGAATATGTCGAATTGGGCTCAAACATGGAGATATATCATTTGTGTTCGAGAAAGAGCGAGGTCAATCGAGACATACACACACACACATAGAGAGAGAGAGAGAGAGAGAGAGAGAGAGAGATTGAGCGAGCATGGCCCGCCATGAGGTCGAAAGAGTGGGGGCGGCTTAGATGGACTGACCTAGATAGACAATCTGCATGAGAGAGTATAGAGTGTGTCGATCGAGGCCTGAACAGGGAGATATATGATTCGTGTGTGAAAGAAAGCGAGGTTAATCGAGACTTGGATAAAGAGAGCGAAATTGAGTGAGTGTGGCCCACCCTGCGGAAGAAAGAGTGAGATAGTCTCGAGAGAGTGACCTAGATAGACAACATGCGTGCGTGCGCACGAGAGGGGGGGTTTAGATAGACAATGCATGATCTAGTGAGAGAGGGTGGGAGGGACAGAGACAGAGAGCTCGGCATGGAGCACAATGGCGGGTGTGTGAGGTAGATATATTTGGTAACATAGTGGAAAAAGGGGGTTGTGTAGTGGAGAGACTTACAGATCGAAAACATGGAGAGAAAGAATGAGCGTGTGTCTGATAGCTTCCTAAGGTGGTTAGGAGAGGAAGATTGATTGATACAGGAAGTATGTAGCGTGTGTGCCGAGTGGGGGGGGGCTAAAAACAACATTTGAATGTATATAGTACAAGACTTAATATCGACATTTCAATTTAGTGTACATTGTAATATTTGAATTGAGGACCATGCATATGGCTTCCGAATTATTTCGAATTCGTGCCATACTAGGTTTGCAAAAGTTGACATTGACTCGATTGTTGTGCTATTTTGTAGGTCATATGTTTAACCCATCCAAAGTTTTCTCACTACCATGGTTTTCATCATATACATATGAATTTGTATTAAAAAGTAGCATGGATATCATGAAATGCAAAATCCACGTTAGAATTGGAGATCGCTATGTGGCACACACTCTAATTCAAATAAATCATCATTAATTAATTTATAGTATCTAGTTTTGAATGACTAATTATTTGTAAGGAAAACACGGGCATGGTAGTACATACAGATTCGTTTGCATTCTCCTAGGTGCACCAGGAAGACCAGGGTCGTGCCGTGGTGTTCGCGTGTGTCGTACGGATGCTAGCACCCAACCACCCACCCCCTCCCTCCCACCCAAAAGAAAGATGACAAAATAAGTTCGTGCTTCCATGTTTCAGACTAAAATATCTGGCGGCCCCAATTCCAGCCTTGCAAAATCTCCCTTCTCCATCGTCCCCTTCCGCGCCCAGAGCGCTCAAATCCCTAATTCACCGCCAACCCAAGCAAAGTTCAAATCGCCCCTCGTCTCATCTCTTTCCCCACCTCTGTGCTGGATGACGACGACGAAGATGATGGTCACGCTTCACCACCGCACTAGAGCTAGCTCACCTACGCCCTCGTCCACTGCACCGGGTGGTCCACCAACAACGTTGACCACCGCAACCGACGTGCCTCACAGACACCGACTTCTACCGCATTAGGTGCGCTTCACTAACGCCGTCTCCCACCTCACCGAGGCTACTTCACCGAGCACATCATCGCACCTCCGCCACCCGAGGTCGTTGGGGCTTCACCAACGGTCTCGTCCACCGCAATGTAGTGCTCTGCTGCCGCTCAAGATCTGCATCCGTGCGTGGCCAGCCAAGGCCAGCGCACCACCCTCAACGACTCTGAAGTGACCCGCACCCAAGCTATGCGAGCATGCCCAAACGCCGGCCCAAACTAGGTATCCACATATCACTCCCTTGTGCACTATTCCGATGATGTTTAGGTATCCTTTCACTGCTCTCTTAGCTTACACCCCTATGCAACTCTGACTTTAACTCTTATTTCTTCTGGAGTTATCATCTGAAACAAGCAAAACCATTTGTTAGCGAAGCATGACGGCACTACGGGATCTGGTACACATCCTGCACACCGGTATAACCTTGTAAGTACCTATCCTTTGGTACAACAACAAGGTCGATTCTTCTTATTTGATCAACCATTCACCGTGTCAAAAATGAAGAGGGGGATGTGTCGGTGTCAAAACCGGCGGATCTCGGGTAGGGGGTCCCAAGCAGTGCATCTTAGGATCAATGGTAACAGGATGCAAGGGACACAATATTTACCCAGGTTCGGGCCCTCTCGATGGAGGTAAAACCCTACTCCTACTTGATTAATATTGATGATATGGGTAGTACAAGAGTAGATCTACCACGAGATCAAAGAGGCTAAACCCTAGAAGCTAGCCTATGGTATGATTGTTGTTGAATATGTCTATCGACTAGCCTGGCCCCGATTTATATAATGCACCAGAGGCCTAGGATAACAAGAGTCCTAGCCGAATACGCCGATGGGGGAGGAGTCCTTGTCTTGATCGCCAAGTCTTGTGGATTCTTCCTTGTAAGCGGCAGCTGTCCGGACTGGCCCATGAGTATACGGCCATGGGGGTCCTCGGCCCAATCCAACTGATCAGGAGACGACGTGTTGAGTACCCCTAGTCCAGGACACCGTCAGTAGCCCCCTGAACCGGTCTTCAAGTTAGGGACGCTCCTCGATTCTTCCGAACTGTTCTTCATCTTCGGTTGCCGGTCTTGAAAACGGGTTCAACAAATCTTCTCATATTCTATCTTGAGGATCGCCGAAATGCATTCGACGAGTTTACACGTTGGGTATCCGAGGAGCCCCTTTAAGTTTCCGGCCTTTATCAATGCCTTGTTATTTTTATGCCACACTTCGGGTTTGAAGTTGTTCCCGAGCGACAGCGTCCTCTTGTGTCCGAGCTCCAACGCCGGACTACATTCGAGGTATCTTTTTCAACCGAGCACCAACGTCGAACCACTTCCCAGCTCTAACGCCGGAATGTATCCGAGCTCCGACGCTGGACTCTGTATCCGGGCTCCAACGCCGGACTATGTATCCGAGCTCCAATGTTGGACTGTATCCGAGGTGTCGTAAATCAACTTGGTTCAAAGAATTTTGAAGGAGTTTAGCCGGGCTTAATGCCGGAAATGCCCTCTATGGAGCCAGCCACTAGTGCCCGAGCTTTATGCCGGACTACTTCCGAGGTGGTGCACCACCCCGAATGTGGGCCGATTTTTGTCAATATTTTAGATTGATGCAATTTATTCTCTGCCGAGATACATAGCCAGTATCCCTCAAGGTGGGTATCGATCTAAAACCCGAGATGCACCTAAAGGATGACATAAGACCGCTGATCCCAGTAACCGCTGAGACTCAGGTTGATTTGCAAAATCGGCCTAAGGATCAAGTCCTAGCCCGGCAGAATACTTCGGGACACAAAAAGCGGCGTGCTCAGTCCTCGAGACTCAGGTTGGGTGCGGCCGACCAACCTGAGGATCAAAATCTCCTCGAAAACTGTATTGCACTTAAAATTTTCTGCATAGAACAGGCAATGCAGTAGCCCCGAGACACTGATCGGGTGGCAACACCAGATCAGGGGATCGATGTGCCCCTTTAATATTTGTAAATAATAAGCCCGAAGCCCAGTAGCCCCCGAGCCTTAATGCAGGCACGAGAGGCCGAATTAAGGATCGATATCCAGAGTAAAATCACAAATTATGTGTAATGACTCTATGTATCCAAGTACTTTACGTCATTAATGCTCGGATCCGCATTGTACAAAACTTTGTTGACTGACCATCGGCTTCCACCTCCTCGACCGATAGCCGAGGAGTGTTTGTCCTACTTTATAAAGCCTTTATGAGGGCAAAGATTTACAACAAACAAGGCAATCTGGCCATACGGTTTTATAAACAAAGGTACGCGGAGAGACATGTTATATTACTGTTTAACAGAAGAAATGTCTTCCAAAGAAAATAGTCCCGCTATCGGTTCCTTTCTTTGGGTTGTCATGCTAAGCATGATAATGAAACCTCAGCTCCAATGTAAGAGCAAAATATCGAGGATTTAGTTTGGGAGGCCAGTTAATAGCCCCCGGTAGTGTTCGGCGACAGTCGAGGTCAAGCCGTAAAAACTTTGGCCATTGTTATGAATGGCCCGTCGTTTAACGCCGTCATCGGATCACCGACCAGTTTACGCTTATTGTGACAGTTAGTTTTCGGCTTTCTCCACTGAGGTGCTTAACCATGTGAGCTGGAAGCACAATCGCAGTGGTTCTCCCTTTGCACACCTAGCCGAACAAAGCGGAACATAGGAGGCAAGCGCAGGAGCCGGGCAACCCAACTATTGACCGAAGATACAATTCGAAACCGATGCATATATTACAATATCCGAGAATGTTTTTGCCGAATCTCTAAAGGTGTCCGGCGTTGCACTGCAAGACTTGTGCTGAAAACACACAAATAGTTTAAAAGTGCCATGGGCTTGAAAAGCCAAAAAACTTATTCAAAAGGTTAATGTCAGAACTAGATCAAGTGTTCGGTGCCAATCCGAAAATTGGACTTTAGAGAGAAAAAAAAGTGCTTCTACCGTGCTTTAACATGACACATCCAATCTCAAAACTTTCAAGCGGGTCAGCCTACGGCTTCAACCTCCTATCCCGAAGGCAGAGTACTTCTTACTAGGCCAGTTTAGCAAACTAAACTCTAGCGGCTTTGAGAGAGAAATTAGGCTCCCCGGCTAGTGACCGCACACTTGTGTCGAAAAAAGGAGTGATAAATAATAATAAAAACTTTGCAACGACTAAGAAGAAAAGCACTTATCATAAAACAGCTCATATAAATTTAAGAGCCCCCAAGTGACTTGGGTAAAAGAATGATTGCATGTACCGAAGTACTTATATCATATCTATGTTCAACCGAACTTTAAACGCGTCTTAACCGACCGTCGGCTTCTCCCTCTTCGGTCAAAGACCGAAAAGTGTTATGTACTCCATCCGTCGAGAATATCGACGGTGTTTCCAATAACCATGCAATCAGGCCATAAGGCTGTAACAGACAAAGCGCTCTCAGGGAACTTATGCTATATTACTGCGAAGAGTAAGAAGCATCTTCGAAGAAAATAGTACCCCCACCGATACCTTTCTTCGGTGCTCATTGTTATTATGAGACTTGTGCAATAGATTTTTTGTACTCATGAGTTCCGTTGTGTGTTGACCATGATTGAAAACAATAAGAGCGCTAGCTTTCAGCTTCACCTAGTCTGAGGTCCGGCTCGGTTGACCCGATCGTGACAATCGCAGATGTGCTCCCTTTACTCCCTAGCCAAACAATTGGGAACGTAGGGGTAAGCACAGGAGCCAGGCAACCCAGCTTGCAAATCACTTAAGTCAATATGGTGCATATTGTGGCATAATACACGAACAAGGAACGAAGCCGTACAAGTATAACCATATGCAAGAGAAAAAAGCTTCATGAAGGAAGCCCCCAAGTAAACGGGGTATTTGAATTTGCGCGTCACAAACGAAGTTTGGACAAGGAAATTTTTACAAGCAACTTTTTTCCAAAAAAGTATAATGCTTGGCCAAGCCGAACACAAGTTAAAAATTTAAAACTTTGAGCATGAAGACAACTTAGCTGGTTAATGTGTTTGGTATTGATGACGCGGTCCGAGCTTGATGCGGGACAAGGTTCCATCCCCGAGCCGGTACCGAGGTGGCGGAGCAAAGAGCTCGGCACTCCGAAGTGGTGACATAGAACGGGCAATGCAGGACGGCAGGGTGATGCCGAAGTCCCCGGCATGGGCTAATGAAGTGTTGAAGAAGCCCCCCGTACAGCCGAGGTGACGCCAAAAGATATAGTCCGGCTGGATCATTTTCCTGTGCACAAAAAATAGTGCAAACCGCAGATAATAGGAATAATAATAATTAAAAAAATCATTGCATAACAAATAATTTATGCAAAGTGAGTAATAAAAGAAATATGGCCTGGCGCCGAAGTCGATGTCGATGCAGGGCGGCGGCGTGATGCGGTAAAGGCATGGCAATGCCTGAATTCACAGGTCGGTTCGAGTTCCGAATGTGGCGTTCGCCGGACTATGTACGGAAACTGACCGAACCACCATGCGACCGTCGTTAACGCGGCCACCATTTGATAGACCTGCGTACATATGACGGACAAACCAGAGCAATAATTCATTGGGAAAAATGAACCATAACAAGCAAAAAATACTAGGATTAATAGCACCTGGCTTATTTGTTGTAGCAATCCGAAGAAAGGTGATTCCCAAAATTGGGACTCGATCTGCACACCTGTCGCCTGATGGGTGATAAAGCAACGGCATGGCGATGCAGGCAAAGGTTGGATCGCCGAGGCAAAGCCCTCGGTCCAGCTAACGTGACGGAGCCGGTCGGCCAGCGACGCCGAAGTCTCCGGAGTAGGTTGATGAAGAGATGATGAAGTCCCCGGTCCAGCGATGCAGGTCGTGACGTGGTCGATGCCGGCTTGATGAAATGACCGTGTGGCGATGTAGGTGTGCCTGCTCCGTGTAATCCGTGGGGTGGCGATGTTGGTGACGATTTATCCTTCGCGATGCTGAACTATTGTTCGGCTAGCCAAGATGATGATTCTAAAAAATTGAGCTCGGCTCAACAAAGCGATGACGTGTCTAACGCAGGTCGGCCGCATTGGAGTGATGTTGTCGGGCTGGTTTGACACCGGCGCGACGGTGAAGTTCGTATTGCAAGAATACTTTTAATACTACTGGGATGTGTTTGAGAATAAAACACATCACCCGATATGAAAACTTCCTTCAAAAAGGATGTCCGAGATCCCGTTCATAAAGAAGATGAATTCGGGTCGGATTCGTTCTCGCGCAGAAAACAGATCCAAAAAGTGATGCACTAATCGGAAGTTTCCCGGAGTTTGGACGGTCGGATTGAGCTGAATTTTTGGCAGGTGGTAGATATGGGAATTCCACAGCAAATCAACGGTTGGATCCGCCAAAGGACATCCGATCTAGATGCTAGATACCACACCCTAAACTCATCCGGATTCTCGTCCAGATTCAACAGGGCTCCGGTATATCGGAGATTGCCGGAGATTCCTCCATCGGAACTCGACAAAATTTTTGCAGGGTTGTTGTAGACTTAATTCCGCATAATTCCACCAAAGTAATCATTTAAGCGACACTCGAGGAGGCGGTGGCGGCGGATACAAGTTTGCTGTCCAGAAAAACAGTACGGTCGCTTGAGGGCAATGTTGACGTTGAGCCCCCGAGCTCCATGGATGACTCCTCCATGATATTGACAGGGATCGGAGTTGGTGTTGATGAAGGCCTTCATCCGAACATGACGATCGGAGGTAGGGCGTAGTCCTCGGTCAAGCCAAGGTGACCAGTCGAGCTGGTGACGAAGAAGCCGACGTCGCAGTTGACCTGTAGTCGAGCCATTGATCCTTTCGCCGATCACACAGCGGAACTCTCAATGAAAGCACCAATATCGGTGTCAAAACCGACGGATCTCGGGTAGGGGGTCCCAAGTAGTGCGTCTTAGGATCAATGGTAACAGGAGGCAAGGGACACAATATTTACCCAGGTTCGGGCCCTTTCGATGGAGGTAAAACCCTACTCCTGCTTGATTAATATTGATGATATGGGTAGTACAAGAGTAGATCTACCACGAGATCAAAAAGGCTAAACCCTAGAAGCTAGCCTATGGTATGATTGTTGTTGAATATGTCTATCGACTAGCCTGGCCCCAGTTTATATAATGCACCAGAGGTCTACGATAATAAGAGTCCTAGCCTAACACGCCGGTGGGGGAGGAGTCCTTGTCTTGATCGCCAAGTCTTGTGGATTCTTCCTTGTATGCGGCAGCTGTCCGGACTGGCCCATGAGTATACGGCCATGGGGGTCCTCGGCCCAATCCAACTGATCAAGAGACGACGTGTTGAGTACCCCCTAGTCCAGGACACCGTCAGGATGCAAGGAGCACAAGGCCTGCACATCCAAGCAAGTGGTAACATGGACTTGTACCTGGAACATCCCAAGTGCAAGCAGAGCTGCAGTGAGCCTATACAACAAGCTAGTGTAAGTCCTGCATTTCATTTAATTCATACTATCCTGCGTGTATGATTTATGTGTAGTGGAAGATCCACAAATTCAAGTTACCAGGGGCGAAAATTTAACTTAAAAAATACGAAGGCACTTGCACTATGAAAATCAACATAACTTGAGAAATGTGAAGCTACATGCATTTTGAAAACCAGCTAATGATCCAAAGTAGTTCCAGATTATAAAACACTAAATTATGTAAGCACCAAAAACACAAAATGCAACATGGTGTACAAGGACTACTAACATGGCCTATACCTGCTTGAATTATTTGTTCTCTGGCTGAAAATATCGAAGTGTTTGCACCTATAACCAGTGTGTATACGGCATATCAACATATATATCCTACACAACTATTCCAATAGTTTCAAACAACATATTAGAAAAGTAATTATGCTATGTTGTCATGATACGGGGATTTTCTGGTAGATGGCCTTAACCTTTCCTCAAGCCATGAAAATGTACTATAATTTGCTTGTCATCAATGCCTGCAAATCTCTATGTCTCTCTCAACATAGTAGATCATCATTAGACACTAAATCCTTCAATGGGAGCTTGCAAAATGTTTGCATTAGATCCCTCATTAGACACTATATGTTCATCACCAGGAGTATGTAAAATGTTTGCATCAAATCCTTCATTAGCAGTCTGTTCATTAGACACTACAGGCTCAAAAACAACATGAGCTTGTATGTTTGCACCGGAAACTTAATTAGATACATCTGGTTCAGTCAGTTTAGTATTGATTGGGGGAGTTATAAAATAAGCAAAAATTGGTTTCATTTTCTCATAGACTCCCTACATACAAGCAGTTTTACAACACCGTCAGGTTTAACTATTGGCCAAAAATTGAACATTTGAATTGGATATAATCAGGGATGTGATGTACCTGCTCGTTGCACATGCTTCTCTTGCAAGCTGCGACTGTCCGTTTGCACAAGCTCGATGCCATGCTCGTGCTGCCGCCGCTGCCTCCCATACACCTAGGGTTGGATCCTCATCTTCTTGTCCTTCCATTTTCTTGAAGCCCGGTGACCGGTGTCCAACGAGGGCCCGAGGAAGTGTTGTGTTGGTCTGTCCAGCGGCGACTAGGTTAGGAGCGAACCAGACTGGAGGCTGGAGCGAACGAATTAGGATTTTTCCTGCTGTCGATTGATATGGGAGGCACTCATTTGTGCCGAGAGCCTGCTATAGGGCCTTGCTTGCACTTATGTTATTGGCCCATCCAAATTGAAACATTTTTCTTCATTTTTTAATTGCCTGCTCGTGCATTGGGATGAACAAAACTAGCCTGGGCCAACCTGGACGAATCAAACTAGGTGCACACTTTCCAGCCACCTGAGGCGGCCAGCCCCTACGGTGGCGTCACCCCTTTTTGCGTGTATGATTGCGGTAGTGAAAAATATTCCAGTGGCGCTTTTGATTTACCCACAGAATGGTTGAATTGCTCGTTTCTATGAACTGAGTTAGACAATAATGTTAAGGATGCCAGTCTTTTCATCCTATTGTAGATTGCTTAGATCTTGATATGCCAAATGTAATCGCATGAAATATACAGTAAAACCGAGTGTGATGTGTGTGGCTGCAACTAGTCTGACAACATGTCATCATATAACATATCAAGGACGCACCATCTTATCAGATTAAACATTCAACTTACCAACGCAGTGTGGGAAGAAAGAAGTATTGGGACTGCGTATCGAAGCAATTGATGCCATGGACTTCTTCGTAGAACCTTGTAAGCGAAAAACAAGTTGTAGTATGCATGTACAAAGAACTAGCGTAAGTTCAGTTACATGCTTCTCGGAATTTTAGTTAGCCACTTATTGCAAAATTATTCAATTACGTTGCTTGGCTTAATTTAGTTTGCTATTGATTACATAATGCCATAGCCTGTTAATCCTATTATAGACTGCGCCTATCTATGTGTTTGATACTTATTGTTAAGAATTACATGTTTGCCTGAACTTAAATAGCTACTTAAGCACATAGATAGCTGGTCATATGTACTTCTAGGGTGCAGCAGAATTCACGTGTAGTTTACGTTCTAATACCCTGTTTGTTTAAATGTTTGTTGTTATCACTTGTAGCACTAGTAATGTTTGCATGTTCAAAGATAGACAACTGTCAGGTTTATATGAGGGACACCGTCTTTTTAAACTTATATATATATATATATATATATATATATATATATATATGTGTGTGTGTGTGTGTGTGTGTGTGTGTGTGTGTGTGTGTGTGTGTGTGTGTGTGTGTTGGAATAATTTTCCTTACATCAAAGAAATTTACAGATGTCTGTGTTGCTGGTAAACGGTACCGACTTGTTACTTTTAATACGTTGCCAAGAACTTGTTAGTTTTACTAGTTCATGTGTAATTAAATATGTTGCCATAACTGGTTAGTTTTACTAGTTTGATGTTAGTTTCCTATGGCTCTTGCAATACTTTATTTATGATTGCTAACATTCAAGTTTGTAGGATCCAACTGAAACTCTGTTGGCACAACAGGTATGTTTTCAGAAACTTCCTTGTTTACCTAGTTTGCAGCTGTAACTTGTTGTTGTAATCATCTTACCAACTTCAAGTTTTCAGGATCCAATTGGAAGTCCAATTGCACAGCAGGTACATTTAAAAAAAAATATTTGTGTAACAGGTTCGCTGCTGTAACTTGTTGCTCTAATCAAGTTACTAACTACTCAACTTTCCAGGATCCAAGAGAAACTCCAATGCCACAACAGGTTCCTTTTGCAAAACTTGTTTGTTTAACTGTTTTGCTGCTGCAACAGGTTGCTCTAATCATGTTACTGGCTTATCAACTTTTCAGGATCCAAGAGAAACTCCAATGCCACAATAGGTACCTTTTGCAAAACTTGTTTGTTTAACTACTTTGTTGCTGCAACTGGTTACAATGATGTTAATAACTACTTTTCAGCATCCAATTGAAACTCTTTAATTCCTTGTGTTTTAACTGGTTTGCTGTTATAACTCCCAGTTGAGATGTTTTGCTAACTTCAACTTTTCAAAATCCAATCATAACTTTAATGGCAAAACAGGTTAGCCCAAGATCAAAGAGCGAGGTCCCCATGGACATTGTATCATCCCATAGCAGTGGCACCGGCCCAATCGTGCATCATGAATTGCCAACTGCTGATGCTCTAGAGGCTAAACTATTGGTAGAAAGAGATTCTGCTTCTGCACTTAGAGATGATGTTGACATGTTTAGGACACAAACAACACAATCACAAGCAGCACTCAAGGCAACCATTAAATATTTGGTGGATTTCAAAACGAAGCAAGCTGAGACTGGCCGCATTGTTAAGATCCTAAAGGAAAAAAGGAAATTAAATTCCCACTTGGTAAATCATAGGTGAAATGTTCTTTCAATCGTTGAATAACCTTTGTCTTGTTTGTTCATGTAGTCGACCAAACCATTTGTTTTAGAGATCATGTAATAATTTTTTTTTATTTTTTGGTTTGTAATTCTTTTATAGCACAAGTCTGTATTAATTGATAAGACTTCGAGACATTTCATTTTGATTGTCGTGCCATACCTACAAATATGCCAATCGGGCTAAATGTGCATTCAACAATAATAGTAGTATAGATGGTCCTTAAGTGGCACGCGTATGAAAGGGCCAAGATGATGTACTAGCTTCGCTAAGAAAAGGATGCTCTTCTAGCAAAAAAACGTACAACGGCTTGGCTTATGTATGTTAGTTGACATTATTGATCCATATACTCTATAAGTGTTTATTTCTCTTTTAGTTTTGTACATATCTAAATGGGAGTACACATTATGCTACGTGTGACACTTGAGTTGGACATAAAGTGGTTTCAAATATTCGAATTCACCTTAAACTGGATTCTAGCTTCTGCATTCAAGTATAGGCATTTGTAAATCATATTCATATATGACAGTGGAATACATCTTTGTCGTGCTTTTGAAGATATATAAAAACACATAGAATGATTTATAAAGATTCGTATAGGAATACAAAATGGATTCGAATTTAGTTACCAGGGTAAACGTGGATGCTTATTGTCCCAAAATTGGAAAAAAGTACTAAAATGTCAACTCCCACGTCGGCTATCCAGAGCCAGTGTTTGGGAGACGGAAATTACTGTCTACCCCTTACACGGACAATCCATCGGCCCGATTCCCACTACTCTCAATAGGGGTAGGTTAGTAACTTCAATTAGATGTGACAAGACCGCCTCTGAGCCCATTCAGACACAGTGGGTGCCAAACATGGGCAGCAAAACACATTTGATTCAAGCTCGTCTAAAAGACATCTGTCTCTCCCTACATTTCCCCATTCATACTTGGTGGGCGGCAAAAAACACTCGACTCGGCCGAAATCGATGTAAGCAAATATTTTCAATAGGGGCAGGTTTGTAACTTCACTCACATGTGAAACAACCCGCCTACCTGTGAGCCTTGTTCATACACCATGGGCACCAACCATGGGCGCCAAAACACCCTTTCCTCGCCCGAAATCGCTCTGGGCAAATATTGGGGAGATGCGAGATTACCGTCATATCCCCAACCGACGAGACGTCCAAATTTTAAATGGAGGTTAAGTTCGTAACTTTCCCATATTTCAAATAGGCGCGTCCCAAAAACATGGTTCCTTGTACCTCTCCCTCCATTTTCCCATTCATACACCGTCCGCGCTAGAACACCATCCCCACACTAGCCCCCTCCGTCTGCCACCCCATCCATCGCCGCCATCCTCCACCCCATCCATCGCCACTGTCCTCCACCATGCCGGAGCGTCTACCAAGACCATGCCGTCCACTGCTAGAGATGGACGTTTCTCATCCACGGCGACGGACCAAGAGCCTTGCATTGTGTCCTCTCGCTTCATCGGTGTCGTCGTCCTCTTTATCGGGGCCGCTAACACGACCTTCTTGTCCACTGCAATGGGACTTATCCCCCGATGCACCCATCTACCATTGTAGATCTGCTTCAACGCCACCGACAGCCATCCCACCCCTGATGCCTACACGGTGCCGCAAGAGGTGGTACTTCATTCTGCTCAATTTTTTGATCTCAACCAAAAAATAGATGGAAACTTGGTTATTGTACTTTCAGCTCTTAGAATTTATTTCTTAGTTCAAAGCAAAAAATGGATGCTAAATAGCATTTTTGCGGTTTGCAGCTTTAAATCTACCATGGCACAGTCATAATAGAGTTTAATTGATCATGCTAACAGTTTAATTGATCATGTTGGTTCTATGGTGGTTTCTTTAATAGAAATCGGAGGGGAAACCCTCTTTTGCTCAAAAAATGCTTAGGGTTTCCCCCTTTTATGATCACTATGAGATTAGCATACGTGCTTCGTGTCATAATAGCACTACTCCGCCTGTCAAGCTAAACAAACTTAGTTGTCCAAATATGAATCTGATATTATTAAAACAGAGTCGTTTAATTGGTCGGCTAAATGTTCCAAATTCAGTTTCAAAAATGCATGTACGCCGCTCAGGTGTGTATCTATAGGGTGCCCATGGTGGGTCGTGGCCCACCCTGGGATTTTGGATCGGCCAAGGTCCCGATTCCCCTCTTTTCTGTTGCGCTGCTGATCTCTACTCGCCCCCAGCCGCATGCCTCACTGACAACTTGTCGTCCCCGGACGACATGACTCTAGGTGGAGACGCCGGACTAACAGGAGGTGAGGAGCCGCTCGCCCAATAACGTCACCACTGCCCGGACGCGTCGCCGTGCCTACCTTCCCAGTCCGTTCAGGGCTCAGGCATGTAGCAGCCACTAAGCCAACCCGATTTATCCTGAGGTACATCCCTAACACTTAGCAACCACTCCTCATCACCCATTTTCTAATTGATTCATTAATCATAAGGCATGACTGTCATTAGGGTTTGTTGTCTACTGAGTGCTACCTATACTTAATGGTTCAGATGTATTTCAGTAATCTTTAGTACCTGTAACTAAAGTTCACAGGGTTTCAAAATTCCGGCCCTAGGAGCACACACTAGTCATTTTGGATGGTTGGTCATAGTGAAATTGACCTAGGTTACTATTGCAGGCCAGGTTTGTTGACAATTTTACTTGTCTTTCTTACTCATTTGATATGATATCCAATTATTTGATTAGTTGCAAACAATAAGTGCTAGACCAACTTCTTGATTCATATTTTGGACGGTCTCTTACTGCAGTTACAATTCTGCATACTTGTCCTAGTAAGCTCACAAGTAATGATTTATTCACTACATCTTTTCTTGCCTTGTCATATTTGTTGTCAGTATTCTTTTAGGGTGGACCACCCTGTTTCAAAATACTGGAACCGCAGACATGATTGAATAGTATTTCTCCATCATGTGTGGGCTACAAACACTACATTGTTTAGAAAGAAAGTGTCATTTCCACCTTTTACATAGACTACGATATTTTACATGGAATACAATTTGCCTACTTGTTTTGTGTCACACTACCACCACTCCACCCTTGAAGCTAAACATGATGCCACTCATAACTCCTTAGTTTATTTGTTCAAATACAAATTTGATATGATTCTAATGTTCCTACTTCAGTTTTGAAATGTGTGTCTGCCTGTTATAGAGACATAAGAGGTTTGTATTTTTGTGTGTGGTCTGGTCAGCACAGTTGGGAGGTGAACTTTGCATATGCAGGGGTTTATAGGGAGACACTCTTCAAGTTGAATCCGCAATGCACTCCATAGATAATCTGACTACTTTTTATGTTTTCATGAATCTCAGGTACTGAACAACATCATAATGATTATGAGCTTGCGCGCATGAAAAGAATAAAGCAGAACAATGCCATGGCTGTCAAACTTGGCATTAAGGAACTAAAATCAAGTCTGGATGCAATGCAATGCAAACGCTCTCCACCTACAGATTCATGCTCAAAATATGATCCTAACAGTGATTATGAGCTAGAGGGAGACCTAAGTCAATGTAGCTCCCTAGTGGAGGAGTCAGAGGCAGATGCCTTATCTTATTCACCCATCAAGGTGCTTGCTCTAACTTTCCATGGTTATATTGGTCGCACATATCTTGCAACTGATGCTTTGCATTGCTTCTACTTTGTTGCATTGCCATTAGCTTAGTGTACACACCGTGTATGTGAATACGCCCTGCCTATTCATTTTCAGTACATATTCCATATGTCGTCATACCATATTTATCCATTCAAATGTTGTTCTTGTGTATCAAACGTTCAAAAGGAAGAGGGAGATTGCTGATCATGGAGGAGCATGAGCAAAGTATTTGGAAAAGGTAGTGACACTTGATAAATCAAATAGCCCATTAGGTGTAGTTGCAATATCACCTGACGCACAAAACACGACCCCAACTCTAGCAGACTCTAGCCCTACTACACTGGTCATCTCTGATGCCCCAACTCAGCAGACCCCAACTGCAACAAACAGTATGATGATGCCAGTTGACATAGCACCAGCTCTACGATGCAAAACCCCCATTCCAGCAAAGAGTACACTATCCATTTGCCAAATCCCTTTTTGAATGAGAGAGAGCCCCAATTACAGCAAATAGGACCCTTCTTCCATTTCTTCCCAGTTTAGAAGACGAAGCTTGTATTGTTGTCACGAACTTTGTGCGCATCTTTCCTTCATAGAAAGATTATACCACAGACATAGAACAATTTCTAGTCTTCCTCTGCAACTTACGCGTAAGTAATGTACTAATGTTATTCATGGTAATTATTGCATATGTTTCTGCCGATAGAAGACACAATATTTCATTCTTTTAAATAGGCGAGGACCAAACTGGATTGTCAAGATGAGAAAGGGATGGTTGCACTTTTCAAGCACTCGTTGATGAAGTATCGTACCTACCTGAGGCAAGCACACTTTGATGGCAAGCCTCTAAACAAAATTTCTGTCAAGTCTCTGGTGCTACATTTATCAGACAGTAACTGGAATAATCTTGTTACGCGTTGGTCTCGTCTGTAGTGTAAGGTACTATCTATGATATCACATCATAATTTGAACTACATTTCTGCATGTGCCTTATGTCTCACTTGTATGAATATTATTTGCAGAAGAACATTCATTCTCAAGGGACCACAAAATCTCGCAACTATACTACACACTGCATTGATCTTGTCAGTACCTCTTGCCCTATATGACCATACTTACTTTCATAGCTGGTTGAATATGTAGCATCACTGCACATGTTAGCCTCGTTATCGTCCATTTGGTGGACATTATAAAATCCGTATGGACTCTTACATAAATTTAGAATCAACCCAATGCTTTTGAAGAGGTTTGGCTCTGCAGTCCTCTTGTAAGGACTGAACGCCGTCTATCACTATACTTACATTAACAGCTACTCCCTACATGCCATAATATAAGAACATTTTGTATAGTACACTAGTGTTCAAAACACTCTTATATTATGGGAAGAGGGATTGGTTCATTATGTAGCATTTTGCATCTTATCTCCCTCACGCACCATTTACTAAAAAATATCACATCTATATTTAATCTTACCAAAAAGTTGAATACACAGACAATGCCAGTGCAGAAGTGTAGCCCATTGCTCTTGTCAGTACATTTTGTCCTGTAACGCTTGTACTTCCAGGGATTGGTAGTTGATTATGTAGCATCAATCTGCATCTTATCTTCATTATCCTCTATCCCTTCCAGTATTATCATATCTATAATTACTCTCTATAAAATGTAGAGTACAGGCAATTCTTATAAAGCAGATTATGTGCTAAAATTCTTGAGTTATCCTTCCCTTGGCATGGAGAAGGGCATTATCAATCCGGTGTTAACTATTAATGTAAGTCAGTCCTTCTAAAGCCTTTATCCTCAACTATTGTTTAATTTGCTCATACTCCCTATCATTAACTACTATTTAGTTTGTTGTTTCTACCAAAATGCATGTTCGCAACAACCGTAAGTTCCAAGTTTTATTTGGAAAACCAAATTCCTTATTCATACCATGCACATCATCAATACTCCCTATATGTATACTTGTTTTTGCGAATCTATAATCTAGTGTGTGGTGAAGCTGCACACGTTTGCACCTTGCCATCTCCTGTTTTATCTTACTGATGTGGCTGATGATATGAACAACATGCCATGCACATTAACCAAAATAGATACAATGATTGTCTTTGCCCTTCATCTATGCTTGTTATGTTGACATGGTAATCCAGTAGTGTGGTGAAGCTCCCTGCATTATGAACAATGCCAAATTATGCTATTGATATTTTGAACTTACTCTTTATTTTCGAATTTGAAATTGGCTGGAATTGACAGCACATATACATCTTTGTTTATACATGTGCAAAGCATGTCATCTCTCGGCTTGTTTCAGGGTGATATGCCTGATGGCATGCACAAGTCTACTGAAGGTTGTGAGACAACATTGGTACACATCGGTGCTATACAAACGGTTTTAAACCCCTTTTTGCAACGACATTTGGAACCATCGCCAAGTGAGTGTGGGTGATAGGGGGTCCTTCCCACACGACCCAGAAATTATCGGGGATAGGCCTTCCTGGGACACCAAATGAGTTCGTGTGCGATCAGGTGACCCATGGAAACCCAACCATTTCTGTAGGTATGTACATCCCGCACGGTGAATCCCAGAAAACATTTCTGTAGGTATGTACATCCCACACGGTGAATCCCAGAAAAACATTTCCGTAGGTATGTATATCACACACAGTCAATACAAGGAATACGTTTCTGTTCTTATGTACATGCCACACAATCAATCCATGGAAAATGTTTCCGTTCGTATGTACATCCCACACAGTCAATCCAGAGAAAACGTTTCCGTTCGTATGTACATCCCACACAGGTTTATGTATAGGCTCGTGTGTGATATGTGTAACTATCACACACACTCTGCCTTGGTTAACCGTTTGCTTTTATAAACTACATCACACATGATTTGATGAAGAAAACTGTGTCGCATTGGGCTATCCATCACAAGCGCTTTTACTTCTAGAACCGTTTGCAAAGTTCCATGACCCATTTGGCAGATTTATTAGTTTACAATTAATAATTCCAGTCTTACGGAAATTCATATTTCATATCGAACAGCTATTTGCCAATTTCATATCAGGCACATAGATATATTTTAACATCACAGTACGATAGCTACCGGAAAACAGCACAATACATCATGTACATAGTTCAACTTCATAAGAGCAATATTAGAACAATATATTCATTTCCCTAATCGAGATCATCCAGGCTCGCCTTATCCACCTCAGCTTTTAGTTCAATAAGAACCTGTTTTGCACTGGCCAACTGGGAAAGTGCATCCTCCTTCGCCAACACCATCTTAGCAAAGTCTGATTTAAAAAATCTAAGCTCATTCTCCACCTTCCTCTTTTTATCGCGCATCTTCAAATATTCTTTAGTGTTAACAACACTATCTCTAAGCCTACCTCTGTTCTCTTCCTGATACATGCTCCAGAGATTTTCTAGGCACATCTTAAAAGACTGTGGCCACTCTTCATCAACCCACTCCAAGTAAGAACACTTTTGTTCATCCTATAATATTTAAAACTAGATCAGTAACAATTGTAGGGAAAATGGGTTTATAGCACATAGAAAATCACCAATACCTATTTTGAAAAACTAAAGAAACATGTTAATTATGACATATCTTCTCAAAAATATCAATGTGCAAATGAATTAATTGCTACTGACACAACAACCAAATTCTGAAACATCATAAGCTATAATTAACTACAACAACGCTACAAGTTCTTACTCATGTACTATAAATAACAAATTGAACATTTTAAGAGGAAGGTAAATATAACTACAATAGCATAGCGATAGTGTTTGGATGACAACAAATTGATACTAACACGTGTGTACATGCACAAATTTAGAAACATAGAACTAATAACACTAAGGCGTCCACTATGTATGCCAAAACCGGTGTAAAGACAACTGTTGCTACATCTCGCACTGGTGCCCTGCACTAGCGAGCCGATGCAGCGGAAAAAAAGCAGGGACCCGAACTCCGGAGCACCTAGTTGCTCCACGCCCAGTTCCTTCACACCATAAAGATTTAATATTTTACTTCTTGGTTGCTCAGATGTGTGGACAAGTTGGCTCCAAAAACTGCTGAAGTGGTGCCAAATAATTTTCTAATGGCATCGTTGATGAGAGACAACATTTTTAGATACTAGGTACAAACTGTGACACTGTCTTAGGATGCTTTTGGTTGAAGGTGTGGTATGAATGGGTTGGGACCGTGATAGTGTCTGAATCAATCTAACAAATGATTTTTAACAACAAAAGAGGGTCGAACCTTCTCTGCACATGCCAGAAACTTCCTCCCACTGTCCACAGATTCAAACGCAACTAGCTTCATGCATGGAGATTTATGGTGACAACGAGTAGACCGATATTGAGCCACCCGACCCGCTCCATTCATTGCAACTGATGGTCCTAGGGAACTATAAGAGGAAGAATGACTCAAATCGACCGTCGGATAAAAAATCCTTCATTCAAAGTCATAGCCCAAGAGAGAGAAGAGAGGCATACCCGGGTGGTGAAGGAGTCGTTAGAGGAGGAGGAACCGCTGGATAGGTCTTTGAAGAAGACCATGGCGACGCTGGCGGTAGGATGCGAGACGGCTAGAGCGAGGAAGCAAGCGAGGAAGCGGCTATAGCTTAGGAAGTAAGGAAGGGGGAAACGGGGGAAATGTGAGTTGTGGTCGGTGAAAAAAAGGGATGGGGATGGGGGAGGGTAGATATTTCGGTGGTAGGCCAAAAATTTCGAAATGTGGAGGGAAACTTTGCGCGCGGTGCTGCCGGACACCATTCACTTTGAACGATAGTGTGCATCGCAAACGATTCTTCTGCTTAAAGTGCATGGGATCAGTTTGATAATTGAAATTTTGGTGGAAATTTCCCCGCGTATGTCATTGCATAATTTAACATCACTTGCTAATTTGGGCAAAACAACATACAACACACAGACCAGACTTACTGAATCGAGCAATTTTAATAATTAAACAGAGACAGTTCACCTAAACATTGCTCTAGCAAACGACCAGCATTAAAAAAAAGCATAAGTACGAATAATTTTAACAAATCCGCCACCGACGGCCTATGCATGACTGGTGTGAGATGAGATGTCGATGACTTGTCCTGGCGACGCCGCCGTTGGTGGACTCCGTGTCCCCCCTGCTGAAGTCGACCCCGTCCTCATCCTCATCCTCGTCCTCGGTGCCGGCCTCAAGGTTGTAGTACTCGTAGTAGTGGCTGCGCCAGAGCTTGCATTGGTACTCCACCGCTGATTCCTCGATGGACAGACTCTTCTCTACCTCGACCTCGGCCAGGCCCAACTCCTCCTTCCGGCGCTCCTTGATCTACGCCGCCTCCTGCATCTCCAGCTCCGCTCGACGACCTCATGAGGAAACAGGTGCTCCATGGCCACCTCCGACTTTTCGTACATGGGTTGCATGCTGGATTCCGAGGTGGCCTGGAATATCTTGGCGTGGATGGCGTCGACCCGGGCCAGGGCGACATCGCCAGCATGGACGACAGCTCAAGCACTCTCGACGTTTGCAGCTGCTGTCGTAGCAGCAGCTACAGCCATCTCGGCTGCTGCAGCTACCCTCTCGGCTGCTGCATACGCCCTCTCGGCGGAAACGGCCATGCTCAATGCAGATGCAACGACACTCTCGGGGTAGGCGGCCACGCTCTCGGCGCAGGTGGCGGTGCTCGGGGGGGGGGGCGGCCATCGTACGGGCCTTCACAAAGTGTTTCCACGACGTCATCTTTGCAAGAAGGGGGTGAAGGAATGGGGACCGGGATTTGTGGATTCGGGGGTTGCCGGCACTGGAGCAGATTAGCTAGCGAAGCTTAAGGAGGAAGACTTAAATAGACCCAGAATCTTTCATCGCAAACGATTCCTACAAAACAACTGTGTGTGATGTTGTAGATATTTTTTATTAGCTGTGAAAGACGAATTTGGAGTAAAGTGGCAATGGATGGTGTTTTAAATGTACGAGAAAATTTGTAGTACTAATACAACTGTCATGTCAAATTTTGGAACATTTCAGGGATCATTTGACTTTTTAAGGCATTTAAGTGATTTTCTAGCCATTTAATGACCGTTATTGAAATTTGAACTACATGTACATGCAGCAGCTAACTAAAACGGTTTGAAAAGTCATATTTTGTGTACTTGTGTGTGATTTAGTTCCACGTGTAGTAAATTGGAAGGAATTTTCAAACATATTGGTCTAACGGCTATGACTCAATTAAGCATGGAGTGCCATGGCATTTAAATTCCAAAAAATTAAAAACATGAAACCTTGCTTGAGGTAATGTCATACCACCAAGATGATGTGGTACAAAAATTGACCTGTTTGATGAAAGTTTGGACACCCCCCCCTCACAAACCGGAGCAACTCACTAGAAGGCTCGTGGTTCCGAGAGGGAACAATGCATGTTTGCTGACAAACGGCAGATAGCTTCCTCTTACGGCCTTCAAAAAATTTCTACGTGTAATGTGCACTAATACTAACTGTCATGTGAAAATTTCGAAAACTTCCAGGGGTCATTTGACCTTTTGAAGACATTTAAGTGATTTTCTAGCCATTTAATGACCGTAATTCAAATTTGAACTAGATGTACATGTAACGGCTAACCATAATGGTTTGAAAAATCATGCTTGTGTACTTGTGTGCGAGTTAATTCCATGTGGTGTAAATTAGAAAGAATTTTCAAACATATTGGTCTCACGGCATGGACACATGCATGGAGTGCCATGGCATTTTAATTCCAAAATAATAAAAAATGACCAGGAAAACATGAAAATTTACTTGATGTAATGTCATGTGCCACCAAGATGATGTGGTACAAAAATTGTCTTGTTTGACGAAAGTTTGGACACACACCCCTCACAAACCACAGCAACTCACTAGAAGGCTCATGGTTCCAAGAGGGAACAATGCATGTTCGATGACGAACAACAGATAGGCTTCCTCTTAGGTCCTTCAATTTTTTTCTACATGTAATGTGCACTGATACAAACTGTCATGGAAAATTTGGAAAATTTCAGGGGTCATTTGTCCTTTTGAAGACGTTTAAGTGATTTCCTTGCCATTTAATGATTGTAATTCTAATTTGAACTAGATGTACATGCAATGGCTAACCATAATGGTTTGAAAAATCATATTTGTGTACTTGTGTGCGAGTTAATTCCAGGTGCAGTAAATTAGAAGGAATTTTCAAACATATAGGTCTCACGGCATGGACACATATGTACATGCATGGAGTGCCATGGCATTTCAATTCCAAAAAATAAAATAAAAATGATCAGGAAAACAAGAAACCTTGCTTGATGTAATGTCATGCCACCAAGATGATGTGGTACAAAAACTGGCCTGTTTGACGAAAGTTTGGACACACACCCCTCACAAGCCAGAGCAACTCACTAGAAGGCTCGTGGTTCCGAGAGGGAACAATGCATGTTTGATCACGAACGACAGATAGCTTCCTCTTACAGCCTTCAAATTTTTCTATGTGTAACATGCACTAATACAAATTGTCATGTGAAAATTTGGAAAATTTCAGGGGTCATTTGATCTTTTGAAGACATTTAAGTAATTTCCTAGACATTTAATGACCGTAATTCTAATTTGAACTAGATGTACATGCAACGGCTAACCATAATTTTTTGAAAAATTATATTTGTGTACTTGCGTGCAAGCTAATTCCATGTGTAGTAAATTAGAAGGAATTTTCAAACATATTGGTCTCACGGCATGGACACATGTACATGCATGGAGTGCCATGACATTTTTATTCCAAAAAATTAAAAAATGATCAGGAAAACATGAAACATTGTTTGATGTAATGTCATGCCACCAAGATGATGTGGTACAAAAATTGGCTTGCTTGACAAAAGTTTGGACACACACCCCTCACAAACCAGAGCAACTCACTAGAAGGCTTGTGGTTTCGAGAGGGAACAATGCATGTTTGATGACGAACGGCAGATAGCTTCCTCTTACGGCCTTCAAAATTTTTCTACGTGTAATATGCACTGTTACAAACTGTCATGTGAAAAATTGGAAATTTTCAGGGGTCATTTGACCTTTTGAAGACATTCAAGTGATTTCCTAGCCATTTCATGACCGTAATCAAATTTAAATTGGATGTACATGCAATGCCTAAACATAACGGGTTGAAAAATCATATTTGTGTACTTGTGTGCGAGTTAATTCCATGTGCAGTAAAGTATAAGGAATTTTCAAACATATTGGTCTCACGACATGGACACATGTACATGCATGGAGTGCCATGAAATTTTTATTCCAAAATATTAAAAAATTATTAAAAAACATGAAACCTTGCTTGATGTAATGTCATGCCACCAAGATGATGTGGTACAAAAATTGGTCTGTATGACGAAAGTTTGGACACAAACCCCTCACAAACCGGAGCAACTCACTAGAAGGCTCCTGGTTCCGAGAAGGGAATAATGCATTTTTGATGACAAACGGCAGATAGCTTCCTCTTACGGCCTTCAATTTTTTCTATGTGTAACATGCACTAATACAACTGTCATGTGAGAATTTGGAAAATTTCAGGGGTCATTTGACCTTTTGAAGACATTTAAGTGATTTTCTAGCCATTTAATGACCGTAATTCAAATTTGAACTACATCTACATGCAACGGCTAACCATAACGGTTTGAAAAATCATATTTGTGTACTTGTATGCGAGTTAAAAAATCATCAGACGATGTAAATATCTTGTGTTCAAAAAAGAAAACGTAAAATCTGGCAAGAAAACCGGCCCCACACGATTAGCACTGTATTTCGCGCCTCATGGTTTGGAAGGTGAGTGGCGGGCTTTATTAATCAGACATGGTTCAACATTGGGAACCGTCAGCTATTATGTTCACACACGGATTTTGCTGCGGGAATAGTGTGTAATTCAAACTACAGTACTCGTAAATTCCGGCGTGTGTACTGTTCCCGTCGATCTAGATTCCGGCCGCCAATAAATACTACCTTGCTCATGTCGTCCCACCTGCATTCTCATCTAGATCCTCCCCTTGCTCGCCCTCTCTCTCTATCTCTCTCATATCTCTGCCATGGCGCCGCCGGTCTGCCCACGCACTGACGAGGAGTTGGCACCCCCCGAGGACGCTCCCTCGAAGAGTAGCAACGAGGACACCTGCGCCCCGTCGGACGAGGTTGTGTCAGAACCCCCAACTTTGGATTGGTTTTGGGGCTAGTATGATCTTTGTCTTTGGAAGTCGCTGCCGCCGGCTGAGAAAGCCAGGCAAGTGGCTTTCAAGAAGGAGATGGCGGAGGAGGATGCCAGGTACCAGGCGGCCTGTGAAGCCCGTGATGCCTCCTGGAAAAAGGAGGCGGCGGAGCTTTGGGAGCGGGCGTGTCATCATGCAGAGGAGGTGTACGAAGACGGGTACTTCGCGAGGAAGACCAGAGGCTCTAAGTGCCTCGTCACTGCGTGGAGCTGGGGTGATAAGCTCCACCGTGCCACCGATGAGGAGCTCCGATGGGCTCCCAACGAAATAACAAGATCGTTCGCGTGCGTCCTCCTGCAAGAGGCAGATCGGCACGTCAAGCACTGCGAGGCGCAGGAGGCGGAGTACCGCCTCCGCTTTGAGAAGATGCCGCACACCAGGGAGATGCTGGCGAGGGGCTGCCGGAATACTGTCCCGAGGAGGGATTATTAGTTTTAGTATTGTTCGTTTTCAATTTTATGCATTGTACCTAGTAGTTAAGTATCATCATGTATATGCGATGATATTATATATATTCTGTGATGAAGTAATGAAAAATTATTATTATATATATTATGAATTCCATTTTCTATCTGTTTTTGTATACTAATTTGAATCTATCTGTTATCATCCACATATACAGAATGGAAAGCGTATAAACACACATTGAAACAGAACATATAAGAACGGAAAACATAGTACACACATTGAAACAGAGCAATAAACAGAGCAATAGTATGATTGTTGTGAATACATACCTATCCATGTCGAAACGAATCAATAAAATAAAACGCGTCCATGAGACCATGACTAGCAGCCCTTGCCTACGGTAGCTCTTGGCTCTTCCTGAACTAGTGCAGACGTTTGTCCAAGTGGTCAACACGCTCGCGGTACATCTGCAGCACTATCTCGAACTCCAAGTTGGCTATTTCATCGGAGATCACCACCTCGAGGATGTGACGGCCATGTTCCTCTACTGCGCCCAGGTGGACACCTGGGCGAAGGAGGCGGTCGAGCCTACAGACCAACGCGTTGGCATCGAGCGGGCCGTGGACAAGGCGAACGGCGCGACCCATGCAAACGGTGCGGTGGGAGTCCGGTGCAAGTATGGCGTGGCCGGCCTCTAGTGCAAGTATGACGCAGAGGGCCAGTGCCCACTCCTAGCGAGGAATGGGGGTACTGACGGGACGTGTACCCAGTTGCAACGCCCTGTCGGCAGTAGGCAAGCACCGATGGATCCGCTCTTGCTGTGCGCCGTGGCGTGCCTCTCGCTCTGCGGCGCTCCAACGCTCTCGGCGTGCAGCGAGCCGCAGCCTATCAGCGCGGACGCGCCTAGCTTGCTCTGCGGCGTGCCATCGATCATGTTGTGCGGCGAGCTGTAGCCTCTCGGCACTGACATGCCTATCTTGATCCGTGGCGCTGAATCGCCATCCACCAAAGGTCTGCTCAACTCTGGCAATGACACACATCACGGTGTCGTCCATCGCGTTGTCGGGGAGCGCTACAGCCTCGCCTTCTGGTTTTCCTCATCGATGAGGTTGATGGCAGGGGAGGCGCTTTGGTGTGTTGGCACGCTTGGAAAAGGTGGATGTGCTACAGGCTGCACTTGTTGCTTCCATGCGTCGCGCCGCGCTTAGGTTTATGTGCAATATCACTGGGTGGCGGGAAACAAATGAGGAAATAGCAGGAAACGGTGGCGTGTTCATAGAATGCCATCAATTAATGGAATCTTACAATATAAAGGAACATTGAGTTAGCACAAGAAGTAGATGATGATGAGATGAACACGGACCACACTAGGGAACCCGTCGGCGATGAATTCATCAATCGCAAACAGTTGTACACTAGCAAGCTTTTGCCCACAACACACACGGCTTATTCCATCACAAACAGGTTGGATGGATCAACTATATGTCACGTATACACATTGTCAAAAAGTAATGCGGTAGACCTTCTTTAACATATGTTAAAAAATAAAATAAAAATATAAACAAGTACCTCGAGGTTAAATTAGCTGAGGGAATGGGTCATTTCGGTCATTTGACCGATATGACCCATCCCATCAGTTAATTTAACATCAACACAACTTCCCATCCAGTCACCTATCTGATGGCTGCTCCAGCCTGAGCACACTTAACTTGAGAGTTCTCTTAGATGAGCTACTGGTGGAATAGCTAGTCCTTGCTGATATAGAATGCCTCTTCGCATCCTTACGGCGTATCCGGATGGCCGCCCATCCCCCAATGGCCAATACATGTTGTGTAGACAGAGCATATCACATACGTCTTATTAGAAGCAATCGTTTGTGTTATTATCGGTCTTCGCACACATTTCTGATTACAGACCTGTTTGCCGCGTATCACACACTTCTTGTTATATTGAACCGTTTTTGTTCTCCTGTCTCAGCGCAAACAATTTATCCAAGTGAACCGCATTATGTATATCGCACAAACACCTTGATCTGCCTGACCGTTTCTTTTGTGTTGCCTAATCACAAACAGTTCATCCGAGTGAACCGTATGTTGTGTATCGTACACGCATTCATCTGGCTGCCCGTTTCTTTTGTTCCTCCTCATCGCAAACAGTTAATTGAACCGAACCATATGCCCTGACTCGCACACGCAACTTAAATCTGAACCGTGTTTGATGCATTTTGCATATTTTAGACGGTTCTCTGACACAACCGTTTGCGATTATTACATTGCACACAGTTTCTCGAAGGGTCTCTGATCATAGTGTCGCATTAGCAGCATCCTGCAATAGTGCAAACCCAACATATATTGCAGCAAAGAAGGCAAAACATCTTGAAGATAGCGAGACAACCCCAAAGTCTTGTCTCGATGCAGTGTTCAAGTTACTTGAGACTAGTAGTCAGACAAGCTCACAGAATTCGCTATCTGGATTAGTTCAACTTCTTCAGTCCCAAGTTCTAGCAGAAATGCATTCTGCAACTCAACTTTGACTTGAAGTCCTATCTCTAGGAAAGATTGCGGAGAACACCAATGAGAACCTCATTGCTAACCAGCTACACCTGGAAGCTATGACTAGCATGCTAGGAGGGTCTCACAGCCTTGCTTAGCAGCTTGTGCAGCAGTTCTTGCGCAAGGCTAACCTTTCTTGAACTATCTTGGAAGTGGTCTTGGATCAGTATTATTTTGTTACACTACAATGGTGCCCGGTTTTTGTAATCTACTTCTTCATTGCGCTTTATGATCACTGGTGGCGAATTTCGATGCCTAGTGGATGCAATATACCATAAATCCTTTATTGTATAGTGTAGGTTTATACTAAGTTACAATGATGTAATTTCTTTATTGTATAGAGTAAGTTTGTTCTTAATTCATACTAGTTACTGCCATCATTCGCTATCTGAAAAAATGGAGAAAATCTGATGTAGTCGACCGGGCTGAAAGATTCGCCTCTAGTGGGCCTGCTTTTAGCGGGCCACAATTGGGCCGACCTGCAACTTTCTTGGGCCTGAAAGTTCATTGGGCGCTTCACACTTTACGCTAGGCCCACAACTTACACGGGCTTATATTCGGCCCAAAGTTTAGTTGGTCCTTTAGTGGAGCCAACACTTAGTTGGGCCCATGTAGCTTTGGGCCATTAATAGGCTGAATATTCTACTGGCCTATTATGGTCCAGAAGAAACCATGGGCCTTTAGTAGGCTGAAATGCATGTTGGGCCTCAATTTTCACTAGTCGTCGACGGGCCTTCAGCGGGATGAAATGTAGACTGGGCATTTTTTGGCCCAGTTATATGACGGGCCATTACCTTGCCAAAACATATCTCGGGACTTAGTTGGCCCACTGATATCATGGGCCTTTAAGAGGCCGAAAGCTTAGTAGAGGCATCAACGGGCCGAATTAGACGACAGGCCTTTAACAGGCCCAAAGTCACATTGGGTTGAACTATTGCCACCTTTATCACGGGTCGTTCGAGGGCCTGATATCACGTCAGACCATATATGGCCCATGGGCAGCACGGGCCATTCCCAGGCCGAAAGACACACATGGCTGGAATGGGCCCATGTCTACATCGGGCCTCTAACAGGCCGAAATGTCACTGGGTCGTAATTGGGCCCAAATATCCGGCAAACAATTAAGGGGCCAGATCTGGCTTCGGGCCATAAATGGGCCATGTTTAAACAAACCGTTATTGGGCTGGCCCACTAGTACCTGAGTAAATACTAAGGGCCTTTGACTGAGCCGGCCTTTTTAACCTATATGGGCCTCTGTTGGGCCCTGCCATGTGTCAACATATCATAGGCATCTCTCCTCCATTGGACGGACGACATCCGGCCCACCGAGGAGCAGACACGTGTTTCCTCCAGCCAATGATGATTTTACACGTGGAAAAAAACCCATTGGCCCGGGCTGTTAATGGGTTATCGGATCCAAACCGGAAACCGATAGCTTAACGGCAACCTGTTACAGTGGATGCCACGTGTTGGTTGCCCTTGATAATAGCACTTCCATGACGTGCCATTTATCATCATGGAAGTGGACACTTTCGTGATGATAATTTTGGTATTGTCATGGAACACTTCTATGACAGGACATGTATGACTATCTTGATTCTGTCATAAAATTGTCATGGATGTACATGCATGACAAAAAACGTGACCTACTATGACAAACACGTATTATCATGGAAGTGTATATTTTTTGTAGTGCGGAGTTCTTCGTCACGTCCGTGATCTCATCTCGGACTCCAAACAACCTTCGGTAACCACCATAATGACTCAACTATATTTATATCGTCACCAAACGTTAAGTGTGTAGACCCTGCGGGTTCGAGAACTATGCAGGCATGACCGAGACACCTCTACGGTCAATAACCAATAGTGGGACCTGGATGCCCATATTGGTTCCCACATATTCTACGAAGATCTTATCGGTCGAACCTTGATGTCAAGGATTCAGCTAATCCCGTATGTAGTTCCCTTTGTCTACCGGTATGTTACTTGCCCGAGATTCGATCGTCGGTATCTCCATACCTAGTTCAATCTCGTTACCGGCAAGTCTCTTTACTCATTTTGTAATACAAGATCCTGTGACTAACTCCTTAGTCACATTGCTTGCAAGCTTCTTGTGATGTTGTATTACCGAGAGGGCCCAGAGATACCTCTCCGTCATACGGAGTGACAAATCCTAGTCTTGATCCATGCCAACTCAACAGACACCCTTGAAGATACCTGTAGATCACCTTTATAATCACCCAGTTATGTTGTGACGTTTGGTACACACAAGGTATTCCTCCGGTGTCAGTGATTTGCATGATCTCATGGTCATAGGAACATATATACTTGACATGCAGAAAATGATAGCAAAAAACTTGATACGATCATATGCCACATTTATAGTTTGGGTCTTGTCCATCACATCATTCTCCTAAATATGTGACCTCATTATCAAATGACAACTCATGTCCATGGCTAGGAAATCATAGCCATCTTTGATCAACGAGCTAGTCCGATAGAGGCTGACTAGTGACATCTTGTTGTCTATGTATCCATACACGTATTTGAGTTTCTGACCAATACAATTCTAGCATGGATAATAAACGATTATCCTGAACAAGGAAATATGATAATAACCAATTTATTATTGCCTCTAGGGCACATTTCCAACAGCAACACCGGTGTGTGCCTTTGTTTACAATGTGTCCCCGGGCTTGGCAACCCCGGCGCAACGCGTCGTCAACAACGTCTTCTCAGCGCACCACTACATTGACACCACTGCGCCCATGACTAAGTCGGCGCCTCCTTGCGCCATGATACGTCTCCAACGCATCTATAATTTATAAAGTATTCATGCCATGTTTACAATTGTTTTATATGATTTTGGTATGATTTGATTAGAACTAACCCGGACTGATGTTGTTTTCAGCAGACTACCGTGGTGTTGTTTTTGTGCAGAAATAGAAGTTCTCGGAATGCGATGAAAATCAACGGAGAATTTTTCTGGAAAATATAAAAATTACTGGAACAAAGAGTTACCGGAGGGGAGGCCCGTGGGCCCCACGAGGGTAGAGGGCGCGCCCCTGTGCCTCGTGGACTCCCTGTGGGGCCCCCTTACTTGTTCTCGACGCCAACCTCTCTTATAAATTCCCAAACCTCCAGAAAATAACCTAGATTGGAAGTTCCGCTGTCGCAAGCCTCTATAGCCACGAGAAATCAATCTAGGCCCTCTCTAGCGCCCTACCAGAGGGGGCCATCATCACTGGAGGCCATGGGCAAGGATCTCGGAGGGGCCATCATCGCCATGAAGGCCAAGGACCAGAAGGAGAACCTCTCCCCATCCAGTGGGGAGGCCATGGAGGAGGAAGCACAAGGGGGAGAACCTCTCCTCCTCTCTCTCGATGGCGCCGGAGTGCCATCGGGAGGGGAATCATCACCGCGGTGATCGTCTTCATCAACGTACCATCATCATCACCATCCTCATCTCTTTTACGCGGTCCACTCTCCCGCACCCCGCTTTCCCTACTTGAACATGGTGCTTTATGCCACATATTATGATCCAATGATGTGTTGCCATCTTATGATGTTTTTAGTAGATATCCTTTGTCTTTGGGTTGATTGATGGTCTAGATTGGTATGAGTTGTATGTTTTCTTTTGGTGTTGTCCTATGGTGCCCTCCGTGTCGTGCAAGCGTGAGGTATTCCCACTATAGGGTAATGCAATACGTTCATGATTCGCTTATAGTGGGTTGCTTGAGTGGCAGAAGCATAAACCTGAGTAAGGGGGTTGTTGCGTATGGGATAAAGGGGACTTGATATGTTAATGCTATGGTTGGGTTTTACCTTAATGATCTTTAGTAGTTGCGGATGCTTGCTAGAGTTCCAATCATAAGTGCATATGATCCAAGAAGAGAAAGTATGTTAGCTTATGCCTCTCCTGAAGGAAATATGCCCTAAAGGCAATAATAAAGTTACTATTTATTTCCTTATTTCATGATAAATGTTTATTATTCATGCTAGAATTGTATTAACCGGAAACATAATACATGTGTGAATACATAGACAAACATAGTGTCACTAGTATGCCTCTACTTGACTAGCACGTTAATCAAAGATGGTTAAGTTTCCTAACCATAGCCATGAGTTGTCATTTGATTAACGGGATCACATCATTAGGAGAATGATGTGATTGACTTGACCCATTCCATTACCTTAGCACTTGATCATTTAGTATGTTGCTATTGCTTTCTTCACGACTTATACATGTTCCTATAACTATGAGATTATGCAACTCCCGTTTACCGGAGGAACACTTTGTGTGCTACCAAACGTCACAACATAACTGGGTGATTATAAAGGAGCTCTACAGGTGTCTCCAAAGGTACATATTGAGTTGGCGTATTTCGAGATTAGGATTTGTCACTCTAATTGTCGGAGAGGTATCTCTGGGCCCTCTCGGTAATGCACACCACTATAAGCCTTGCAAGCAATGTAGCTAACAGGATGATGCATTACGTAACGAGTAAAGAGACTTGCCGGTAACGAGATTGAACTAGGTATTGAGATACCGACGATCGAATCTCGGGCAAGTAAACATACCGATGACAAAGGGAACAATGTATGTTGTTATGCGGTTTGACCGATAAAGATCTTCGTAGAATATGTAGGAGCCAATATGAGCATCCAGGTTCCGCTATTGGTTATTGACCGAAGACATGTCTCAGTCATGTCTACATAGTTCTCTAACCCGTAGGGTCCGCACGCTTAAAGTTAGATGACGGTTATATTATGAGTTTATGTGTTTTGATGTAACAAAGGAGTTCGGAGTCCCGGATGAGATCGGGCACATGACGAGGAGTCTCGAAATGGTCGAGACATAAAGATCGATATATTGGACGACTATATTTGGACATCGGAAAGGTTCCGAGTGATTCGGGTATTTTTCGGAGTACTGGAGAGTTACGGGAATTCGTCTTGGTCCTTAATGGGCCATACGGAAAGGAGAGAAAGGCCCCAAAGGGTGGCCGCACCCCTCCCCATGGACTAGTCCGAATTGGACTAGGGAGGGGGTCGCCCCCTTCCTTCCTTCTCCTTCTCCCTACCCTTCTCCCACTCCAACAAGGAAAGGAGGAGTCCTACTCCCGGTGGGAGTAGGACTCCCCCCTTGGCGCGCCCTCCTCCTAGGCCAGCCGCCTTCCCCCTTGCTCCTTTATATACAGGGGAAGGGGGGACGCTCTCAACAATAATTGATCCTTGAGATCTATTAGCCGTGTGCAGTGCCCCCCTCCATCATATTCTACCTCGATAATATCATAGCGGTGCTTAGGCGAAGCCCTGCGTCGGTAGAGCATCATCATCATCACCACGCCATCGTGCTGACGGAACTCTCTCTCGAAGCTCGGCTGGATAGGAGTTCAAGGGGCGTCATTGAGATGAACGTGTGCTGAACTCGGAGGTGCCGTACGTTCGGTACTTGGATCGGTCGGATCATGAAGACGTACGACTACATCAACCGCTTTGTGCTAACGCTTCCTCTTTCGGTCTATGAGGGTACGTGGACACACTCTCCCCTCTCGTTGCTATGCATCACATGATCTTGCGTGTGCGTAGGAAAATTTTGAAATTACTACGTTCCCCAACAGTGGCATCCGAGCCAGGTTTTATGCATAGATGTTATATGCACGAGTAGAACTCAAGTGAGTTGTGGGCGATATAAGTCATACTGTTTACCAGCATGTCATACTTTGGTTCGGCGGTATTGTTGGATGAAGCGGCCCGGACCGACATTACGTGTACGCTTACGCGAGACTGGTTTTACCGCCGTTCTTTGCACACGGGTGACTAGCGGGTGTCAGTTTCTCCAACTTTAGTTGAACCGAGTGTGGCTACGCCCGATCCTTGAGAAGGTTAAAATAGCACTAACTTGACGAACTATCATTGTGGTTTTGATGCGTAGGTAAGAACGGTTCTTGCTCAGCCCGTAGAGGCCACGTAAAACTTGCAACAACAAAGTAGAGGACGTCTAACTTGTTTTTGCAGGGCATGTTGTGATGTGATATGGTCAAGACGTGATGAGATATAAGTTGTTGTATGAGATGATCATGTTTTGTTGAAGTTATCAGCAACTGGTAGAAGCCTTATGCTTGTCTCTTTATTGCATAAGATGCAAGCACCAAATAATTGATTTACTTTATCGCTATGCGATAGCAATAGTTGCAAGAGCAATAGTTGGCGAGACGACCATGTGACGACACATTGATATAGATCAAGATGATGGAGATCATGGTGTCCTGCCGGTGACGATGGAGATCATGATAGTACTTTGGAGATGGAGATCAAAAGGCACAAGATGATGATGGCCGTATCATGTCACATATTTTGATTGCATGTGATGTTTATCTTTTATACATCTTATTTTGCTTAGTTCGGCGGTAGCTTTATAAGATGGTATCTCAATAAATTTCAAGGTATAAGTGTTCTCCCTGAGTATGCACCGTTGTGAAAGTTCTTCGTGCTGAGACACCACGTGATGATCGGGTGTGCTAAGCTCTATGTTCAAATACAACGGGTGTAAGACAGTTTTGCACACGCAGAATACTCAAGTTAAACTTGACGAGCCTGGCATATACAGATATGGCCTCGGAACACTGAGACCGAAAGGTCGAGCGTGAATCATATAGTAGATATGATCAACATAGTGATGTTCACCATTGAAAACTACTCCATCTCACGCGATGATCGGACATGGTTTAGTTGATTTGGATCACGTGATCACTTAGATGATTAGAGGGATGTCTATCTAAGTGGGAGTTCTTAAGTAATATGGTTAATTGAACTTTAATTTATCATGAACTTAGTCCTGATAGTATTTTGCAAATTATGTTATAGATCAGTAGCTCACGTTGTTGCTTCCCTATGTTTATTTTGATATGTTCCTAGAGAAAAATTATGTTGAAAAATATTAGTAGCAATAATGCGGATTAGATCTGTAATCTGAGGTTTATCCTCATTGCTGCACAGAAGAATTACGTCCTTGATGCACTGCTAGGTGGCGGACTGATTGCAGGAGCAGATGCAGACGTTATTAACGGTTGGCTAGCTCAATATGATGACTACTTGATAGTTTAGTGCACCATGCTTAATGGCTTAGAATCAGGATTTCAAAGACGTTTTGAACGTCATGGACCATATGAGATGTTCCAGGAGTTGAAGTTAACATTACAAGCAAATATCCGAGTTGAGATATATGAAGTGTCCAACAAGTTCTATAGCTAAAAGATGGAGGAGAATTGCTCAACTAGTGAGCATGTGCTCAGATTGTCTGGGTACTACAATCGCTTGAATCAAGTGGGAGTTAATCTTCCAGATAAGATAGTGATTGACAGAATTCTCTAGTCATCATCACCCAGTTAGTAGAACTCCGTGATGAACTATAGTATGAAAGGGATGACGAAAATGATTCCCGAGCTCTTCGTGATGTTGAAATCGACAAAGGTAGAAATCAAGAAAGAACATCAAGTGTCGATGATTGACAAGATCACTAGTTTCAAGAAAAAGGCAAAGGGAAAGAAAGGGAACTTCAAGTAGAATGGCAAGAAAGTTGTCACTCCCGCGAAGAAGCCCAAAACTGGACCAAAACCTGAAACTAAGTTCTTCTACTGCAAAGGAAATGGTCACTAGAAGCGTAAATTCCCTGAATATTTGGATAAGAAGGATGGCAGAGTGAACAAGGGTATATTTAATATAAAGGTTATTGATGTGTACCTTACTAGTGTTTATAGTAGCCCCTGGGTATTTGATACTTGTTTGGTTGCTAAAAATTAGTAACTCGAAACAGGAGTTACACAATAAACAGAGACTAGTTGAGGGTGAAGTGACGATGTGTGTTGGAAGTGGTTCCAAGATTGATATGATCATCATAGCACACTCCATATACTTTCGGGATTAGTGTTGAATCTAAATAAATGTTATTTCGCATTTGCGTTGAGCATGAGTATGATTTGATCATGTTTATTGCAATACGGTTATTCATTTAAAGTCAGAGAATAATTGTTGTTCTGTTTACATGAATAAACCATTAAATGGTCATACACCCAATGAAAATAGTTTGTTGGATCTGGTCGTAGTGATACACAAATTAATAATATTGATGCCAAAAGATGCAAAGTTAATAATGATAGTGCAACTTAGTTGTGGCACTGCCGTTTGGGTCATATCGGTGTAAAGCGCATGAAGAAACTCCATAAAGATGGATTTTCGGAATCACTTGGTTATGAATCATTTGATGTTTGCGAACCGTGCCTTTTGGGCAAGATGAATAAAACTCCATTCCCGGAACAATGGAACGAGCTACTGACTTGTTGGAAATAATACATACCGATGTATGCGGTCCAATGAGTGTTGATGCTCGTGGCGAGTATCGTTATTTTCTGACCTTCACAAATGATTTGAGCAGATATGAGTATATCTACTTAAAGAAACACAAGTATGAAACATTTGAAAAGTTCAAAGAATTTCAGAGTGAAGTGGAGAATCATCGTAACAAGAAAATAAAGTTTCTACAATCTCACCGTGGAGGAGAATATTTGAGTTACGAGTTTGGCCTTCATATAAAACAATGTGGAATAGTTTCACATCTCACGCCACCTGGAACACCACAGCGTCATGGTGTGTCCGAACATCGTAACCGCACTTTATTGGATATGGTGCGATCTATGATGTCTCTTATCGGTTTACCACTATCGTTTTGGGGTTATGCATTAGAGACAGCTGCATTCACATTAAATAGGGCACCATCTAAATCCGTTGAGACGACACCGTATGAACTATGGTCTAGCAATAAACCTAAGCTGTCGTTTCTTAAAGTTTGGAGTTGCGATGCTTATGTGAAAAAGTTTCAACCTGATAAGCTCGAACCCAAATCGGAGAAATGTGTCTTCATAGGATACCCAAAGGAGATTGTTGGGTACAACTTCTAATCACATATCCAAAGGCAAAATATTCGTTGCTAAGAATGGATCCTTTCTAGAGAAGGAGTTTCTCTCGAAAGAAGTGAGTGGGAGGAAAGTAGAGCTTGATAAGGTAATTTGTACCTTCTCCCAAATTGGAAAGTAGTTCATCACAGAAATCAGTTCCTGTGATTCCTACACCAATTAGTGAGGAAGCTAATGATGATGACCATGAAACTTCAGATTAAGTTACTACAAAACCTCGTAGGTCTTCCAAAGTACAGTACACACCAGATTGTTATGGTAATCCTGTTCTGTAAGTCATGTTACTAGACCATGATAAACCTACGAACTATGAGGAAGCGATGATGAGCCCAGATTGCGCAAAATGGTTTGAGGCCATGAAATCTAAGAAGGGATCCATGCATGAGAACAAAGTGTGGACTTTGGTGGACTTGCCCAATGATCGGTAAGCCATAGAAAATAAATGGATCTTCAAGAGGAAGAAAGACGCTGATAGTAGTGTTACTATCTACAAAGCTCGACTTGTCGCAAAAAGTTTTTTGACAAGTTCAAGGTGTTGAATACAATGAGATTTTCTCACTCGTATCGATGCTTAAGTCTGTCCGAATCATGTTAGCAATTGCCAAATTTTATGAAATTTGGCAAATGGATATCAAAACTGCATTCCTTAATGGATTTATTAAAGAAGAGTTGTATATGATGCAACCAGAAGGTTTTGTCGATCCGAAAGGTGCTAACAAAGTGTGCAAGCTCCAGCGATCCATTTATGGAGTGGTGCAAGCCTCTTGGAGTTGGAATAAATGCTTTGATAGTGTGATCAAAGCATATGGTTTTATACAGACTTCTGGAGAAACATGTATTTACAAGAAAGTGAGTGGGAGCTCTGTAACATTTTTGATATTATATGTGGACGACATATTGTTGATTGGAAATGATATAGAATTTCTGCATAGCATAAAAGGATACTTGAATAAAAGTTTTTCAATGAAAGACCTCAGTGAAGCTGCTTACACATTAAGCATCAAGATCTATAGAGATAGATCAAGACGCTTGATAAGATTTTTCAATGAGTACATACCTTGATAAGATTTTGAAGTAATTCAAAATGGAACAGTCAAAGAAGGAGTTCTTGCCTGTGTTGCAAGGTGTGAAGTTGAGTAAGACTCAAAAACCAGACCATGGAAGAAAATAGCAAGAGAATGAAAAGTCATTCCCTATGCCTCAGTCATAGGTTCTATAAAGTATGCTATGCTGTGTACCAGACCTATTGTATACCTTGTTCTGAGTTTGGCAAGGGAATACAATTTTGATCTAAGAGTAGATCACTGGACAGCGGTCAAGAATATCCTCAGTGACGACTAAGGAAATTTTTCTCGATGATGGAGGTGATAACAGAGCCCGTCGTAAAGAGTTACATTGGTGCAAGCTTTTACACCGATCCAGATGACTCTAAGTCTCAATCTGGATACATATTGAAAGTGGGAGCAATTAGCTAGAGTAGCTCCATTTAGAGCATTGTAGACATAGAATATTTGCAATATACATACGGCTCTGAATGTGACAGACCCGTTGACTAAACTTCTCGCAAACAAAACAAGATCACACCTTAGTACTCTTTGGGTGTTAATCACATATCGATGTGAACTAGATTATTGACTCTAGTAAAACCTTTGGGTGTTGGTCACATGATGATGTGAACTATAGGTGTTAATTACATGCAGATGTGAATATTAGTGTTAAATCACATGCTGATGTGAACTAGATTATTGACTCTAGTGCAAGTGGGAGACTGAAGGAAATATGCCCTAGAGGCAATAATAAAGTTATTATTTATTTCCTTATTTCATGATAAATGTTTATTATTCATGCTAGAATTGTATTAACCAAAAACATAATACATGTGTGAGTACATAGACAAACATAGTGTCACTAGTATGCCTCTACTTGACTAGCTCGTTAATCAAAGATGGTTAAGTTTCCTAACCATAGACATGAGTTGTCATTTGATTAACGGGATCACACCATTAGGAGAATGATGTGATTGACTTGACCCATTCCGTTACCTTAGCACGTGATCGTTTAGTATGTTGCTATTGCTTTCTTCATGACTTATACATGTTCCTATAACTATGAGATTATGCAACTCCCATTTACCGGAGGAACACTTTGTGTGCTACCAAATGTCACAACGTAATTGGGTGATTATAAAGGAACTCTACAGGTGTCTCCGAAGGTACATGTAGAGTTGGCGTATTTCGAGATTAGGATTTGTCACTCCGATTGTCGGAGAGGTATCTCTGGGCCCTCTCGGTAATGCACATCACTATAAGCCTTGCAAGCAATGTAGCTAATGAGTTAGTTACAGGATGATGCATTACGTAACGAGTAAAGAGACTTGCCGGTAACGAGATTGAACTAGGTATTGAGATATCGACGATCGAATCTCGGGCAAGTAAACATACCGATGACAAAGGGAACAACGTATGTTGTTATGTGGTTTGACCGATAAAGATCTTCGTAGAATATGTAGGAGCCAATATGAGCATCCAGGTTCCGCTATGGGTTATTGACCGAAGACATGTCTCGGTCATGTCTACATAGTTCTCGAACCCATAGGGTCCGCACGCTTAAAATTAGACGACGGTTATATTATGACTTTATGTGTTTTGATGTACCGAACGAGTTCGGAGTCCTGGATGAGATCGGGGACATAACGAGGAGTCTCGAAATGGTCAAGACATAAAGATCGATATATTGGACGACTATATTCGGACATCAGAAAGGTTCCGAGTGATTCGGGTATTTTTTAGAGTACCGGAGAGTTACGGGAATTCGTATTGGGCCTTAATGGGCCATACGGGAAGGGAGAGAAAGCCCCAAAGGGTGACCGCACCCCTCCCCATGGACTAGTCCAAATTGGACTAGGGAGGGGGGCGCCCCCTTCCTTCTCCTTCTCCCTTCCCTTCTCCCACTCCAACAAGGAAAGGAGGAGTCCTACTCCCGGTGGAAGTAGGACTCCCCCCTTCGCGCGCCCTCCTCCTAGGCCGGCCGCCTTCCCCCTTGCTCCTTTATATACGGGGGCAGGGGGCACCTCTCAACAACAACTGATCCTTGAGATCTATTAGTCGTTTGCAGTGCCCCTATCCACCATATTCTACCTCGATAATATTGTAGCGGTGCTTAGGCAAAGCCCTGCGTCGGTAGAGCATCATCATCGTCACCATGCCATCATGCTGATAGAACTCTCCCTCTAAGCTCGGCTGGATCAGAGTTCGAGGGACGTCATCGAGCTGAACGTGTGCTGAACTTGGAGGTGTCGTACGTTCGGTACTTGGATCGATCGGATCGTGAAGACGTACGACTACATCAACCGCGTTGCGCTAACACTTCCGCTTTCGGTCTACGAGGGTACGTGGACACACTCTCCCCTCTCGTTGCTATGCATCACGATGATGTTGCGTGTGTGTAGGAATATTTTGAAATTACTACATTCCCCAACAGTGGCATCCGAGCCAGGTTTTATGCGTAGATGTTATATGCATGAGTAGAAAATAGGTGAGTTGTGGGCGATATAAGTCATACTGCTTACCAGCATGTCATACTTTGGTTCGGCGGTATTGTTGGATGAAGCGGCCCAGACCGACATTACGCGTACACTTACGAGAGACTGGTGTTACCGCCGTACTTTGCACACAGGTGACTAGTGGGTGTCAGTTTCTCCAACTTTAGTTGAACCGAGTGTGGCTACGCCCGGTCCTTGAGAAGGTTAAAACAACACTAACTTGATGAACTATCATTGTGGTTTTGATGCGTAGGTAAGAACGGTTCTTGCTCAGCCCCGTAGCGGCCATGTAAAACTTGTAACAACAAAGTAGAGGACGTCTAACTTGTTTTTGCAGGGCATGTTGTGATGTGATATGGTCAAGACGTGATGAGATATAAGTTGTTGTATCAGATGATCATATTTTGTTGAAGTTATCGGCAACTGGTAGAAGCCTTATGGTTGTCTCTTTATTGCATAAGATGCAAGCGCCAAATAATTGCTTTACTTTATCGCTATGCGATAGCAATAGTTGCAAGAGCAATAGTTGGCGAGACGACCATGTAACGACACATTAATATAGATCAAGATGATGGAGATCATGGTGTCATGCCGGTGACGATGGAGATCATGATAGTACTTTGGAGATGGAGATCAAAAGGCACAAGATGATGATGGCCATATCATGTCACATATTTTGATTGCATGTGATGTTTATCTTTTATACATCTTATTTTGCTTAGTTCGTCGGTAGCTTTATAAGATGATCTCTCACTAAATTTCAAGGTATAAGAGTTCTCCCTGAGTATGCACCGTTGTGAAAGTTCTTCGTGCTGAGACACCACGTGATGATCGGGTGTGATAAGCTCTACTTCTAATACAATGGGTGTAAGACAGTTTTGCACATGCAGAATACTCAAGTTAAACTTGACGAGCCTAGCATATACAGATATGGCCTCGGAACACTGAGCCCGAAAGGTCGAGCGTGAATCATATAGTAGATATGATCAACATAGTGATGCTCACCATTTAAAACTACTCCATCTCACGTGATGATCGGACATGGTTTAGTTGATTTGGATCACGTGATCACTTAGATGATTAGAGGGATGTCTATCTAAGTGGGAGTTCTTAAGTAATATGGTTAATTGAACTTTAATTTATCATGAACTTAGTCCTAATAGTATTTTGCAAATTATGTTATAGATCAATAGCTCACGTTGTTGCTTCCCTATGTTTATTTCGATATGTTCCTAGAGAAAAATTATGTTAGAAAAATATTAGTAGCAATAATGCGGATTAGAGCCGTAATCTGAGGTTTATCCTCATTGCTTCATAGAAGAATTATGTCCTTGATGCACCGCTAGGTGACGGACCTATTGCGGGAGTAGATGCAGACGTTATGAACGTTTGGCTAGCTCAATATGATGACTACTTGATAGTTTAGTGCACCATGCTTAACAGCTTAGAGTCGGGATTTCAAAGACATTTTGAATGTCATGGACCATATGAGATGTTCCAGGAGTTGAAGTTAATATTACAAGCAAATACCCAAGTTGAGAGATATGAAGTCTCCAACAAGTTCTATAGCTAAAAGATGGAGGAGAATTGCTCAACTAGTGAGCATGTGCTCAGATTGTCTAGGTACTACAATCGCTTGAATCAAGTGGGAGTTAATCTTCCAGATAAGATAGTGATTGACAGAATTCCCTAGTCATCATCACCAAGTTAGTAGAACTTCGTGATGAACTATAGTATGAAGGGATGATGAAAACGATTCCCGAGCTCTTCATGATATTGAAATCGACGAAGGTAGAAATCAAGAAAGAACATCAAGTGTTGATGATTGACAAGATCACTAGTTTCAAGAAAAAGGCAAAGGGAAAGAAAGGGAACTTCAAGTATAATGGCAAGAAAGTTGTCACTCCCGCAAAGAAGCCCAAAACTAGACCAAAACCTGAAACTGAGAGTTTCTACTACAAAGAAAATGGTCACTGGAAGCGGAAATTCCCTGAATATTTGGTGGATAAGAAGGATGGCAGAGTGAACAAGGGTATATTTGATATACAGGTTATTGATGTGTACCTTACTAGTGTTATAGTAGCCCCTGGGTATTTGATACTTGTTCGGTTGCTAAAAATTAGTAACTCGAAATAGGAGTTACACAATAAACAGATACTAATTGAGGGTGAAGTGACGATGTGTGTTGGAAGTGGTTCCAAGATTGATATGATCATCATCGCACACTCCCTATAGTTTCGCGATTAGTGTTGAACCTAAATAAATGTTATTTTGGCATTTGCGTTGAACGTGAATATGATTTGATCATGTTTATTGCAATACGGTTATTCATTTAAAGTCAGAGAATAATTGTTGTTCTATTTACATGAATAAAACATTCAATGGTCATACACCCAATGAAAATAGTTTGTTGGATCTCGATCATAGTGATACACATATTCATAATATTGATGCCAAAAGATGCAAAGTTAATAATGATAGTGCAACTTATTTGTGCCATTGCTGTTTGGGTCATATCGGTGTAAAGCGCATGAAGAAACTCCATAAAGATGGATTTTCGGAATCACTTGGTTATGAATCATTTGATGTTTGTGAACTATGCCTTTTGGGCAAGATGACTAAATCTACGTTCTCCGGAACAATGGAACAAGATACTGACTTGTTGGAAATAATACATACCGATTTATGCAGTCCAATGAGTGTTGATTCTCATGGCGAGTATCGTTATTTACTGACCTTCACAAATGATTTGAGCAGATATGAGTATATCTACTTAATGAAACACAAGTCTGAAACATTTGAAAAGTTCAAAGAATTTCAGAGTGAAGTGGAGAATCATCGTAACAAGAAAATAAAATTTCTACGATCAAATCATGGAGGAGAATATTTGAGTTACGAGTTTGGCCTTCATATAAAACAATATGGAATAGTTTCACAGCTCACGCCACCTGGAACACCACATCATTATGGTGTGTCCAAACGTCGTAACCACACTTTATTGGATATGGTGCGGTCTATGATGTCTCTTATCAGTTTACCACTATCGTTTTGGGGTTATGCATTAGAGACAACTACATTCACGTTAAATAGGGCACCATCTAAATCCGTTGAGACGACACCGGATGAACTATGGTTTAGCAATAAACCTAAGCTATCATTTCTTAAAGTTTGGAGTTGCGATGCTTATGTGAAAAAGTTTCAACCTGATAAGCTCGAACCCAAATCGGAGAAATGCGTCTTCATAGGATACCCAAAGGAGATTGTTGGGTACACCTTCTAATCACAGATCCAAAGGAAAAATATTCGTTGCTAAGAATGGATCCTTTCCAGAGAAGGAGTTTCTCTCGAAAGAATGAGTGGGAGGAAAGTAGAGCTTGATAAGGTAATTTGTACCTTCTCCCGAATTGGAAAGTAGTTCATCACAGAAATCAGTTCCAGTGAATCCTACACCAATTAGTGAGGAAGCTAATGATGATGATCATGAAACTTCAGATTAAGTTACTACAAAACCTCGTAGGTCTTCCAAAGTACAGTACACACTAGATTGGTATGGCAATCCTGTTCTGGAAGTCATGTTATCAGACCATGATAAACCTATGAACTATGAGGAAGCGATGATCAGCCCAGATTCCGTGAAATGGTTTGAGGCCATGAAATCTGAGAAGGGATCCATGCATGAGAACAAAGTGTGGACTTTGGTGGACTTGCCCGATGATCAGCAAGCCATAGAAAATAAATGGATCTTCAAGAGGAAGACAGACGCTGATAGTAGTGTTACTATCTACAAAGCTCGACTTGTCGCAAAAAGTTTTTTGACAAGTTCAAGGTGTTGAATACAATGAGATTTTCTCACTCGTATCGATGCTTAAGTCTGTCCGAATCATGTTAGCAATTGCCACATTTTATGAAATTTGGCAAATGGATATTAAAACTGCATTCCTTAATGGATTTATTAAAGAAGAATTGTATATGATGCAACCAGAAGGTTTTGTCGATCTGAAAGGTGCTAACAAAGTGTGCAAGCTCCAGCGATCCATTTATGGACTGGTGCAAGCCTCTCGGAGTTGGAATAAACGCTTTGATAGTGTGATCAAAGCATATGGTTTTATACAGACTTCTGGAGAAGCCTATATTTACAAGAAAGTGAGTGGGAGCTCTGTAACATTTCTGATATTATATGTGGACGACATATTGTTGAAATGATATAGAATTTCTGGATAGCATAAAAGCATACTTGAATAAAAGTTTTTCAATGGAAGGCCTCGGTGAAGCTGCTTACACATTAAGCATCAAGATCTATAGAGATAGATCAAGACGCTTGATAAGATTTTTCAATGAGTACATACCTTGATAAGATTTTGAAGTAATTCAAAATGGAACAGTCAAAGAAGGAGTTCTTGCTTGTGTTGCAAGCTGTGAAGTTGAGTAAGACTCAAAAACCCGACCATGGCAGAAAATAGAAAGAGAATGAAAAGTCATTCCCTATGCCTCAGTCATAGGTTCTATAAAGTATGCTATGCTGTGTAGCAGACCTATTGTATACCTTGTTCTGAGTTTGGCAAGGGAGTACAATTTTGATCTAAGAGTAGATCACTGGACAGCGGTCAAGAATATCCTCAGTGAGGACTAAGGAAATATTTCTCGTTTATGGAGGTGATAAAAGAGCCCGTCGTAAAGAGTTACATTGGTGCAAGCTTTTACACCGATCCAGATGACTCTAAGTCTCAATCTGGATACATATTGAAAGTGGGAGAAATTAGCTAGAGTAGCTACATGTAGAGCATTGTAGACATAGAATATTTGCAATATACATACGGCTCTGAATGTGACAGACCCGTTGACTAAACTTCTCGCAAACAAAACAAGATCACACCTTAGTACTCTTTGGGTGTTAATCACATATCAATGTGAACTAGATTATTGACTCTAGTAAACCCTTTGGGTGTTGGTCACATGACGATGTGAACTATGGGTGTTAACTACATGGAGATGTGAATATTAGTGTTAAATCACATGGCGATGTGAACTAGATTATTAACTCTACTGCAAGTGGGAGACTGAAGGAAATATGCCCCAAAGGCAATAATAAAGTTATTATTTATTTCCTTATTTCATGATAAATGTTTATTATTCATGCTAGAATTGTATTAACCGGAAACATAATGCGTGTGTGAATACATACACAAACATAGTGTCACTAGTATGCCTCTACATGACTAGATCGTTAATCAAAGATGGTTAAGTTTCCTAACCATAGACATGAGTTGTCATTTGGTTAACGGGATCACGTCATTAGGAGAATGATGTGATTGACTTGACCCATTCTGTTACCTTAGCACTTGATCGTTTAGTATGTTGTTATTGCTTTGTTCATGACTTATACATGTTCCTATAACTATGAGATTATGCAACTCCCGTTTACCGGAGGAACACTTTGTGTGCTACCAAACGTCACAACATAACTAGGTGATTATAAATGAGCTCTACAGGTGTCTCTGAAGGTACATGTTGAGTTGGCGTATTTTGAGATTAGGATTTGTCACTCTGATTGTCGGAGAGGTAGCTCTGGGCCCTCTCGGTAATGCACATCACTATAAGCCTTGCAAGAAATGTAGCTGATGAGTTAGTTACAGGATGATGCATTACGTAACGAGTAAAGAGACTTGTCGGTAACGAGATTGAACTAGGTATTGAGATACCAACGATCGAACCTCGGGCAAGTAAACATACCGATGACAAAGGGAACAACGTATGTTGTTATGCGGTTTGACCGATAAAGATCCTCGTAGAATATGCAGGAGCCAATATGAGCATCCAGGTTCCGATATTGGTTATTGACCGAAGACATGTCTCGGTCATGTCTACATAGTTCTCGAACCCGTAGGGTCCGCACGCTTAAAGTTAGATGATGGTTATATTATGAGTTTATGTGTTTTGATGTACCGAAGGAGTTCGGAGTCCCGGATGAGATCGGGGACATGACGAGGAGTCTCGAAATGGTCGAGACGTAAAGATCAATAAATTGGAAGACTATATTCGGACATCAGAAAGGTTCCGAGTGATTCGGATATTTTTCGGAGTACCGGAGAGTTACGGGAATTCGTATTGGGCCTTAATGGGCCATACGGGAAAGGAGAGAAAGGCCCCAAAGGGTGGCCGCACCCCTCCCCATTGACTAGTCCGAATTGGACTAGGGAGGGGGGTGCCCCCTTCCTTCCTTCTCCTTCTCCCTTCCCTTCTCCCACTCCAACAAGGAAAGGAGGAGTCCTACTCCCGGTGGGAGTAGGACTCCCCCCTTGGCGCGCCCTCCTCCTAGGCCGGCCGCCTTCCCCTTGCTCCTTTATATACGGGGGCAGGGGGCACCTCTCAACAACAATTGATCCTTGAGATCTATTAACCGTGTGCGGTGCCCCCTCCACCATATTCTACCTCGATAATATCGTAGCGGTGCTTAGACAAAGCCCTGTGTCGGTAGAGCATCATCATCGTCACCACGCCATCGTGTTGATAGAACTCTCTCTCGAAGCTCGACTGGATCGGAGTTCGAGGGACGCCATCGAGCTGAAGGTGTGCTGAACTCGGAGGTGCCGTACGTTCGGTACTTGGATAGGTCGGATCGTGAAGACGTACGACTACATCAACCGCGTTGTGCTAACGCTTCCTCTTTCGGTCTACGAGGGTACGTGGACACACTCTCCCCTCTCGTTTCTATGCATCACCATGATCTTGCGTGTGCGTAGGAAAATTTTGAAATTACTACGTTCCCCAACATCTCCCTCATATGAAATTGCCATAGTGATTACCGGTCATGTTAACAATTGCCTAGGACAATTCCGCACACCGACCCATCATTATTCCATACTCGCTATTTATAATATTTAGTAATATATTCTAACTTTATGATAATGGCACCTACTTTTATATTTTAGCTCTCTGATACCATGCAAAGTTATCCTCTTCACACCCGCAACGTAGATTTATTTCTCGTTTCTAGTTGGAAGCAAACGCTCTGTGTACGTAGAGTCGTATCAGTTGTAGATAGGACTTGAGAGAATATTGTTCTTACCTTTAGCTCCTTGTGGGTTCGACACTCCATACTTATCACTTCCACCTTTGGGAATTGCTACGATGATTCTCTGCACTTGGGGTTTATCAAGCTCTTTTCTGGCGCCGTTGCTGGGGAGCAATAGCGTGGGGTTGATATTCTCGTGTGTGCTTGTTTGCTTTCTTCACTAAGTAGATTTTGTTTTTCCTTTTTGTTTTTGTTTATTTGTGGGTGAAACATACAAAAAAATAAAAGAATGAAAATACAAAAAGAAAATCTACTTGCCTCTCATGCCTAAAAAGTTTTTCAATAAGATAAGTGATTGGAAGGTTATGCATTCAAGAAGTGAGGGTCGACCTTGAGCACTTGCGTTCATGCTCATGGAAAAAATGTAAAAAAATTCATGGAAGATTCTATGAAAATAATTATACCCTTGTATATATCCATTGTATTATAAAAATAATGTGCCAAGCTTTGGTTTTAGGATGATTAGATTGCTTGTTTACTATGTGCAGTACAAAAACAGAAACTTTGGCCGTAGCGCGTGAATTTTCAGTTTTTACTAGAAAGTCAAATGGGTATGAAACTTTTTGCACATTACTTATGTACAATTTTTTAAAATTTTCATAGTTTTTTGAATTTTTTAGAGTTACATAAGTTTACTAAATTTCCAGATTACTACAGACTGTCCTGTTTTTGACATATTCTGTTTTCTATGTGTTGTTCGCTTATTTTGATGAATCCATGGGTATTATTGGGGGGTATGAACCATCGTGAAGTTTGAATACAGTAGATAAAGTGCTAATACGAAATTGGAATGAGTTTGCAATAGTACCTAAAGGTAGTGATTTGCTTTATTATACCAATGGATCTCACAAAGTTTTCGTTAAGTTTTTGTGTGGATGAAGTGTTCGAAGAACGACGAGTTACCGGTGTGAGAAGAATAAAGAGAGGCAAGAGTTCAAGCTTGGGGATGCCCAAGGCACCCCAAGTAAATATTCCAAGGATATTCAAGCATCTAAGCTTGGGGATGCCCCTGTTGGCATCCCATCTTTCTTCTTCAACAATTATCGGTATACCTTGGTTTTTGTTTTGTTCACATAATTTGTGTCCTTTGTGTTATTCTTTTTCTTTAAGAACCATGCTACTATGAGATAGCCCTTCATCGATTTATAGAATGCTTCATGTGCTTCATTTATATCTTTTGGAGTATTAATAATACTATCATCTAAAGTGGATTTGGAAGAGTGTCAACTTTAGTTAGTAATGATTCCACTATTTTGGAAGAGGTTCCAATTGATTATGAGAACAAAATTGCTATCTATGATGATTATTGTGGTGACATGTATGCTATAAAGAATAATGTTAACCATGAAACTTGTCATCATGATTTTAATTTTCAATTGAATTATGCCTCACATGACAGTTATTTTATTGAGTTTGCTCCCACTATTCTGAATGAGAAGAATTTTACTTATGTGGAGAGTAGTAAAATTTCTATGCTTGTAGATCATGAAAAGAATATTGTATGTGATGGTTATATTGTTGAACTCATTCATGATGCTACTGAAAATTATTATGAGGGAGGAATACATGCTTGTAGGAGTTGCAATAATATCAAGTTTCCTCTCTATGTGCCTAAAGTTTTGAAGTTATACTTCTTTTGCCTTCCTATGCTAGTTCATTCTTGTTCCTATAAATTGTGTGCTCACAAAATCCCTAGGCATAGGAAGTGGGTTAGGTTTAAATTTGCTAGTCATATTCTTCATGATGCTCTCTTTATGTTTCAATTCTTATCTTTTATGTGAGCATCATTGAAATCATCATGCCTAGCTTAAAGGCATTAAATAAAAGCGCTTGTTGGGAGACAACCCAATATTTACCATTAATTTTTGCGTGTGTTTACGTGATTAAACTACTGTAGTAATCTTGTTTTATAGTTTTTGTTTCAATGAAGTGCCAAGTAAGACCTTTGGTAAGACTTGTGTGAAAGTTAATGTGATCTTGTTGTAAAAAACAGAAACTTTGCGCTCACGAGATTAGCTGTCATTTTTTACAGAAGAGTGATTTGGAGTTGATTCTTTTTGCAGAAGATTTAGACAAATTCCGCACATCCACCAATTTATTTCATAATTTTTGGAGTAGCATAATTATGGTTGTTGTTCAGATCATTACAAACTATTTTGTTTCTGACAGATTCTGTTTTCATTGCATAGTTTGCTTGTTTTCTAGTTTCTATGGCTTATATTTCACAATAAATTGTAGAAATGATATGGTACAGTAGGCATTGTGTGAGAACAATTATCAACCTTGTATTTGACAGTACCAAAGTGAATGGTTTACTCTTATCATACTAGCCCATCTCACAAAGTTCCGTTAAGTTTTGTGTGATTGAAGTTTTCAAGCTTTGGGTGAGATATCGATATGAGGAGAATAAGGAGTAGAAAGACCCTAAGCTTGGGGATTCCCAAGGCACCCCAAGGTAATATTAAAGGAAGACTCAATCGCCTAAGCTTGGGGATGCCCCGGAAGGCATCCCCTCTTTCGTCTTCAAAACTATCGGTATACCTTACTCGGAGCTATATTTTTATTCATCACATGATATGTGTTTTGCTTGGAGCGTATTTTCAATTTTACTTGCTATTTGAATAAAAGCATTGGATAAATCTTGAATGAAAAAGAATCCTCCCATGGCTAGTTAATTATTTGACTACTCATTGTTCTTCACTTATATCTTTTTGGAGTAGTTTGTCATTTACTCACGTGCTTCACGTATATCCTATGAGTAAATGGTTGAATGAATTGAATATCATAAATCTGAATTTATGTACGTTTCATATTCTTATAACATGGGGAGTAATGACTTCACACATAATAAGTATAGGTAGTAAACTTATTGAAAGTTGGCAAATGCAGAATTGGTCACTTGAACAATTCATGAAAGAATATTGAAGGAAGAGAGATTTCACATATAAATATACTATCTTGGACATCTTTTGTAATTGTGAGCACTCATTAAAATATGACATGCTAAAAAGTTTATATTGGACAAGGAAGACAGCTTAATGGGTTATGTTTTCCTATATCTGAAAAGTTATATTGTCACATGATTAGCTTGCCTTTCCCTCTCATGCTAGCCAAATTCTTTACACCAAGTAGAAATACTACGTGTGCTTCCAACATCCCTTAAACCAGTTTTGTCATGAGAGTCCACCATACCGACCTATGGATTGAGTAAGATCCTTCAAGTAAGTTGTCATTGGTGCATGCAATAAAAAATTGCTCCTTAAATATGTATGATCTATTAGTGCAAAGAAAATAAGCTTTATACGAACTTGTGATAGGGAAGAAATAAAAGCGACGAACTGCATAATAAAGGTCTTTATCACAAGCGGCAAGACAAAGAGATGTTCTTTTGCATTAAGATTTTGTGAATCCAACCATAAAAGCGCATGACAACCTCTGCTTCCCTCTGCGAAGGGCCTATCTTTTACTTTTACCTTCTACGCTTATACAAGAGTCATGGTGATTTTCACCTTTCCTTTTTACACTTTTTCCTTTGGCAAGCACTTTGTGTTGGAGCGATCTGGATATATATATCCACTTGGATGTTGGTTTTCATAAAGTATTATTGTTGACATTACCCTTGAGGTAAAAGGTTGGGAGGCGAAACTATAAGCCCTTATCTTTCTCTGTGTCCGATTAAAACTTTGAACCCATAAATATCACGTGGGTGTTAGCAATTGTGAAAGATTAAATGATAGTTGAGTATGTGGAGTTTGTTGAATCAAAGCTCTTACGTAGACCCTTCCCGAAATAAGATGAATTGCAATTGTTTGATGACTAAGAGCATGGTTTTTTAGTTTCAAGAAAGTTTATGATATATACTTTAACATGTGAATAACTTGTTACTTGATCATGAGAAGTTTCATGAGTTGAGCTACTGTTATGATATATAATGATGCTAGAACAAGTGATTGGAACTATCATTGATCAAACTTATGCACTTGCTAGCATTCACACTTCATAAATTATTTCTTTTATCATTTACCTACTTGAGGACGAGTAGAAATTAAGCTTGGGGATGCTGATACGTCTCCAACGTATCTATAATTTATGAAGTATTCATGCCATGTTTACAATAGTTTTATATGATTTTGGTATGATTTGATTAGAACTAACCCAGACTGACGCTGTTTTCAGCAGAACTATCGTGGTGTTGTTTTTGTGCAGAAATAAAAGTTCTCGGAATGCGATGAAAATCAACGGAGAATTTTTCTGGAAAATATAAAAATTACTAGAACAAAGAGTTACCAGAGGGGAGGCCCGTGGGCCCCACGAGGGTGGAGGATGTGCCCACCCCCTGGGGCGCGCCCCTGTGCCTCACGGACGTGGGGCCCTGTCGGTGTCAAAACCGGCGGATCTCGGGTAGGGGGTCCCGAACTGTGCGTCTAGGCGGATGGTAACAAGAGACAAGGGACACGATGTTTTTACCCAGGTTCGGGCCCTTTCGATGGAGGTAAAACTCTACTCCTGCTTGATTAATATTGATGATATGGGTAGTACAAGAGTAGATCTACCACGAGATCGGAGTGGCTAAACCCTAGAATCTAGCCTATGGTATGATTGTTGTTCGTCGTACGGACTAAAACTCTCCGGTTTATATAGACACCGGAGAGGGCTAGGGTTACACAGAGTCGGTTACAATGGGAGGAGATCTTCATGTCGTATCGCCAAGCTTGCCTTCCACGCCAAGGAAAGTCCCATCCGGACACGGGACGGAGTCTTCAATCTTGTATCTTCATAGTCCGGGAGTCCGGCCAAAGGTCATAGTCCGGCTATCCGGACACCCCCTAATCCAGGACTCCCTCAGTAGCCCCTGAACCAGGCTTCAATGACGACGAGTCCGGTGCGCAAGTTGTCTTCGGCATTGCAAGGCGGGTTCCTCCTCCGAATATTTCATAGAAGATGTTGAACACCAGGGTAGTGTCCGGCTCTGCAAAATAAGTTCCACATTCCTTCGTAGAGAGAATAATATTTGTATTAATCGGATCTGCTCACGTATTCCATGGCGTGACATCATGCCACAGCCAGGCTCTTTATTTATTTTATTGTTCCACCTCAGCGCGTTTAGCGAGGCGGTTTCCTTGGCACGTCTTGTCAAAGCAGAGATCGTGTCCCCTTATTCCGGGATTCTCATCAATACGGGTGTGGGTAACCCAACCGCGCCATTAACCACGGCGCTTGGGGGATAAGCGAGTTTTATTAGGCCGGTGGGGGGCTCGTAGTGTTGGCCGCCCATATAAGGGGATAAGAACCCGCCCTTTCCATTCACGCCCTCTTCCTCCTCTGCTTATCCGTCCCTGCACGCTCGAGCTCCAGCGCCCAAGCCCGCACTTCCCACCTCAACCTTCTCCAACCATGTCCGGAGCGGGAGGTATATGGATGGCCTCCTCCATCACGGAGGGGCAAATCAAAAAGTTGAGGAAGGCCGGATACTTGTCTGACGACATCGCGCACCGGCTTCCAGATGTGGGGCAACTCATCCCCACTCCCAGGCCCCATGAGAGGGTTGTTTTTCTTCCCCATTTCCTCCGCGGACTGGGTTTTCCTCTTCACCCGTTCGTCCGGGGGCTCATGTTCTACTACGGCCTGGACTTCCACGATCTGGCCCCGAACTTCATCCTCAATATCTCGGTGTTTATCGTCGTGTGTGAGGCCTTCTTCCGCATCCAGCCTCACTTTGGCCTATGGCTGAAGATCTTCAGCGTCAAGCCGAAGGTTGTGAAAGGCCGACAAGCAGAATGCGGAGGTGCTATGGTGGGCAAGATGGCCAACGTCACTTGGCTCGAGGGTGCCTTCGTGGAAACCATCAAAGGGTGGCAATCGAGGTGGTTCTATATCACCGAGCCGCGTGACCCTAAGTGGGCAGCGGCCCCCAAATTTCGATCCGGCATCCCCACCCGGCTCACATCTTGGAAAGAGACAGGCCTGTCGTGGGGCAATCCGGAAGAGGTGACCGGACTCCAAACCTGCGTCCGAGACCTGGTGGCCAAGAAGGTTAAACTTGTCAACGTGGTCCAGGTCATGCTCTTCCGCCGGATCCTCCCGTGTCAACGACGGGACTTCAATTTGTGGGAGTACGACCCGGCCCGGCACCAGACTCTATCCCGGCTCTTCGAAACGAAGCAAGAGGACGCCTGGAAGGTGCTTTTCAAAAGCTCCGAGGTCTCCCCTCCCGTCACCGAGGATCGCGGGTTCTGCGCCAAACGTCAAGCCTCCGAAGTAAGCTTACCTTTAGTCCCTTACGGGATATCCGCATTTCATAGTGTGACCTTATGTGGGATCTAAACTCCCGTTCCTTTGACAGGATTGGAAGAGGACATCCGGACAGTTTGACTGTCCGGCCCCTTTGCCCGAAGGCCCAGTAGACGCACACTTAGCGAAGCTACTGGTTCCGGCGCCCCATGTGGTGCCGGAGAAGAAGGCCAAGGAGAAGGCCACGGGGACCCGAAGGAGTTCCCGGCGCCCGGTGTCGTCGGATTTGCCCGACGGCCCCAACGCGCCCTCCGCCTCCGAAGATGAGGAGGAGGAAGAAGAAGATGCCTCTCCCCCTCCAGCGGGGGGAGGAAAGAAGAGAAAGGCCGCCCCAACTGGGGAAGCCGGAGGGTCCAATAAGGGGAAGCCCCTTCTGCCGGACTACGCCCCCGACGCCGAAGACGGCGAGGAGGACTGGCCATCCAGGGTCAAGCCCCTGGCAAAGTCGTAAGTGTCCGGCTACCCGAATGAATTATTGCACTCCTTTATTATTTGATAACTTCTAACACCGAAGCTAATCGTGCAGTCCGCCCAGAGCTCAGCTTGGCGATTCGTCGAGCGGATCTCTGAATTCGTCGGATGTGAATAGCACTTCACTTCCGACGGCCTCCTCCCCTCTCCCTACAGACGATGCTGAGGCGGAGTCCCGTAGGGGACAAAACTAGGAGGAGGTGGTCCTGGAAGCGCCGCAAGGCGACCTTCCGGACTCCCAGCCCAAAGGGGGTAAAGCCCCGGAGGGATCTAAGTCCGGCCCTGGGTCGGACACTGCTCCGGAACCATCAGTGGTTCCAGAGCCCGACAGGCGGCGCCTTCACAAGAAGGGCAAGTCCGCGACGCCGGCGACTTCCGTCCACCTGGAGGCGCCGGACAATTTGCTGGAGGCGCTCAACGGCGCCTCTATCGACGAAGAACACCGCACTGTTATGAGTGCGGTGATTCAGAAGGTTCAGTCCGCCAAGAGCGGGCTGACGGAAGCCTGCACAAGCCTGTTAACGGGCTTTGAGGTATGTGTTCAGAAACATATATAAAAAATGTTACCGCATAGACAGTAGCCCCTGATGCTTAGTTCGGTGTTCGGAAAGAAAAGCCGAACTGAGTATCTTAAAAGATATACGCAGGAGTCTAATAGAAATATGTCAATATGGGAATGCAGGCTGCGCTGCTGACCTCTGCCGCACTGACTGCGGAGGTCAATGCCTTGAAGGAAAGCCTCGAGCGGTCCGAGAGCGAGCTCGGCCGTGCCAAGAAGCAGCTCGAGGATAAAGAGGGTACGTAGTACCTCCTGTAAATGTATATAAAAATACTTGGTTGCATAATAATAATAACAGGACCAACGTTAATGTTGCAGGAGCCACGACCGAGGTGGCGACCCTGAAAGAGGCGGTCTCCAAGGCCGAAAAGAGTGCGGCCTTGGAGCGCGCCGAGCGAGAGAAGCAGGAGGCGCGGGTGGCGGAGGTGCGGCAAGAGCTCCAGGATCTCGTGGAAAAACACGAGAGTTTGGAGCGTGACTCGAAGACTCGAGAGTCCGAGCTTGCCTTGGCTCTTGAGAGTGCCAAGACCTCTAAGGCCGAAGCCCAGAAGGCCCTTCAGGAGATCGAGGCGATGAAGAAGATAGCGGCGGGTAAGGCATTCTTTATGCAAAGCAAAAATATAAAAGTTAATTATCTGCTACTTACCCGAATCCGGAGCTCTCCAGGAGCGTTCGCCGATCTGCCCCGTAGTGTGTCTGATGCCGCCGCATACTACCGAGCCGAAGAGGGGAGCTCGATGGAAAAAGTGTTCTGGTCTCAGTATGTTGAAGTCGAACATCCGGTGCCCCTGAGCGACCAGCTGAAGTAGCTAGTTGAGCTCCACAAGGTGGCCGAACAGGCCAAGAAGGGCCTCATAGCTCGGCTGTGGCCTGGAGAAGTCATGCCTGGGAGCTACTTCGGTCTGGTGCGGCGGATGGTGGACGCGTGTCCGTGGATTGAGGTCATCAAGCGCTCCGTTTGCATTGAAGGTGCCCGTCGGGCCCTTGCCCGTGCTAAGGTGCACTGGGGCAAGCTAGACGCGGAGAGGCTGTTGACGGACGCGCCACCGCCGGGCAAGGAGTATCGTACGCCCGAGATGTATTATAATGGCGTTCTGAAGGGTGCCTGCCGCATAGCGGATGAGTGTTCCAAAGATGTAATTTTTGAGTAAACTCGCATTTGTTATCATGTACGCTGAAGCTTTGTTCATATGCGTTAAGCAACGCTTGTTAATTTAAAATATTACCTTCTGTGCGACCGTTTATCAAATATGAGAGATGCAAATCGTCGGCTTCGACCCCCATGCCACGAGTGTTGGGGTGTTCGGGATAAACCTGAGCGCTCTTGTTCCCATTCTTGGGTCCGTCTAGGGAGGCGTTCAGCACAACGAACCAGGCCGTCGGACTTATAATGCTTTATCACTCTCACTTAGCCATAGAATTCTATAATTTTATGGCAAAGCCCCTAGTATTCGGAAGACCGAGTTCGGGGTGCTATCCATGCCTAGGCCGGATAAGTCCGGTTCTTCGCTTGAAGCGGCATAAGTCTTTAAGGACTCGAAAAAACCTCGCGAACAGCGACCGGTCTCTCGCACTATCATGATAGTCAGTTTTAGCTTTCTCTACTGAGGTGTTAACCCAGCTCAACTGGGGCACAATCGCAGTAGTTCTCCCAGCGCTACCTTAGCCAACAATGCGGAACGTAAGGTACCAAAACATGGGAGCCGGGCAAACCCAACTATTGACCAAAGACATGATTCGGAGCTGATGCATATAGTGCTATAAGTTCGGGGTGCCGCACTTGTTAGAGTGTTCGGTCTTCTCACACCATGTTATGGGGTGTTCAAAGCCCCTGGTGTATTATCTGTACCAGAGTGTACGGTTGCATAGTGTCATGACTGAACATATTTGCATATATAAAAGTATATAAATACAATAATAGGTAAGAGCTATATATTGTTCATTAAAAAAAGGGCTGCTGCGAAAGCAGAACGATACAAAAAGTGCGGTAAGCAAGAGATGGGAGTATTTGACATATTCCCCTTCAGGGGCAAGCTGCAGGATTGTAAGAGAAACAGGTATTAAACTCGTTAGAGAGACCACCTGGACTTTTGACGTGGCTTGCTTCCTCCCTGGCTATTGCATCGTTGGTTCGGCGAGAGTATTGCCGGACAGGCCTTCCGAATAGTTGGGTCCTGAAAGTGTGTGAAAAAGGAAAACGGCGAAATAGGGAGCCCCCTAGTGCGGTTGAGCCGCATTCTGGGCGTGCCGTTGTTGTGCCCCTCCCCTTATGCCCATGGTATCTTTAAGGCGTAATTATGTACGCGTGGTACCAGTATTGCCGTTTGGCAGGGGCTGGGGTTGGGGCCGCATTGCTATGCTTGCTCGGAACGTGCCAGCCGGATTTGTTGTAAGTTACTTCGGGCTCGCTTGACGTTGTCCGGACGTTTGGCGCCTGGATTGGAGAACTGCCTTGAGAGGTTACTCTGTACTTCCGCCGCCAGGGCCGCCGTGTGCTCCTCCGTTCGGAGAGAGCGTTCGGTGTTTCCACTTACCATGATGACTCCGCGAGGTCCTGGCATCTTGAGCTTGAGATATGCGTAGTGCGGCACCGCATTGAATTTTGCAAATGCGGTTCGTCCGAGCAGGGCGTGATAGCCGCTGCGGAATGGGACTATGTCGAAGATTAACTCCTCGCTCCGGAAATTATCCGGTGATCCGAAGACCACCTCGAGTGTGACCGAGCCTGTACAGCTGGCTTCTACCCCTGGTATGACACCTTTGAAGGTTGTCTTTGTGGGTTTAATCCTTGAAGGATCGATGCCCATTTTTCGCACTGTGTCCTGGTAAAGCAGGTTCAGGCTACTGCCGCCGTCCATTAGGACTCTGGTAAGGTGAAATCCGTCGATAATTGGGTCTAGGACCAGTGCGGCGAATCCGCCGTGACGGATGCTGGTGGGATGGTCCCGTCGATCGAAAGTGATCGGGCAGGAGGACCATGGGTTGAACTTTGGGGCGACTGGCTCCAGCGCATAGACGTCCTTGAGAGCACGCTTCCGCTCCCTTTTGGGGATGTGGGTTGCGTATATCATATTCACCGTCCGAACTTGCGGGGGAAATCCCTTCTGTCCTTTGTTGTTCGGCGGCCGGGGCCCCTCCTCGTCATCGCTATGTAGCCCCTTGTCTCTGGTCTCGGCGCTTATCTTGCCTGCCTGCTTGAACACCCAACAATCCCTGTTGGTGTGATTGGCTGGCTGTTCGGGGGTGCCGTGTATCTGGCACGAGCGATCAAGTATCCGGTCTAAGCTGGATGGGCCCTGAGGGTTTCGTTTGAATGGCTTCTTCCGCTGACCCGGTTTAGAGCCTTTGAATCCGGCATTGACTGCCGTATCTTCAGTATTGTCACCGTTAATGCGGCGCTTATGCTTGTTGCGGCGTGACCTGCCGTTGTTATCCTTGGTATCCGAATTGCCGGGGCTCTTGCTTATGTTATTGCTACGAGCTAGCCAACTGTCTTCTCCCGCGCAGAAGCGGGTCATGAGTGTCGTGAGGTCTGCCATAGGCTTCGGCTTTTCCTGTCCTAGGTGTCGGGCAAGCCATTCATCTTGGATGTCGTGCCTGAAGGCTGCGAGGGCCTCAGCGTCCGGACAATCGACTATTTGGTTTTTCTTTTGTCAGGAACCGTGTCCAGAATTGTCTGGCCGATTCCTCTGGTTGCTGGATTATGTGGCTTAGGTCATCGGCGTCTGGTGGTCGCACATATGTGCCCTGGAAGTTGTCAAGGAATGCGGATTCCAGGTCCTCCCAACAACTGATTGACTCTGCTGGCAGGCTATTAAGCCAATGCCGTGCTGGTCCTTTAAGCTTGAGCGGGAGGTATTTGATGGCGTGTAGATCATCGCCACGGGCCATGTGGATGTGAAGGAGATAATCCTCGATCCATACCGCAGGATCTGTTGTGCCATCGTATGATTCGATGTTTACGGGTTTGAAGCCCTCGGGGATTTGATGATCCATTACTTCGTCTGTGAAGCATAGTGGGTGTGCGGCGCCCCTGTACTGAGCTATATCGCGACGCAGCTCGGACGAGCTTGGTCTGTTGTATTCGGTCGGGCCATACTTATTATGTCCGGCGTGACGGCTAGCGTCACGTGAAGCGGGGCGCCCATGCGATCCGTAGATCGATCTTGTTTGCCTTGCCTTATTCTCCAAGATGTCTCGCAGGTCTGTTGCGTCTCCCCGTACTCTGGTATGTTTTGAGCGGTGTCGGGGTGCGGCTTGGGTCGAGGGCCTGAAGGCCTCTCTATCGCGGCCACGGGGTGGCCGATCGGGCGCATCGTACGCTGGTGATGTAGGTTTAGTTGCTTCCTCCTCAAGTTGGGGAAGCAGCCTGCGCTTCGGGTAGCTCTTGGATGGGCGTTCTAGTTTATACTCTTCGGCCGCCAGGACTTCGGTCCATCTGTCGGCTAGCAAGTCTTGGTCAGCTCTAAGCTGCTGCTGTTTCTTCTTGAGGCTGCTTGCCGTGGCTACGAGTCTGCGTTTGAAACGCTCTTGCTCGACGGGATCCTCTGGCACGACGAATTCATCGTCGTCGAGGCTTGCCTCGTCTTCGGAGGGAGGCATGTAATTGTCGTCCTCATCCTCTTTGTCGGCCGCTCTCTCATGAGGGCTGGCTCCTTCGTCCTCCTGTACTGAATCCTGCTGGAGGGGGTTGTCTTCGGCACTGTCCGGCGTATTGTTATCTCCGGTGCCGGAATCGCCGTTTTTGCTTTGGCGGGACTTAGAGTGGCGCCGCTGACGTCGGCGCTTGGGTTGCTTCTTGGAGGGGTCATCCTCCGTTCTCTCCTCGCCATCCCCCGCTTTAGGGGTGTCCACCATGTATATGTCATATGACGAGGTGGCTTTCCAGTTCCCTATAGGTACTGGTTCTTGTTCGTCTCCTTCATCGGCGTCCATGCCGTCGATGTCTTCGGAGTCAAAGTCGAGCATGTCGGTTAAATCGTCGACAGTGGCTACGAAGTGGGTGGTGGGTGGGCTGCGAATTTCTTCGTCGTCCGTATCCCAACCATGTTGGCCGTAGTCCGGCCAGGGCTCTCCTGACAAAGAGAGAGACTTTAACGAATTCAGGATGTTGCCGAAAGGTGAGTGTTGAAAGACATCCGCGACGGTGAACTCCATGACCGGAGCCCAATCGGGCTTAACCGGGAGAGGTGCGGGATTTATGGAGTCCAGATCGGAGTCCGGCACCTCGGAGTCACGGGCCCTGCGGGGGACTAGGCTGGTATCCAGCTCTATCGTTGTAGAGATTGCAGTTTCCGGGGTGGTGTCTAACCGTCCGTCCCCGACTGGCATAGTGGGCTCCGAGCTAATGGTCGGAGCGGACACCTGAGCGACGCTCTGGGCGTTGTCCGATGACAGAGCTAAATCGTTCCCATCATAACAGTGCGGCGCGCCTCGTTGTGGCTCTAATACGTCGAAGATCAAGTCCCCGCGGATGTCGGCCGTGTAGTTCAAGCTTCCAAACCTGACCTGATGGCCACGGGCGTAGCCCTTGATCTGCTCCAGATGGCCGAACGAGTCAGCCCGCAGTGCAAAGCCGCAGAATACGAAGATCTGTCCGGGGAGAAAAGTCTCATCCCGGACCGCATCGCGATTGATGAGCGAAGAAGCCATCGGGCCTAAAAGGCGACGACACAGAGGAACTCTCAATGAAAGAACCAATGTCGGTGTCAAAACCGGCGGATCTCGGGTAGGGGGTCCCGAACTGTGCGTCTAGGCGGATGGTAACAGGAGACAAGGGACACAATGTTTTTACCCAGGTTCGGGCCCTCTCGATGGAGGTAAAACCCTACTCCTGCTTGATTAATATTGATGATATGGGTAGTACAAGAGTAGATCTACCACGAGATCGGAGTGGCTAAACCCTAGAATCTAGCCTATGGTATGATTGTTGTTCGTAATACGGACTAAAACTTTCCGGTTTATATAGACACTGGAGAGGGCTAGGGTTACACAGAGTCGGTTACAAAGGGAGGAGATCTTCATGTCGTATCGCCAAGCTTGCCTTCCACGCCAAGGAAAGTCCCATCCGGACATGGGACGAAGTCTTCAATCTTGTATCTTCATAGTCCAGAAGTCCGGCCAAAGGTCATAGTCCGGCCATCCGGACACCCCCTAATCCAGGACTCCCTCAGGCCCCCTGACTTGTTCTTGATGCCAACCTCTCCTATAAATGCCCAAACCTCCAGAAAATAACCTAGATCGGAAGTTCCGCCACCGCAAGCCTTGTAGCCACGAGAAATATATCTAGGCCCTCTCTGGCACTCTGCCGGAAGGGACCATCATCACTCGAGGCCATGGGCAACGATCTCGGAGGGGCCATCATCGCCATGAAGGCCAAGGAACAGAAGGAGAACCTCTCCCCATCCAGGGGGAGGCCATGGAGGAGGAAGCACAAGGGGGAGAACCTCTCCTCCTCTCTCTAGATGGAGTCGGAGTGCCATCGGGAGGGGAATCATCGCCACGGTGATCGTCTTCATCAAAATCACCATAATCATCACCATCCTCATCTCTTTTACGCGGTCCACTCTCCCGCACCCCACTGTAATCCCTACTTGAACATTGTGCTTTATGCCACATGTTATGATCCAATGATGTGTTGCCATCCTATGATGTTTTGAGTAGATATCCTTTGTCTCTGGGTTGATTGATGATCTAGATTGGTATGAGTTGTATGTTTTATTTTGGTGCTGTCCTATGGTGCCCTCCGTGTCGCGCAAGCGTGAGGGATTCCCGCTGTAGGGTGTTGCAATACGTTCATGATTCTCTTATAGTGGCTTGCTTGAGTGACAGAAGCATTAACCCGAGTAAGGGCATTGTTGCCTATGGGGTAAAGGGGACTTGATATGTTAATGCTATGGTTGGGTTTTACCTTAATGATCTTTAGTAGTTGTGGATGCTTGCTAGAGTTCCAATCATAAGTGCATATGATCCAAGAATATAAAGTATGTTAGCTTATGCCTCCCCCTCATATGAAATTGCATTAGTGATTACCAGTCTTGTTAACAATTGCCTAGGATAATTCCGCACACCGACCCATCATTATTCCACACTTGCTATTTTTAATATTTAGTAATATATTCTAACTTTATGATAACACCACCTACTTTTATATTTTAGCTCTCCGATACCATGCAAAGTTATCCTCTTCACACCCGCAACGTAGTTTTATTTCTCGTTTCTAGTTGGAAGCAAATATTTGGTGTACATAGAGTCGTATCAGTAGCATATAGGACTTGAGAGAATATTGATCTTACCTCTATCTCCTTGAGGGTTCAACACTCCATACTTATCACTTCCACCTTTGGGAATTGCTACGATGATTCCCTGCACTTGGGGATTATCACGCCCGCAGTGGCACGGCGACTCCCTCGACATCGGCTACCCTGACTCGACATCGACCGCATCATTTTTTGCACGGCTACCTCGACCACGGCTACACCACCCTATGCTCTCGGCTACCTCGACATCGGCACAAAGGGTTATCATCCGCTTGAGCAACTCATCGGCTTCCTCTACAGTCAATGCGTCCGCAACGCAACACCGTCCGCGATGCTCCCGCTACGACTGCGGGGGGGGGGGGGGGGGGTGTCAGCCCGTCGGCTGCTATTCTCTCTAGTCTGACCGTCTGGGACGCTCCTGTTGTTTGCAACACTACCGCTACTACCACGGGGGATGTTAGAGATATATTTGGTAGTGGAGATTTCCCGGGATTAGATAGAGTAATTTCCATCTTGGGTATATTGCCCTCCGAGTCTTGTACTCAATATATCCTCGCCCTCGAGGCTTAATAATACATCCATCATATTCCGCAACAATCCCTCTCTCTCTCCCTTCTAACAGGCCTGATTGAGACTAGTGAATGATCTTTTGTGTACCCACTGTGTGTTATTAGTTCGACCACCTTTTAAATAAAACAATTCTTGGATTACTGCAAATGACCATCTGTTCTGCTTGGACTACAATTCAATTAAACCTTGCCTAGATTATAGCAAATGACCATGTGTTACGCTCGCAGGGAAGACAATGGATTTTACATCATGCACTACTTTCTAGAGTTCGCTTGGCTATACCTACGTTCGACTCTGAACCAGGTAGATCACTGTCTGATGAGAACTTGTCACATAGTTTTCTATAGACCGAGCACTTTAGAATTTAGTAGTAGAAACATTAATATGGGGTTTGGCATGTTCTATGTTTGAAAGGCACGGACCGAGCTGTTGCAGAAGCAGCTCGCGTACGAGATTGTGACGATGAAGGGGAACAAGCGTGATATCCCGGAGTTCCTGTATGAAGCAATCATTGACTGAACTTCAAGGGAAAGTAGTGGGTTCAGTCTCTGTGCGGCCTGGAAATATCTTTTGGATGCTTGCGTGCTTGCCGGTTAGATTGGCCAAATCAGGATAGTTGGTCATTTTGCAGCACAAAAACCCTACTAGCTCTTAGTTTGTACGAACTATGGCAATGTAACGTACTTGTGGTTGTGGATGGATACCTAATGAACTTTCGTTTATGGTAGATATTCTTTTGAAAATAACAAAAATGTCTCAAAATTGGTGGTTTAATGCCGAAAGGTAAAATGTTATTTATTACTTCGAGGGCTTTATATGCAGAAAATGATACAAAACAGTGTTGACGTAGCACTTAAAAAGCTAATATAGTTTAGTCGTCTGTTGGTCTGGTTTCCAGATCCGCTCCTCACAAAGGACACTGGATGAGAGGAAGAATAAAATATTTTGGCACAGGGAGAGAGGAAGAGGACGTGTCTGACCTGAAGGCTGCAGTGAAGTAGGCTATGCAGGGAGAGGCGATGGAGGAGGGGAACTTTTGGTCTATGGGGACATATACACCTTATATGGAAAAAAATTAGTAATTCAACAAAAAGTCAAAAACTTTTGAAAATATATTTGAAATAAACTTGACCTTACATTGTACTTGTGAGAATAAAATTCCCAAATCGAAAACCCCCCTTTGACTTCTTTTCAAAAAAGACAAAATTTTGGCGTGTGACCTATAATAGCAGATAAATTTTGTCTTTTTTGTTGTGAAGTCAATATTGTTTTTTTATGGAAATTTATGTACTAGTGAAAATGTAAGTCAAGTTTATTCTAAAAAAATTCTGAACTATTTTGACTTTTTGTTTGATTATTAAAAAAATTCTATATAGGGTGTATATACAACCAGGAACCAAAGGGTATTTCCCAGGGCATGGGGACTTTTCTTGGGTGCGACTGCCTTGTGGAGGATGGGAGGGCGGGCTCTGCATTTAAAGCATCCCCATCTGCATGCCATTTGTGAGTCCGGTGGCTCGCACGGCTCAGGCTGTCTCAGCAACAAAGCCATCATGCTGCTGCCTGTTCCACCTCGACGACGCAAGCGCGGTCGCAATCATTACGGGCCACTGCCAAAAAAGGGCAAATAAAATACGGTAGTAAAATACACTGCATGGCATAGATCTACATGCAAACGGGTGGTGTGGATTTCAGGATCATCTTTGTATAAAAGTATAGGATGCAACTCAATTGTATTCATCGGAGTCTGTTACAATATATAAATATGGTGTCTTGCGTGACAAGCCAACTACCCCTACAATATCTCTAGGAATCAGTTATACAAGGCTAGAGATAATAAGAGAAACAGTCGGTAATAAATACAGAGATATCACGTTTCAACCCCCCCCCCCCCCCCCCCCCCCCCCCCCGCAGTCAAAGCGTCGCCGCCGGCGATGCAAAGACTGGAACGGACCTCCTGGAATGCAGCAGTTGGCAACCCCTTGGTCATGATGTCGGCAAACTGTTGGGTAGTCGGTACATGAAGAACTCGAAGCTGACCCAACGGAACCTTCTCGCGGACAAACTTAACATCAAGCTCAATGTATTTAGTGCGCTTGTGTTGGATCGGATTAGCCGTGAGGTAAGTGGCCGACACGTTATCACAAAAGACCACAGTGGCTTTCGGAAGTGGAATTCGAAGCTCACCAAGAAGGTGACAAAGCCAACAAGTCTCCGCGACCACGTTGGCAACAGCTCAATACTCGGCCTCGACACTCGAACGGGAGATGGTAGGTCACCGTTTAGAGGACCAAGAGACAAGAGAGTCACCGAAGAAGACACAATAACTAGACATGAAACGTCGACTGTCAGGACAGCCAGCCCAATCTGCATTAGTATATGCAATAAGCTCAGTCGAGGCAGAGGCACGGAGACGAAGACCGTAAGTTGGTGTGCCGCAAACGTACCGAAGAATGCGCTTGACCAAGGACCAGTGAAAATTATGGGGCGAGTGCATATGCAAGAAAACTTGCTGCACGGCAAACTGGATGTGTGGCCTGGTGAGCATAAGGTACTGAAGGGCGCCAACAATGCTGTGGTAGAGTGCAGCGTCAGCAGCAAGCTGGCCAGCGGTGGCGAAGAGCTTTGGCTTAGCTTCGGTAGGTGTGGCGACCAGCTTGCAGTCAGTCATGCCAGCACGGTCCAGAAGATCAAGAGTGTACTAGCCCTAGAGAAGGAAGAACCCAGAGGCATCGCGTCGCACATTAATGCCGAGGAACAAGTGCAACATGCCTAGTTCTTTCAGCCGAAACTTAGAGCCATGACTGCCAATGATGTCGTGAATAAGATCCTCTCGGGAGGTAGTGATGACAATATCATCGATGTAGAGCAGAAGCATAGCCACATGATCAGACCATTGGAGCACGAACAATGACGTGTCAGAGGTGGTGCTGCAAAACTCGAGAAGACCGAGGAATGCTGCGATGCACTGGTACCACACGCGTGGAGCCTATTTGACGCCGTATAACAACAGTGACAATAGGAAGACATCATCCGGACGCTGAGGGTCAACGAACCCGGCCGGCTGCTAACAGAGAACCAACTCTTGAAGATGGTCGTACAAAAAAGCATTGTTGATGTCGAGCTGATGTACGGGCCAGCGACGAGAGGCGGCCAGTTGGAGGACAACACGGATCGTGGTGGGTTTGACAACCGGAGAGAAATTCTCAGAGAAGTCAACACTGGCACATTGTGCAAAACCACGCACAACCCAGTGAGCCTCGTACCTGTCAAGAGAACCGTCCGAGAGGAGTTTGTGATGAAAAACCCACTTGCCGGAGATGATGTTTGCTCCAGGAGGACGAGGAACAAGGGTCCAAGTCTGGTGGGCGACAAGAGCATCATACTCAGCATGCATGGCGGCGGTCCAATATGGATCACTAAACGTAGAACACACCGAGCGCAGAATTAGAGAGATGGCGGTGATGTTGAGGTTGTGGTAGCGCAGGTTGGCTGATGTACCCCATCCTTGGCACGCGTCACCATGGAGTGGTGAGGCGGTGGGGGAGGCAGGCGTGGACCGCGTTGAGGGGCCACAACCGGCGGCTTAGACGATGAGGAGGATGTGGGCGAGGCCATGGGCCTCGGAGTCGAGGTCGCAGTCGACGAGGCCGGTAGCGTGGCCGACGAGCCGCCAGAGAGGCCGGCTGGGAACGGCGACGAAGGCGCCAATGGAGCTGAGAGGGTCGGCTCCTCCTGAGCTGGCAAGGCATGCGGAGAGGTGCGCGGAGACCCAGTCGAGGGTGATGCTGCGGTCAGGGACGAGACTCCCGAGGGCCCGGCAGGGTGCGAGGACAGGAGCAGGGCCTGTCTTGAGGAGGCCGGATCCTCCAGAGCCGAAAGGAGAGGGCCCAGCGAGGCCCGGGAGGCCGGCTCCTCCTGAGTTGGCGAGGGGGGCGCCAAGGGCGGCGAGGCCACGAACGAGGACGAGGAGTCCAACAAGGTCACAGTCGCGCCCAAGCAACGGGGTGGAGGGAGCGTAAGAGCTTCGTGAACCCGTCAAGGAGGGGCGTCCGGAGATGACGCAAAACGCGTCGATACCTGCAGAAAAGGAAAAGCAACCTCATCAAAATAAATGGGCCGAGACACGATCACACGATGGGACTCCATGTCGTAATAGCGGAAGCCTTTGGTGTTGGGTTGGTACCCAAGAAAGACACATGCAAGAGACCGAGGTGCCAACTTGTGCGGCGCCGTGGCTGTGATATTAGGATAACAAAGGCAACCGAAAACATGGAGATCATCATATGACAGAGGTGACCCAAATATGATATGATAAGGCATGTAGTTCCACCGGGGTTTACAAGGCTGGATGTTGAGAAGAAGTGTAGCTCTGGCAAGAGCATCAGGCCAAAATCGGGCAGGCATATGTGCGTGGAAGAGCAAAGCGCGAACACTCTCATTGAGTGTGTGAAGAACACGTTCGGCACGACCATTTTGTTGTGATGTATATGGACACATAAGACGAAAGATGGTGCCATGAGTGGATAAAAGAGTGTGAATACCAGGGTTATCAAATTCCTTCCGGTTGTCCATTTTGAGATGAGAAATGGTGCCATGAAAATGGGTGGTAACATAAGCGTAGAAAGGATGAAGAGTTGAGGCAAAGTCGGATTTGCGGCGCAATGAAAAGGTCCAAGTTAAATGAGAGAAATCATCCAAAATCACGAGGTAATATGATCAAGCCGAATTGCTAGGCACGGGAGATGTCCAAACATCACTGTGAATAACATCAAAGGGAAAACTGGCAACTGATGATGAAGAAGAAAACAGCAAACGAACATGTTTTCCTACGCGACAGGCATGACAAGTGTGTGCCTCCGATTTATTACATGAAAATGGAAAAGTCCTCAAAACTTTATGAAGAACGTTGGCGCCGGGATGACCGAGACGAGCATGCAAGAGGGAGATGTTGGCGTGAAGGGCGAGGGGACCATGGCTCGTCATTGGGCCGCACGAATAGAGATCGCCGGGAGAATCACATCGGTGCAGAACCTTCCGGGGGTGGGCATCCTTAACAGAAAAACCATGTTTGTCAAACTCAACTATAACAGGATGTTCACGAGTAAGAGAACGAACGAAACATAAATTTTTGATTAAGGATGGAGACACAAGAACATTGTTAAGAGGTAAAGAAGATGACGATAAGGGGAGGGAAGAGGTGCCGTGGTGAGTGATGGGAAGCGTAGAGCCATCACCCACAACGATGCGAGAGAAGAAGGGGTATGGACAGGCATGAGAGAGGATACCGGGGTGCGACGCCATATGAGCAGTGGCACCTGTGTCCATGTACCAGTCCCCGCCGTCGGAGTAGTTGCTTGGGGAAGGGGCGGCGTGGAGGGCGGCTAAGAGCGTCGGGTCGTAGGAGTAGCTGGTGGGGGCGGCGCCGTAGGTCGCTGGCCCACTGTATGCCGAGGAGCTGCTAGGACCGGTGCCACCCGGCGTGGCTATGAGGGCCTGGTGATGGGCCGGCCGAGGGATAAGGATGCCCGGAGTAGGCGCCCGCAGCACCGGCATGGAATAGGCATGCACCACCCTGGTCCAGGGGTTGTACCCCATGAGCCAAGGCGGGGGCGCCGAAGCTAGGACAAAGGCGCGTGTGGCCGCTTGGCGGGGCTGGGAGGCCCCGTTATGGTCTCGCCCGTCGCAATCCCCTCGTTTATTCTGGCGGCCGCGGTCGGGGGTTGCAGGCAGCTGTGGAGCCCAGGTGCGAAGAGGCTGCGGGAGGGCAGCGGGACCCACGACGCTGCCGACGTGGAGTGCGGTGAGAGGAGCTTGGCGAGCCACATGACGGAGATCTTGTCCTCCATCCGTAGGTAGGTGATGGCCTTCGTGTAGGAGGGCATGGTGAGGGAGAGGTTGGTGGCGGACTGGCCAAGGTCGGGGTAGAGGCCGCGGAGGAGGTTGGTGAGGAGGACCGAGTCGTCGATCACCATGCCGACGTTGCGAAGCTCATCGGAGAGAACTTTCATCTTGGTGCAGTACTCATTTATCGTGAGATCATTTTGCTGCATGGTGAAAAACTCCCCTTGGAAGAACACGCGGCGCTGAAGCTGATTGTCGAGGAAGTGGTCGCAAAGCTTCGTCCAGATGGCATGCGCAGACGGGTTGCGGCAGTTCATCATGTCGAAGAGCCCGCGCGAAATCCTGAGGAACAGCCACTTGACAATATAGGTGTTGATGGCCAGCTACTCGTCATCGTCTTTCATGTCACGGATGTCGATGCTCCCATCAACATGCTCAATGAGACGGTAGGAGCGGGAGAGAAGCGCGAAGTAGGTGTGCCAGGTATTGTAGGAGGGGAAGTCGAGCTCAGGGATTACGGGAACATGGTATTTGATGAGGAGTTCATTGAGGCGGTCGGAGGTGAAGGCAAGGACGATGGGGGAGCTGCCAAGGGATGAATGGGATCCCACCATGATGATGGAAAAGGCGGTGGCCAGGAGGTTGGGAAGGGTTAGGGTTTAGCGGTGGCGGTGGCGGCTTGGAAGGGAGCGGCGGCGGCGGTGTGGGAGGGGTAGCGTTTGGTGCGGCGGCGGGGGCTTGGGAGAAAGGGGCGGCAGTGGCGTCGGAGGGTTAGAGTTTAGTGCAGTGGTGGCTTGGGGAGCAAGCGGCAGCGGTGGCAGGAAGAGAGGAGGCGGCGGCAGCGTGAGACGCGGCGGCGGCCTAGGGCAGAAGTGATGGAGATCGGTAGAAAACTGATACCATGTAGAAGACTATAGGATGCAACTCAATTGTATTCATCAGAGTTTGTTACAATATATACAGGTGGTGTCTTGCGTGACAAACCAAATAACCCTACAATATGTCTAGGAATCAGCTATACAAGGCTAGAGATAATAGGAGAATCAATCGATAATAAATACAGAGATATCATGTTTCAACAATCTGAGCTCGGGATCAGAAACGAATATTCGGCTGCAGTTAAACTACTAAATATGCTCGCGAGTAGCGACCGGCGGGTGACAATGTAACTCTGTCACAATTGCCTCAAAAAAGGTGACTTCCATGAAAGAGGTCAATACCGTTTTGGTTGATGTAAGTGCATCTAGTGCCCCTTAGTGATTTTGGTGTATTAAAGACTTATAGGTTAAGGGACTAATACGTTTGTGAGTGTACACAGGTTCTATAAGTCGGTGAGGAGTTTGATATTTACAGAGAAAGTCAACCCCTAAAATGAATGTCTTCAGCTCAAGACTTTGGTTCTCTTGAAGTCTTTGAAAGTGAAGAAGTTGGTGTGACCGTGAAGACTTGGATATTCATGCGAGGACTATGAAGCGTGGAGACTTTTGTTTTTGCAGTTTCATTTTCTTCTTCTTGAGTCATAGGAAACACCGTACTGTTAAAGGGGGTCGAGGTAATACTAAGGAAACTAATTTCCAAGTGATGCTCATCTCAAAATCCTACACCTGCCCAATCCTTCGAGTGAAGCCATTGGAAATCTCATATCAGTTCAGTCAATTTCTTCAGTGACAGAGACGAAGATCTTCTGGTCTCTGAGGAATTTGTTCTGACTAAGGAGTTAGGAATTCGCCTGTGGGGATTGCCTACAAGTGAGGAACATGATAGCCCTGAGGAATTCGAACCTCAAATCCGACCATTCCCGTGCCACGCGCCAGCTGTCCAAAATATCCTACCACCTAACGGTCATATCATTGAAGGGCATTTATGTCTTATCATGTTGGGCTGCTCCCTAGGCTATAAATAGCCGCCCCCTACATCCACTAGCTAGTTGGCTGCTCTGAGAGAAACTGACACTTGTCATTTGAGAGCATCCCATCCTCCGAGGACTTTGAGCGAAAATCATCAAGTGAGGAAAACCCAAATCCCAAACCCAAACCTACAAACCCAAAGTGATTGAGCATCACTGAAGAGATTATTCCTTTGTGGAACCGATGCTTGTTACCTTTGAGGACTGTGTATCCTCCAGACGGTTAGGCGTCATGGTCTGAGCATCCAAGATGAATTGTGGATCGCCGAGTGACCTAGTTTGTGAAGGTTTGGAAGTCACCTGTGAAGACTTACCACTACTATTGGGCGAGGTCTATGTGAACTTAGCTCAAGGAGAATACGGTGAGGATTGTGTGTCTGGGACTGTGTGTCCTCGAGTTTAAATACTCAGCCGCTCCAACAAGACTTACAACTGTCACAGCAGTTGGAACTGGTCTACCAAATCATTATCTTCACCAAGCCTACTGGTTCTATTTCCTCAACCCTTTCATTTCCTCAGTTACGTGTTGATGAACCTGATCATTACTGTTTGAAGACTTTGACTGAAGACTTTCTTTAATTCCTCAATCCTGTTTCTTCAATCAGTTTGTCTTCATCCTGCTTATCATGTGTTTACGCTTTCTGTACTCTGTGTTTCGTCTTTCATTTCATCATGATGACTATGTTGTTGCTCTGATATGCTTATACCTGAGTACTTATTCTGCTGCAAGTAGTTCTTCACTTAGGAATTTCCTCACCCTAAAATTTCTCAGTGAAGAATTCATAAAAATCGCCTATTCACCCCGTCTAGTCGACGTAACGTACTTTCAGTTGGAGTTGATGTACTCCAACGGTGACCTTGGTCACCGGCGAGAGTTACTATCTACATGCACTACTGATCCACCTCTATGTCGATTCTCATGTCGATCCAAGGGATGGCTGGTTTGTCTACCCAACCTACGTTCTGGTGTGGTCTGAGTTTGGTACAAAAGCCTAGATGGTGGAGAGATGTGAGGGTTCTTTGATGATAAACTGAGAATGGGTCAATGGGACATTTATGCTGAAGCATCTGGACAAAAAGGACGAGGAGCTTGATGGGCCTAGGTAAAAAAGATTGCAGATGAACATGATGGTTGCGATCGGCAGACTTAATATGTTTCTGTCTTGTGGATGGGATCATAGCCCAGTGGTGGTGGCGTTGTGGTTTCGCCCAGCCGACCTGATTTCGCCCCCCTCTTTGGTTGAATTTAGTGTCTCTCATTCTCTCTTTAAAACAAAGCCGCGGGGCTCCTCCCTCGTTGGTCTAATTTTTTTAATACGTGTCTGTCTTTTGAGAGCATCAACAATGCTTGAGATGCTAAATTAATATGAATGGGACTAGCTCCAGAGCGGGGGGCTTTGTTCTGTGTGTCCCAGATTCATTGTTTTGTAAACGCCTTACGTCTGGCTACGTTTGTATAGTGGGCGACCGTGTCTAGCCACTTGATTCTACATCGGAATGCTACGAGTCTCCGGAATAGGAAGGATTTGGTTTTGGATTCGTCTACGTTTGATGCTCAGATGATTCGTGCCAACCTGGGAAACCGAGTTGGGCATCAAGAGGAACACCGGAAGGGTGGTATAAGTTGCACACCGCCGCCAGATGGGAAGCAATCTCGTAGAGTTTTTGTGAACCCGATCTTCTATCCCTATCCAGGCATAGATCAACCTCATCCGCAAATCCATGTGATGTCATCTACTGGCGATGGGGGTGATCAAGGGGGAACCAGTCAGGTTCCTACCCACCTGAAATCATTTGGTGGAGGTGCACTGGTCACCGTGAGGCGGAGGGAGATCAGGAGGGAAGGAGAGTCTCGTCGGGGGGATAGCAACTGGCACGGGATAGGGCAACATGGTTTAGCGGGACCAGAGGTGGATCTAGAAGGAGAGGTGGACATGGATGATGACGCGTTCCTTGAGCTTGACCCAGAGGAAGATGAGATGCCCGCACCTCCGGCGGCGCCGCCGACGCCATGGCGCCTCCTAGCTCAGTATGTCAATCAGAGAAGGCCCAATACGGAGGACCTGACAGAGTACTTCCATGCAGTTTGGAAAATCCGTGCAGGGCTAAACTTTGTCGCGCTCAGAAAGAATTGGTACGTCATCACATTGGGATCCCAAGGCGACTTTGATTTTCTAGAAAGAGGGGGGCCATGGATACATCGTGGCAATACACTTCTTGTCATGCCATTCATCGGGAACACGAGGCCATCAGAGTCGGTGCTTGAAGTTGTTCTAGTACGAGCAAACATCTGCAGATGGCTGGAGAATTGGCAAACTACTAGGAAGGGTGCTTGCAGTGGATGTGGGTGATTCGGGCATGAGCGTCAGAGAGTTTCTTAGAGTCCGCATTCAGTTGCCGCTCAACCATAGGCTAGAGATATAGGTTGCTATTGGAATCAAAGGGAGTGACAAGGAGCCAGAAAAATATGAGTTGAGGTATGAAAGAGTCCCACACTATTTTTTCTGGTGTGGGAATCAAATGGAGTGGCAAGGAGCCATAAAAATATGTGTTGAGGTATGAAAGAGTCCCATACTATTGTTTCTGGTGTGGGTTCATTGGACATGATGATACTAAATGTGAAAACTAAAAAGAGAATGTGTGTGCTAAAGAAAGAATATGACGATCGTTTGTGATGTTGACCTCTAAACATAATTGCACAATGGTCTGCTAGCATTCTAGCTGGGGCCAAACCGGCGATGGCTAGGGGCCTTGACTTCTCTACCAGCAGCGCAGGATCATCCAACCTTGGGAGTGCGCCTCTGGGCAGGAGCAGCAGACGTCAGTATAACACAGGAAGCTAGGTGCCGAATAGACTTGATGCCAGAGATGGGTTCGAAGAGAAGGAGAATAGTTGTGAGACTGCAATTTATGCGGAGTTGGCTAAGCAAGTGCGTTCCATGCAAGTGCAGCTCGTACATGAAGCTGCAGATACAAATGCTAATGGGCGGCATGGCGTGGGACGTCGGCAGCCAAAAACAGTTGGACGGGGGAGGGGTATGATCCCGATGTCAATCCCATTGGCAGTCAAACACCCTCCCGGGGCTTCATGCACTCTTCGGACATGATCCCGGCCATGCATGGGTTGGCCCACTAGTTATTCCTTTTGGATTAGCTGCTACTACTAAGGCTGATGTGGATTCAGTACAAGGGAAGAGGGCAGCTGAATAGGAAGGGAATGGGCATGTGGACCTGAAAGGTGCCAAAATAAGTATGAGGCAATCTACTATAGGAGAAGGTGGCAAGGTTAAGAAAGGCAGAGTCAAGGGCGCTCAGGTGGACAATGATGGTAGCCAGGACGACATGGAGACGAATGTTGGTACGGACAAGGAGGCAACCAGCCTTAGGGTCGATGTTAAACTGATGGGGTGATGTGGCTTGAATCTGTGTTGGTATTTCCCCAAGGAGGAAGGGATGATGAAGCACAACTACGGCAAGTATTTCCCTTATTTATGAAACCAAGGTTATCAATCCAGTAGGAGAACCAAGCAGCACTATGTAAACGGTATTTGCACACAAAGAACAAATACTTGCAACCCAAAGCGTAAGAGAGGTTGTCAATCCCTCCTCGGTAAAAAAATAGATTAAATTGTATGAGATTGGATAAATATATCTGACTAAAACACGAAATAAAATAAGAACGATGACATGATGTAGACAAGATCTATTCATGTAGGAATAGACCCTATCTTTTTATCCTTAGCAGCAACGATACATGGGTGCCTCGCTACCCCTTCTGTCACTAGTTGAGGACACCGCAAGATCAAACCCATCACAAAGCACCTCTTCCCATTGTAAGAAAAATCAATCTAGTTGGCCTAACTAAACCAATGATTCGGAGAAGAAATGCAAGGCTATAACAATCATGCATATAAGAGATCAAGGAAACTCAAATAATAATCATGGATAGATGTGATCATAACCGTGAACTTCATCGGATCCCAACAAACACACCTCAAAAAGTCATTACATAAAATAGATCTCCAAGAACATCGAGGAGAACATTGTATTGAGAATAAAAAAGAGAGAAGAAGCAATATAGCTACTGCCTACGGACCCATAGGTCTATGCTGAACTACTCACGCACAATCGGAAGAGCACCGATGAGGATGATGAACCCTCCATGATCGTCTTCCCCTCCGACAGAGTGCCGGAATAGGGATCTAGATTGGATCTTGTGGTTCTAGAAACTTGTGGCGGCTGGAATTGTTTTTCGTCGACTCCCCTAGGGTTTCTGGAATATCTAAGAATTTATAGAGCAGAGAGGCGGTGCAGGAGACCCCCATGGGCCCCACCACCCATCAGAGCACCCCAGGGGCCTCTGACATGCCCTGGTGGGTGGTGGGCCGCATGGGCCTCCCCCAGGTGCTTCCTTGGCTCCCAAGTTGTCGGTTGGTCCAAAAAAGTCTCCAAAAAGTTTCGTGGCATTTGGACTCTGTTCGGTACTGATATTCTGTGAAGTAAAAAACAAGCAAAAAGTAGCAACTGGTAAAGAGCTCTTTTACGGTGATTGGGGAGTTACATCTTGTAATTTGATGTAACTCCTCCCTTAATTATTCTCCACCGTTGATTATAACTTGTTAACTAAAAAGGTTAAATTTAATCAACAAGGGTATTATGGTCATGTGTAATTGTTTTTTTAGTAACTCTGTCAATCCCCCGGTCAATCCCCGCATCTGGCTAGATGGTTGCGTAGGAGCGACGACCTTGGCGACCAGGCCGGCGCGACATCCATTAGGCAAAGCCCCGGCTGGGCTTGGCTATGGTGGAAGCTACCCCACTCCACCCACCCCCCGCGCCTCCATCTGGTCCTGGCAGAGACGACGCTGGCGCGAGGTCCTGGAGGCTCCAGCTGCGGTCGATCATAGTGTTCCATCGCCCTGAGCAACGCCTCCTGCTGCCGATAAGCCGACCAGCAACGCCGGTGACCAGTCCATAGGCACGTAGCCGCCACCCTTGCCTTCCTCCTCCCTGTTCCCTCACCCCCTGGCTGAATCTGAATCTATTTGCTCTATTAGCTCTGCTCTTTCTGAATCTCTTTGATCTGAATTACTACCACAGTGTTGGGGCAGGTATTCCAAATTTCGAATCTCTTTCTGTGGAGAACTGACAATATATGTTCGTCCAATATGTGTAGGTGTAGTTTACAGTGGAATGGGTCTAATCTCTTTGCACTTTCTAAATTTGTTTGCTATGTTCTGAAATCACTTATATAAAAAATCAACAAGTTTCTGAATTAATGTTCAAAAAATCATCTAGTTTCTGAAAATCAACAAGTCATGAGATGTTGTACAGAAGCTTTGTACATCAGCTTTTTCTTTCTTCATATGAACAAAAACTATAATCATAAAAGGCATGAGATGTTGGACATTTTTTAACTTATTCTGAACCTCTTATCTTGAGGGGAATATGTGAGCATGGAAATTACTTTACATCCAGTACATGATTGAGACCAGTTGATCAATTATATGTCATATGCAGGAAGTCATGGCCGATGTAAGTGCAGAGTGTATGGCTGAGTACGACGGCATTGTCAGCAGGATGTTTGATAGCGAGGAAGAGGGTTTTGAGTTCTATAACAAGTATGCTCTTGAGAAAGGCTTTAGTGTTAGGAAAGGATAAGTTGAGTGGGATGAAGCGAACGAGAAGATAATTCTGAGGAAACTTGTCTGTAGTCGTGAAGGTTGCCGTGAAGAGAAACACATGAAGAGGAAGAGAGAAGATAGGAAGAGGAAGCCATGGAATATCACTTGTGTGGGGTGTAAAGCGAAATTTGTCATTGCAAGAGTCGCGAAAACAGGGCGGTGGTTTGTGAAAGATTTCATCGATGAACACAACCATCCTCTGGCCCCACGAGACCTTTCTTGCTTTCTGCGTTCCCACAGAAGAATCAACGACGAGAAGAAAGCGGACATTATAGAGATGGAAAGTGTTGGAATCAAGAAACACAAAATCATGGATGTGTTGTGCATGCAGTACGGTGGATATGACCATGTTGGATGCACGATGAGGGACATCTATAACTTCTGCCATCGCTACAAGCAGGAAACAGTCGCTGCCGGTGATGCTCAGATGGTGATCTGTCACATGATGGCGCGGCAAGAGAGAGACCCAGATTATTTCTTCAAATACTTGGTTGATAAAGCTGGGCATCTGAAGGGATTGTTCTGGTCCGATACTTAATGCCGCCTTGACTACGAGGCTTTCGGTGATGTTGTTGTTTTTGATAGCACATATAGGACCAATAAGTACAATCTTCCGTTTGTGCCGTTTGTCGGATTGAATCACCACAGCAGCACTGTTATCTTTGGATGCGGGATCATTTCTCATGAAACTAACGAGGCGTACGAGTGGATGTTGCGGACATTTTTTGAAGCCATGTCGTAGAAGCATCCGATATCAGTAATCACCGACGGGGACCTTGCAATGCTGAGAGTGATCAGGGTGGTGTGGCCTGACTCATACCACAGGCTGTGTGTATGGCACATTCGGCAGAACATTGTACACCATCTGCATGACGATGAGGTTAGGGAAGAATTCAGATCTTTCATATATGACTCGTCTTCTATTGAAGAGCATGAGATAAAATGGATAGAGTTCTTACAAAGGAATGTAGTGAGAAGTGAGGAGTCGTTGCTGCATCAGATGTATCAGATGAGGAAGCTGTGGTGTGCTCCATACCTGGTGGGGCATTGTTTCTTAGGATTGAGCAGCAATCAACGTAGTGAGAGCATCAACTCGGTGCTACATACACATCTTGAGGGTAAGATGACATTGTTTGATATGCTAGAGCACTATGAGCATTGCCTTTTGGGACGACGCTTGAACGAGGCGATCCTAGACATCGTGGCCTTATAGTCCATTCCATTTACAGACGCGGATGCTTTAAGTCTTGAGAAACATGTTGCCCGGGTTTTCACGCCTTGTATGTTTGAGTTGGTCAGATGGAGCATAAATGCCGTCAGCAAATGTGTTATCAGCGAGATACTAGACGCATGGGAGTTGACTACATATGTTGTCGCTAAGATCGATAGAAGAGAGAAGAAGTTCGAAGTGCGCTGTGAGGTGAAGGAAGGTTCTTTGTACAGGATCAGTTGCACTTGTCGTAAGCTAGAATGCTTGGGAACACCATGCTCTCACATATTCTACATCTTGGGAATACGTCAAGTGGAACTGCTGCCTAGGTGTTGTGTTCCCATGAGGTGGACGATGAGTGCGAAGTCAGCATTCCCTCCGACCAGAAAGAGCGAGATGTATGACTATTCAGAAAGCCTTGTGAGGTACCGTGAGTTGCGGAATTTGAGTCACGCGACATGTTTCCAGGCATGTCAATCTAGTGAGGAGTATCATCATTTGAAGACGGTTCTGAATGCACAAGATGGCAGCAAGGAATCAAGCCGTGGTCAGGAGGAATGCATTAGGTTTGGTCCGGTGCTGCCACAGACGACGGAAATTGATTGTGCAGATTTGGAAAAGGTTCTAGACCCAGTGCATGTGCAAGGCCGAGGTGCACCGAAGAAAAGGTTGTAGCCAAAGATGAAGAAGCAAAGATCAAATAGGAAATGTGGCTACTGTGGGTGGAAGGTCATGATCGGCGTATATGCACTAAATTGGAAGAGGTGTCAAATATGTCTATTTTTTATTTTGCGTCTGCTTTACTCATTAATATAGTGTACTAATTATATTTGTTGTTGTGTAGGAAGTGATGGGCTGATGGCAGCAAACTGTTAGGTACAACTCTCTATACAAGGGATTTCGTGGTAGGAAACCATTGCGCCTATGGTCCTGTTATGAAGTATTAATTACTGCAAGTATGACTGTGCTTGAATAACATCAGTGCTAGTTGTCAACTCATGTATCATATTTGTCTTTTAATAGTATTATTAGTTTGGCTTCCATATATTTCTAATATAAAAACAATTGTTGGTTGGCCGAGCAAAGAATGAAACTGTCTGCATGTTACTTATTAATAACTCGAAACGGACCACTGTTTTGAGATGTACAGTATATGTTCACAGAATTATAAACTTTCTACAGTATATGATGATACTTCTTTCTGAAAATGAGATTGCAATATGTTGTTGAGATCCGGTGTTGTAATTGCGACATCACACTTTCTGCCGACGCTATGCAATTTCTTAAACTTTTGTAAATATTTCTCCATATTCTTCAGGTGACCCGAAGTTGCAGGCAGCTACATGCTGGTCTGCTGAGAAGATCAAAGGCACTAAGAAGATCAAGCAGACAGAGAAAAAAGTCTATGGTTCTAGATTCTCAAGCAAGGCAGAGAAGACTAATGGTAGCAAGGCAGGGTGTGCTTGTCTGTACAAAAAACATCGTAGATTTCATGGAAGTTGATCATGTAGTAAAAACATCATACGTTGAAGACATGTGGGAGGTTGAAGATGATGTTCGATGAGTTATTGGCTTTCATGAGTATGTAGTCATTTCTCCAGTTGTTGTAATTGAACACATGCATGTGTGTGTCTGTTTGTGTGGCGCTATTATCCCACTCCTGTAGGTTCTGTGCTTTAGTTTGTTGTGGCCAGCTATTAGCCCCCTCCTATAGATTCAGAGTTCTTTTACAACAAATCAGAGAAGGTTAGGTAATATTTATGATAGATGGAGAGGTGATCACAGAGCAGCTAAAATATAATGTCCTGAATGTCAAACAGGACAAAGCAGTCCCAAAACTGATGCGAGCCGGCTTGACTTTTTTTTCCAACTTGTTTTCTTTTTTCTTCTTTTTTTGCTCTTTTTTGTTCTCTTTTTTTGCTCTTTTTTGTTCTCTTTTTTTTATCAAGACGGTTACTAGCAGACTATGTATCCACACAAAATTAGAGCTGACAGAGAAAAGGGAAAAAAGATTGGTGAGACGTGTGACACGGAAGCTAGCGTTGTGCTAGTAGAAAAAGTGAGGCATGTATGATGATGTGCTGCATAGACAAGACCAGCGTACAAGGAGCGGCTCAGCTTGATGTCTAGGTTCTGGCGTTAAGTGCTGAGGCACATGCAAGATGGCAGACACATGAGCTGGATGTATGGGCATGTGGTTTAGCAGTGCTGAGTGACAGACAGAGCGCGCCTGTATGTCTCGGGTCACGAGAAGCGCGATGCGGTAGGCTGATCTGCGCGTGTGGTGATGATCACCGCAATCTTTTTTTTTGCTTTGAAGATTGAGAACTAGGGCTGCTTTACAAATTGCACTAAAATTTTAAGCTAATACTCATTGCCTGTCTCATGAAATGTGTAGTGACACTCTTAGTAAACTGGTCGTTTAATTGACGTTATGAACATAAAGCTGGTTTGGACTAGTTCAGCACATGTAATACAAAAATAGTAAAAGCCACAATTGAGTGCGCGGGCATCAAAGGAACCTTTCATCTAAAAATTGAGCAACAACTCAAAGTTGAAAGCCTATTATTGTAAACATAGTCTCACAATTGTCACTTCAATGAAGTGATTGTTGGTTCGAAATAATGTAAAAACTACTTGGGACAATAGTTCAGCTATAAAGCTTGAAATTGTAGAAAAACCAAAAGCCTACTGAAGAGGTTCGTCACTGCTGCCGAAATCCAATGCCTTCTTCGGATTGTTATCTGCAAGTTTCTTCCTTTTGGGCGATGACCCATATTCGCCCAAGTCCCTCTCGCCGATATCCATGTACCCATATACATATATGTCTTCTTCGGACATGTCCTGCCCAAATGCATGCGAAAGGTATTTATGCAAATGATGTGGCCATTTTTTGTATAATAAATAGGAACTTGGCAATATAACCAACCTGTTCAGACATGTCATCATCGCTATTATCTAAGAATGCACAATTCTTTACAATGTACAAATGACATTTCTTTATCCCTTCTCAAGCGTGCAACATTTCATCGACGTCATGCTGGCCTGACATCTGTACCATTCCTTCAGGTGGTACGCACCCAGGCTTGATGTAGTACAAATCTGCTTCCCCTTTGTACCCATGGTAACGCAAATTTTTCACCATTGTCTGCCAGTCCACCTTGCCAGGTTCAACTACTGTCGTCATACCAGGTTTCTTGTTGTGGCATGCTTGTGGAACATGAGAAAGTTCTTCGTCCACATGAACAACAAATTGCATTACAACTACCTACATACGGCTCGTTGACATCAGTTTTTGCACAATATTAAAGTGTTCATACGTAGGATGTGCATACCATTTGTAAAACATACTTATTCGGCGACGTGGTGATGAGAAAGATTGTTCCGGTGGTGGGATGTCGCATTTTGCCTGCGGAGGTGGTGATGAGACAGATTGCTCTGGTGTACGGATGTCTTGTTCTGCCTGTAGAGGTACTGATGAGATGGATTGCTCTAGTGTAGGGATGTCTTGTTGTGCATGAGCATGTTGTTGATATAAATTGATTTTGGTTTGTGTGTGGATAATTTAATGAATAATAATTAAATAATGAAAGGTACCTTCGTGCTTGTACTAGCATGGTCCTGCATCGTATTTCCTTCCATGCGGATCTGCTCCATCTTGGCCTTGTAATCCAGATCATTGCGGTCCTCTGGTAAGTTAAGGTCCATGCCTGCATGCGTCTGCATGTTATTCAAGCCCATCTTACCACGCTCGAGATGTAGAACGCGGTCTTGCATCATATTCCCTTCCATGCGGATCTTCTCCATCTTGGCCTTGTGATTCATGTCATTACGCTCCTGCTGCAACATATGGTCCATGTTCGCACGCGCCTGCATGCATTGAATTCCATCCTGCCACGCTCGAGCTGCATAGCGCGATCCAGGTCCTTGCGCTCCTGCTTCAACTTTAGGTCCATATCGTCATGGAAATGCTTCAACCTCTGATCCATGGCTACACACTCCTCAGTCATCATTTGTTCCATGGTTGCACGCTCCTCCTTCCTCATGCGGTCCACGGTTGCCCGCTCCTGCTTCAGATTCTTGTCCATCACCTCTCGCTCTTGCTGCATATTCTTGTCCATCTCTTGACGTGCCTGATGCAAGTACTTGTAAACATCCACTCGGTTGTGTTGTGCCTTTGAATCCATGGTCCCTATAGAAACCAATAGAACAATGCTAGTTACAATATGTTTGAAAATTGAAATATCTATTAATTTCAAACTGTCACTATTCAACACAATGTGGCCGAACTAAAGGTACGGAGTGCTTTGTGCTAGGTCCTAGGTGCACTATATAGATCAAATTACTAACTCCCATACTGCTACAATTTAGAGAAAGTATTAGATTTCTGTATTTTAGTTTAGTGCATGCGATGTGCCACTAAAAGGATCCACAGATCGGCCGCTGTGGCACCGTCCACATCCACCGTATTAATTGAATCTGATTGGTAATAAGAGGGAGGGAAATACCATAGGTGTACATACAGTTCGGTTGCGGAGCACCGGGTCACTAGACGCGGAGGAGAGGACGTCGTCGGCCGTGGAGGAGAGGGAGTCGCCGCCTGACGAACTGCTCCCGATGGGATTTGCGGATATGGCTAGGTTTATGTACATGGCTGGTAAGTTGGGCTGCTAAGTACTATATGGGCAATTCTATTACGTATCTGGATTGGGCTGGTAAGTACTATATGGGCTTTTGTGCTCACGTGGATCAAATATTGTAAATCTGAAATAACAAAATGTTCTTGTTACTTAAAAAAACTAAAAGAAAGTTCAACTCAAAAAAAACATAAAAGAAACTTTGTCTCAAAAAAAGCTTAAAAGAAACTAAAAATAAACCTTCTCTTTTGCACATTGTAGCACCCTGATACGGCAGCGCGGCCTCCGCTCCGTCCAGATCTAGGCTCTTCTGGACTCCAGCTGGGTTGGGGCAGGCCGGCGTTCCGGCGTGCAGCGGCGTGGCTCCCTGGTGGTGGTGGTGCGGTGTCGCAGGATGCGGGTGGTGGCGCTTTGTTAGCCGATGTGCTGCAACGTATGGTAGGGGTTGTCTGGATCCTTTGGGGTCCGGCCGGGCCTGTGCGGGCCTGGTAAGCTCCTGTCGCCACGTTCAGTCGGCTCCGCGTTGGCGGTAGTGGTAGTCCCCTCCCATCGGCTGAGTTGCGGATGCCCCCGAGCCCGTTGGCTCCCCGTCCCTCCTCCAGGTCTCGTGTCGGTGGCTCAGCGAGACAGCGATAATGATTTAGTGGCTGCGGTGGCACATGTTGGTGGGCGGCTGTTTTGGTGGAGCACTTCCAATCGTCCGGGGTGGTGGTGGTTGTTTGGGTCGGGAGATATCCCTGGTGGCTCGTCCATCACCGAAGCGATGACTCCTGTGGGTGCCACCGGACCTTCCTAAAGGGCATCGGATCTGCCCCTTCCCCATTGCCCTCTACGTACCGGGGGAAACCCTTGGGCTTGTCCAGGCAGCAGCAGCGTCATTGTCGCATTCCTTCCTGAAGGTCCTGCTCGGTATGCGACGCCTCGGAGTGCTAGAAGCGCGGTGGTACTTCTCCGGTGGGCGCAGCTGTCACTGGTCATCTTTGTTTCGTCGACCTGCCGTTGTCGGCATTTGTTTCTCTTTCTTTTTCTTTCTTTTCTTTTGGGCTTGTTTGTGTTGTGGCCCCAGCAAGCTCGTTGTATCGATCGGTTGGTTGCTTTATAATCTAAAGCGGGGGGAGACCCTTTTTCGTTAATAGTGGTACTGGTAGTATCAGATGACTCATTGTGGTAGTGATGTATCCGGATGACCCGTTGTACTAGATGTAAAGAGCCATGGTCGTGGTACTACCTGTAGAGGATGACCCACAACTACCAGTCGGACCGCCCAGCTGCCCACCCATGTGAAAGTAGTTTTGGGTTCGGAGTACCCGTAGTGGTGATAGCCAGCTGCTGTCATGAGAATTGGTCTTACTCGTTGAGGGTGACTCATGGTGTTAACATTTCCGGATGACCCAGTATCCACCCCTCCTCCGGTGGCAGCCACCTTGGGTGTACAGTAGCTTGGTTCTTCTTCCTCTCAGGGATCTCCAAAGCCCTAATAATCTCTTCAATGATCACCATTGATTTGACCGGCTGGTATACCAACTCACCATGAGTATAGTTGTTCCTGGAGTGCCACATGGCCCACATCACAGTAATCATAATAGCCGCCACTTCTTTCTTATATAATTGTTGACCTAGCAGATCTCTAGACCATGACTGTGGGTGTAATCTTGGTATGTCAATACCAAAGAAACGTTTTGTTTCCTCTCAAAGACGACTTACATGTTCACATTCCATCAACGAGTGAAATAACGTTTCATTATCATGTCCACACATCGGGCAATTAGGTATCTGCTTTATATGCCACCTCTGAAGCTCACTATAGGCCGGCAAGAAATTCTTGAGCACTCGCCATCAAAACACCCGAATCTTTCAGCAAGTGCTGTTGGAGACGGACTGTCAAGAGATCCAGTGGCTCTGGGAGTTACCTCAGCGGTCGGCGTGTTTTCACCTCATCATGGAGATGAAGGATCTGTCTACTTTATTTCAGGGATTTGAGCTACGGTTTGCAGGCCGCCAGACTAACATGGCGGCACACCGTCTAGCTAGGCAGTCGTTAAAACTTTCTGTTTTTATGCATTTGTATGATACTATCCCTGGGTGGCTGACTGGTTGTTTGCAGTCAGACATGCTAGCGCCTAATTAATAGAGCCGAAGGGCATTTAGCTTCAAAAAAAATAAAGACGTGGCAGATTCAAAAAAAATGGCGTGCCAAAAGAAATGGTGTTTCATCAATCAACCTCTTTCCGACTTTAAAGGCGCCATCCATTTTTTGGCTCATCGATGGATTAACACTTATCACAGCCGTATCTATCGGCCCTACCAAACTCCGCTCCCACCTCCCCCATTATCTGCAACAACCTCCGATCCAGCTGGCCTAGCCGGCTCCAACGCCGATTCTCCACTCATATTCCATTCCAGGCGCCTTCTCACACTCAACCTTCTCCAATGCCAGTCCCATCAAACGCCGCCGCCCTGTTCACCGGCTGTAACGGAGCCGCCGCCCTGTTCACCGGCTGTAACGGAGCTGCCATCCTCACCCACGGGAACGGAGCCGCCGGCGACCGCCCATCGGGCCTGCAAAATACAACGTCACTGCTTGTTCTGCATCCACACGTTGGATTGAAGGTGAGAATGCCGGATCATGTCATCAGTTACAACTAAGGCAACACATGAGATGATTTAAAACCAAATAATGGGTTCCGCTTATTCTGTGCATGAACCCATCATGAGATCTTATGGGTTTTCTCTGAAATTTTCTCCGTCCATAGCATCATGATCCGCCTCTCTATGCTCGTCGCCGGCGTCGAATTCTCTCCATGGACACTACATGCAGTTAGCTCGAACGCCAACAACACCCTCCTGACCGGCGTGATTGGAGCCGCCAGCCACACCCAGCCACCCAGGGGATCAGAGTCAATGGCCACCACCCACCTGGCATGTGCGATACGACGGTACTGCTTCCTCTTCATCCACCTATTCGCATCACGGTTAGAACGCTTGATATTTTTACACCCCTTAGACAACAGTGAGGTCAATATAATCCAAAACTTTGTATATAAATATCAAATGGCAGAATCATGCAGTACATACCACGTGTTGTTCACATTAACGACAGTAGAGAAAATTTAGTAAGTAATCATTAATCACCAATCAATCTGTGGTAAACGTACACCTTTGGAGAGGTAGTAACAAAGAAATAATTAAATTAAATAGCTTATCATAGTAATTTTGTGCTCTATAAGAAACAGGTGGAACAATGACAGTATGGTACAACCCCATAGCTTATGTTTATTCTCTGAATTGACCCAGTCTCTGTTTGTGCATATTTTCCATGAATGGTCAGTTCTCCTACAAGTTGTGCCGACACACAATTACCACACGTAACCAATCAGGTATATTTTTCCCCAGTTAGGTTAAAATATTTGAAAACACATAGTTCTTTTACCTTTACACGTATTTCAGGCTTTTTTGGACAAACTCAGTGTGAAACATGCAAATATGAGGTTAATGTGCTCATCGATAAGGTTCACGCAAATGATTGATGGATTAGATGACGAGCACCTAAAGGCCATCTGCACTCAAATTGGTCTTGGAGGGCTAACAAAGATGAAGTCAGTGTCCCTCCGACGTATTATGTTGGTGCTGCTAGCAAAGAGCTACATCCACGACATGCAGAGTATTCACATTGCTGGTAAGGACATTTCTATAACTCCAACGGATGTCTATCAATTAATGGACCTTCCAATAGAGGGGGAAAATATATATATGGAAATGGGAAAACCAAAAGACGCAAACTTGTTAAGGGCTTATCAAACAGTTGGAAGACTTAAGCTGAGTGACCTTGAGGACAAAATTAAAGCCTCCAAAACTCCAGATGATCATTTCATCAGGCGGTTTGTTTTGTATGCTATTGGCACTATTTTAGCACCCACGGTACAGGATTATGTCGACTCCAAATATTTCGTCCTTGTTGAAGACGTCGCAAGAATTCCCAAATTTAACTGGGGATGTTTCACACTGAACCATTTGATAACATCCATAAATACTTTTAATTATAAGGATCAAGTCAATCAACAAGGAAATCTAGCTTTGCTCCAAGTAAGTGCTACGATGCTAGTTGTCATTCTACTATTATTCATATGATGCATATATCTGTATCATTGATGAACTAATGTTTCCTATAGTTTTGGTATTGGGAACATGTCCGTGTTGGATCGATTTTGTATTCTCGTATACCCCGTCCGCTGATGGCACAGTGGGATGACATGAAACCACAGGTAAAATAAGAACCGAGGCTTATGATAAAGGAGGTCTATACAATGGATTGGTACCTTTCTAGACTTGACTTCTTTATTTACTATATTTATTTCTTAGTACTGATTCTTTATATCTTTTCAAAGGCTGTCATGAGCATCGGCGATATGGAGCCAACCAACATTACAAATGACCAGCATACCAAGAAAGATACACATGCGCATGAAGATGCTATCTATCGACCACAACCACGAGGTCAAACTATGAGTAGCCAACAAGTAAGTTGCTCGAAGACACATCCTTTTCAATAACACAACAAAGGTCACACCGAACCATACTTATTTTTCTTCGAACAAAACTAGTTGACATTTCTTTTATGCAGATGGACATGATACTTCAAACACAGAACGATCTATTTGCAGAACAAGAGAAAAAGTTGGTCAAACAAGTAGTAGAAGTTGAGCACAAATTAGATAAAAGAATAATCACCGTGACCGAGGACGTGATAAACATAAGGGGTAAAATTGCCACTCAACCTAGGTTATCCAAGTTGGAGACCTCAAAAGGGAAGTTGGAGACCTCAAAAGGGAACTCCAGGTAAGTGATACTACAACATCAATTTTACCCATAACTTCCTATATTTTCATTATATGCATTTCATGTTACAGGAATTAAGATCGCTAGGTGAAACAAACAAACAATCAACGACAAAGAATGCATACGTACAGGTGATAACTATGGCCCATCACCTTGCTAACATGAGCTAATTTATGTTCATTGACCAACTTCTAATTTTAGGAACAAGAGAAACCAAGCAATGGCAAGTTTTCATCAACTCCTGGGTTTGACGCATGGAAAGTACGAACTTCGGCTGGTACACCTAGTGCAAAACCTGTGGTGCAAAACAAGGAGTTGGACCAAGACATTCCACCACGGAAGCCTGTATTCAACAATGATTACGTATTGATAGTGTAAGTGCATCTAGTGCCACCCCTAGTTGATTTTGGAGTATTGACGACAAAGTTGGTTGAGGGACTAATGCGTTTGTGAGAATTGCAGGATTACGCAGGTAGTGTCCCTCATTGATTCGGTTTACCTACCGGAGATGACCCCTAAAAATGTATGAAGACATTGAAGACAATGGTGGTATGAGAAGATATTCATATTGAAGACTATGACATGAGAAGACATTGTGTGAATACTATGGAGCGCGAAGACTGTGTGGTTTCGTTGTTTCCTTTTCTTCTTTATTGAGTCATAGGAACCACCGTACTGTTAAGTGGGGTCCAAGTGAACTAAGTCAGAGTGACTGAAGTGATGCTCAACCCAAATCCTATGTCTTCGAGCGAAGACAATGAGAGCAAATCTTATCCAGAGCTGGATGAGTCAGCTTTGCTTGTAGCCCAAGTAAAGTTGCCGCGTGTGTTTGAAATCTGACCGTTGGAACACGTGTCAGTTCCTTAGTGACCCAGGGTCATTTCGGACAAATCAGGTCGGGTTGCCTTGTGGCTATAAATAGCCCACCCCCTACACCATAAATTGGTGGCTGCTCAGAGTTAGTGCACGACTTTTGTCGTTTGAGAGCAACCCACCTCGAAGCATTTGAGAGAGAGAAATCCTTGCGAGGACAAAGCCCAAACACCCAGAGCCAAAGAGTGTTAGGCATCACTGAAGTCTTTCTGTCTGTGTGACCTGAAGACTTATTACACTTGAGGACTGTGTATCCTCCAGCCGGTTAGGCGTCGCGTTCTGAGCATCCAAGAGTCATTGTGGATTGCCGGGTGAACGAAGTCTGTGAAGGTTCGGAAGTCTACCTTGAAGACTTACCAGAGTGATTGGGCGAGGACTAAGTGTCCTTAGCTCAAGGGGAATAAGGTGAAGACACGGTCTTCTGAGTTGAATCTCAGCCTCCCTAACCAGACGTACAGTTGTCACAGCAACTGGAACTGGTCCAACAAATCACGTGTCTTCAACAAGCGACTGGTTCTATCCCTTTCCATCCTTTACTTAAGTTTGTCTTCGTGAAGTCACTGCCTATCTGTGTATCTGTTTGACTTCATTGCTTGACTACTACTGTTGATTGGCTTCACACTATCTTCCATCCTGATCCTTACTACTTAGCTGCTATTAGTCATGTACTTTCACATCATTGCATATTTGACTATGGCTTGCTTATTGTAGTTTATCTTCCGCTGCATATCAACTAGGTCATTTCTGTTGTTTGTCTTTGAAACTTCTAAGTTTTGAAGACTTTCATAAAAATCGCCTATTCACCCCCCCCTCTAATCGATACTAGCACTTTCAATTGGTATCAGAGCAAGGTACTCCCTTGTTCTGTGTGATTCGGTTTAACCACCTGGAGTTTAGCTATGTCGACTGCTGGGATAATCAAAGTCTCCGCTGCCTGCCCCGTGTTTGATGGAACTGAATATCCCTACTGGAAGAATAAGATGCGCATGCATCTTGAAGCCATTAATGTCGACCTCTGGTATGTTGTTAAGAATGGTGTTCCCAAAACTGGTGAAGGTGTCACCCCTACTGATGTCAAGAAGTTCATTCAACTGGACTTGACTGCAAAGAACATCATCTGTGGTCATCTGACAAAAGGACAGTATGGTCGTGTGAGTGCTCTCGAAACGTCAAAGCTAGTCTGGGACTGGCTGTCCAAGGTCAATGAAGGCGTCTCTACACAAAGAGACCAGAGGATCAGTGTTCTTCGCAATCTCTTCAACCGCTTCAAGAGAAACGACAATGAAAATGTCCAGCTCACGTTTGATTGCCTCACCGACATCACAAATGAGCTTCAGGCTCTTGGTGCCACTGAGATCACCAAGCATGAAATCGTCAAGACGCTGCTGAGATCCCTTGACAGCTCCTTTGACACACTTGCCCTCATGATACAAGAACGTCCTGACTTCAAGACTCTCGATTCGTCTGATATACTTGAGAGTCTCAACACACATGAGTTCTAGCTTTCTGAGAAAAGAGATATCTATGGCCCCAACTATGGCCGAACTCGTGCTTTGAAGGCAAAAGTTGTTTCCTCATCTGAAGAAGAAGAATCTGACTGCGGTTCTGGTGATCCCGAAGACATTGGAAGGGAGCTTGCTATGCTTGTGAAGAAGTTCCAGAAATTCACCAAGAAGAAGGGCTTTAGAAAGTCTTCACGATCCAGTTCAAGAAATGATGAAGCTTCCACTCAAGACAACAAGAAGAGAACATGTCACAAGTGTAAGAAGCCTGGGCACTACATCTCTGAGTGTCCTCAGTGGGACAATGAGAAGAAGAAGAAGAAGAGCAAGGAATATGACTCTGATGACAAGAAGAAGAAGAAATCATCAAAGTCTTCTTCCGAGTCCACATCAAAGTCCTCATCTTATAAGAAGAGCTCATCGGGCAAAGCTCGTGCTTTTGTTGGCAAGGAAATGGATTCAAAGGAGGAGTCTGCTTCTGAGGAGGCAGAGGTGGAATCTGAAGCTGAGTCCGACTTTGACGTTGCAAGTCTGGCTCTAGCCACAGCCTACGTTGCAAAGTCCATCTTCAACACTGAAGACAATGACTCCCACACCAACGCTGATGATGACAAGGACGATCCTGCTCCCACCTACTACTTCATGGCACGCGGTGCCAAGGTAAAATCGCGCGATGCTTACTTTCAAACATCAAGTGAAGATGACTCTGATTGTGAATCTAAACCCAGCTACAAAACACTTGCTAAAATTGCTACTGAACAACAAAGGGCTATGGAACATACTCAAAAACTGTTAGACAAAAGCGATGACCTGTTGGACGCGGAAATGACACGTTCACAGTCCTTAGTTGAAGACATAAAAAATCTTCATGCTAAGTATCAAGAACTTGAAAGTCTTCATGAGACGCTCTCAACCACTTATGAAAAGCTCTCCTATGATTATCTTCAAAGGAAGCAAGAGCTTGAGAAGTTGAAAGCGACTCATGAAGATCTTCAAAAATAGAATGAGTCACTTCGCGCTCAACAGATCAGTCCCGCTCAGGATGGATTTGAACCACCATGTTTAAAATGCATTGAGCGTGATAACACTGCCTCTGTTGCTGAATGTTCCACTGCTGCTACTGTTGCTCTGTCTTCAACTACTGATGTGGTAACTAACCCCTCTTCTGAGGATATCGCTACTATTGCTGATGAAAATGCTAGGTTGAAGACATTGCTTGAAACAGGGATGTATAAAAGTCTGAAAGGGCATCAGACACTTTGTGATGTCCTCAAAAAGCAGATTCTGAACTGAAACCCTAGGAAAGAGGGTGTTGGGTTCGAGAGGAAAATGAATGCTGATGGTTCCTACTGGAAGCCTGAGCAGTATCCCAAAACCACATGGGTTGCTGCAAAGGAACCTTCAGTGGATCCATCCACTTTATCTGGCTTTACCTATGCTAATCCTATTATCATTGATGAATCCTTTGATGCAAACTATAAACTGTTCAAAATCAGAATGGTGAGGTGTTTGCCAGGTATATTGGTACTAACTGCAGGAATAGACCTCCTATGAAGAAGATCTGGGTTCCCAAAAGCTGCCTTGAGAATCTTCCAGTGAATGTCATCATGACACCACCAGGGAAGAAGACAAACCCCAGACCAAAGGCATCATATGGTCCATCGGCTTCATACGAACACAGGACTCACTTGAGTCACCCTAATGCCAATGTTTTGCAGGGAAATCATACTCAGACTCATGAATATGAGCATGTGTCTTCAAACCGCTATGTTCATAGAACTAAGAACTTTTCTGCTTATTCACATGAGTATCATTCATCTCCTGCAAGGCTATTTGCTAGGGCTTCAAAGCCGAAATTCTCAGATGCTGCACTTAGACTCATTGCTTCTAAGCCACCCCTGAAAATGTGGGTGGTGAAGAAGAATTAACTCTCTTTTGCAGAATGTGGTCTCCAGCCAGCAATCAAAGGCGTCCGATATAATTGCTGGGGACCTAAAACACAAAGGGACGCATGATAAAATGACTTACTATGTATTCCACATATGAATCGTTTACCTGTCATACTGTGTGCTAACTTCGATCTAAGCTTTGATAATCCTAGTGTGCATCAAATGCTTATGCTTCACAACATACCTTGTGAAGCCTATCCTCCTAACTGCACTGTAGGGCATGTCACCAAAAGCTTCAGAATGGATTATTGACAGCGGATGCACTAATCATATGACTGGTGATCGAAGTCTTCTCATGGACTCAACCTTACGTCCATCCGACAAGAGTCAAATCACATTTGCTGACACTGGTAAAGGCAAGGTATTGGGTCTAGGTAGAGTTGCAATCTCAAAGGATCAACACATGGATAAAGTGATGATTGTTGAATCCCTTGGATTCAACTTAATGTCTGTCTCAATGCTTTGTGACTTAAACATGATTGTGATATTTGGAAAATATCGTTGCCTTGTACTAATGGAATCTGACAAGTCTCTAGTCTTTGAAGGGTATAGGAAAGGTGATCTATACATGGTAGATTTCTCAGCAGGTCCACAGCTTGCTGTATGTCTTCTTGCAAAAGCTTCAGAATGCTGGCTTTGGCATCGAAGGCTGGGGCATGCTGGCATGAGGAACTTACACACTCTCGTCAAGAAAAAGCATGTCATAGCCATCGAAGGTGTCAAGTTCAAGAAAGATCATTTGTGTGGTGCTTGCGAAGCTGGGAAGATGACGAGGGCCAAGCACCCCTCGAAGACAATCATGACAACATCTCAACCCTTTGAGCTGTTGCACATGGACTTATTTGGTCCTACTCACTACTCCACCCCCACAACAACGGCGTGTCTCTATGGCTTCGTCATTGTTGATGACTACTCAAGATATACATGGGTGCACATAATTCTCTACAAGACTGAAGTACAAGATGTCTTCAGACGATTCGCCAATCGAGCAATGAACAATTATGGCGTCAAGACCAAGCATATCAGAAGTGCTAACGGCACTGAATTCAAGAACACCGGCCTTGATCTTTATCTGGATACAATGGGAATCACTCATGAATTTTCTGCTCCGTACACACCTCAGCAAAATGGCATTGTTGAGCGCAAGAGCAGAACCCTCATTGAGATGACTCGAACAATGCTCGACGAGTACAAGACACCAAGAAAGTTCTGGCCTGAAGCTATTGATACAGCTTGTCACATCATCAACCGTGTCTACATCCGTAAGCTTTTGGGCAAAACATCCTATGAGCTCCTTACTGGCAAGAAGCCAAATGTCAGCTACTTCAGAGTCTTTGGTGCTACGTGCTGGATCAAGGATCCCCATAACAAGTCAAAATTTGAACCCAAAGCTCACGAAGGCTTCATGCTTGGCTATGGAAAGGATTCGCACTCCAACAAAGTCTTCAACCTCTTCCACTACAAAATCGTTGAAACATTGGATGTGCAATTTGATGAAACCAATGGTTCACAAGGAGAGCTCCTGCCAAGCACACTAGATGAAGCTCCTTCCAGTGAATCTATCAAGCTGGTGGGAACTAGTGAAATCATGCCCTCTAAAGCACAGCCTGAAGAGGAACTTATCATTTCTGCACCAAACCAACCTGAAGACAATGCTCAGATCAAAGACAATCCTCCCAATGATGACAATGATCAGCATGAGCAAGATCTTCGTCCAGTTCATCCTCGTGTTGCAAATGAAGTACAAATCGAGAAGATAATTGACAGCATCAATGCGCCTGGTCCGCTTACTCGCTCAAGAGCAACATAGTTAGCAAACTTCTGTGGGAACTTTTCATTTGTGTCAATATCAGAACCCAAGAAAGTTGCTGAAGCTTTTATGGATCCTGAATGGATTCAAGCCATGCAAGAAGAACTTCAATAGTTCAAGCTGAATAATGTTTGGGAACTTGTCAAGCGACCTGACCCTCGCAAGCATAACATTATTGGAACAAAATGGATATATTGAAACAAGCAAGATGAGCATGGTCAGGTCGTCAGAAACAAAGCACGTCTTATGGCACAAGGATATACTCAAGTTGAAGGAATTGACTTCGATGAAACATTTGCTCCTGTTGCTAGGCTTGAAGCTATTCGCATACTGCTAGCCTATGCTAATCATCACAACATCTTGCTATATCAAATGGATGTGAAGAGTGCATTTCTCAATGGCAAGATTGAAGAAGAAGTATATGTCGCTCAACCACATGGCTTTGAAGATCCAAAACATCCTAATATGGTGTACAAGCTAAACAAAGCACTGTATGGCCTCAAACAAGCTCCTCGCGCATGGTATGATACGATCAAAGACTTCCTGAAGAGCAAAGGCTTCAAACCAGGATCCCTCGATCCCACACTCTTCACGAAGACATATGATGGCGAACTGTTTGTGTGCCAAATATATGTGGATGACATTATCTTTGGCTGCACCAACCAGAAGTATAGTGATGAGTCTGGATACATGATGCAAGAGCAATATCGGATGTCCATGATGGGAGAACTGAAGTTTTCCTTGGTCTTCAAATTCGTCATTAAAGCAATGGCATCTTCATATTCAAGAAAAATATCTCAAAGATTGTCTGAAGAAGTTCGGCATGCAAGATTGCAAAGGTTACACGATGCCAATGCCAGCCAAACACCACCTTGGTCCCGACGACAATGGTAAAGAGTTCGATCAAAAGGTATACTGCTCCATGATTGGTTCTTTACTTTATCTATGTGCATCTAGGCCAGATATTATGCTTAGTGTTTGCATGTGTGCTCGATTCCAAGCGGCACCAAAGGAATCGCATCACTTAGCTGTGAAGCGAATTCTTCGATATTTGTCTTACACCCCAACACTCGGATTATGGTATCCCAAGGGCTCAAAATTTGATTTGGTTGGATTCTCAGATGCTGATTATGCTGGTGACAAGGTGGATCCCAAGTCAACATCAGGAACATGTCACTTTCTGGGACGATCACTTGTCTGTTGGTCTTCAAAGAAGCAGAACTGTGTATCACTCTCAACTGTTGAATCTGAATACACTGCTACTGGATCTTGTTGTGCTCAGCTTTTATGGATGAAGCAAACTCTCAAGGACTATGGCATCAATCTGAAACAAGTACCTCTCTTCTGCGACAACGAGAGTGCCATCAAGATAGCCAACAATCCAGTCCAACACTCGAAGACAAAGCACATTGAAATTCGTCATCACTTTCTCAGAGATCATGTCATGAAGAAAGATATCGATATCATTCACGTCAACACTGAAGAGCAACTTGCAGATATCTTCACAAAGCCCTTGGATGAGAAAAGGTTTTGCAAGTTACGGTGTGAGCTAAATATCTTGGAATCCTCTAATGTCCTGTGATCAGGCACACATCCTAACACTTATGCATGTTGATGACTTAGATGTGCAACACACAAAGTAATGTATATCTTCAATCAATGAAGATTTACACTCTGTGTGTGAATACATTAACATGGAATTTGACTTCAGAGCGCCACGATAATTGTGCGTCGTGTCTGGGTCTAATACTTCCTATACGGTGGGTAACGCCACCACCAAATTTCTCTGTTTGAAGTGTTTCACTCATGGTGTTACTTTTGCAAAGACTTCGCATTTGGTTTGTCTTCAGTTTCAATTTATCTTCATGATTGTCTGCGCTATGATGATTTGATTGCATATATATATACTAATGTTCTGTCCTCTACAGCATTCACTTACAGCTATGTCTTCAAGTTGAATCTTTTGAACTAAGTGAATGTGATCGGACCCTAACCTCTCTATGCTTTCTATCTCAAACTCTATCTGTCCAAATCATATGCATTCTATTGAAACTTTTGAATGTCTTCTCTGCGTCCTAGTCAGCAGAAGGCTAAGAGACAAACATTAAATTTGTTTTAAATGACTTATCCTTATTGTTGAAATCCGGAGAAGTCGGAACAACTCTCCGACATGCCTGGCGGGCGTGGGAACGTGGGACAACTCTGAGTATGTTGCATGCTTGCCACGTGTCCCACGGATGTGAACAGACAGGGGCACCTGTGTAATTGCGCTGTGCCGCACACCTACTTATAAATACGTGTCCACTGTGGTAAAGAAATCCTTCTTCCACCTCCCCACCTCGTCAAAACCCTAGCGCCACCACTAGCTCTCGACGACGCCGACGACGAAGCGCTTAGCTGCCATGACTTCTCCGACGCCGTCCTCATGCCGGCCGCGGACATTGTCCTCTCCACCGTCGCCGTAGGTGTCCTCCGTCGCCAAGTTAGGGCACGGTGGGCTGAACTGCTCGGTCTCCTATTCATCCCATATAGCAATTCTTCGTGCGGTAATTATAACTCTATTTTTACCACCTTTTTGATCTTCATAGATTCATCCTATTTACCGAAAGTGGTTTCTACCTACTCAATGTTAGATCTATTCTGTCTGCATCTCATAATGCCTAGTCTATTCACTTAGATTTCCTATCTAGTTTGATTCGTGACTTGTACTTATTCACGGATTGGTACAAATCTGGAACCAACTCACCTCATATAAGTGAATGTCTTTGCATCATGAGGTCAATGTCTTCAAACTGATTTATCTTCAAAATCTTCTGAGAATGCATATGACCTCTTCCCCTTCCCTCGCATCTCTAATGATGTCACAGGTACATGTCCGTGGGAGAATCCCTTGGTTCTCATAGTCTGCATTCATTTGCAGAATACTTACAGCATCATATCAATTCTCCTGAAGCTAGTTCCTACTTGACCAGCAAGCGAAAGTCTCTGAAGCCTTTGAACATATTGAAGCCATTCAGTTTGAAGTTCATGGTTGCAGAAAAATCAGCAAGGAAGGGTGGCAGACAGCGCCGAGAAGGAACATCCAAAGATCTGCCTGATGACCTAGCAGAGCTCTACAAGACAGATCCTAAAGAGACATATCATCAGCGCAAGACACGAATCCAATGGATTCGACGCTATTGGGCTGAAGAGTGGTTCAAGTACAAGTTCGTAACCAAGGAATATGCAGAGAAGAATGCAATCAAGAGTCCTTGGGGCGATATTCTCTATCGAGGTCTTCAACCCAAGAACATAGCTGAAGCTATTGCACAAGATTTCTATCCTTGCATGGTCCGTGGACCTCAGCCTGAGAATGCCGATCCCACATCAGTACTCTGGTGTCGTGACGACAATCTCTTCAAGCGCAATTTTCAGTATGCTAAGGCTTCAGCAAAGGAAAACAAGAAGTCATGGGGATTAGACTTCAATCCTGGCCCCTCTGCTCCCCGTGATGATGGCACACGTCAAGCTGAAGAAAACAGAATTGGCCCCTTTGCAAACCTTGATGGCCTCATATCCTACATCTTGGTACAAGGTACCAAAGTGGATCATTCTAACAATGATGCTAATTCTGATGAAGCCCCAGCTCCTTCTCCAAGGTCGCAGAAGCCAAAGAAGATTAAGGCTTCATCATCAACTGCACCTCCAAAAGCTTCTCGTGTGAAGCCACTGGCCACTGCACCTCCTGAAGCCAGTGTGTAGTCTGAAGATCAATCCCGCATCTCCAAGAAGACGGAGAAGAAAAAGCAACTTGTCAGGCATACTGATCAAGCCTTGACCCCTACTGCCATTCTACATGTAGAACCCATTGATCTGTCAAGTGATGAAGATCTTACTGATGATGCCCTTGAGCAACTGATAAAGAGCAAGGAAGAAGCAGAAATCTTCAACAACTTGCCTCTCTTTGATGTGGCAACCATCCGTAACTTCATTGATGAGTGGTTCGACACCCCCAATCTAAGCTTTGAAGATTTGCAGCTTCCCATTGGCATCAGCGTCTCTTTCAATGGCGCCATTGCTTCTGAGCTGGCTCTTGCTCAGAGCATCATTGAGCTGAAGAACAAAATTGATTATGAGAAGGCTCAATTCAAGAAGCATGTGGCGAAGCTCAGTGTTCAAGACGTCAGAAACTTCAAGGTCATGCTGCATGAGCTTAAAGAAGCTTTTCTGAAGAAGCGCCAAGAAGCTCAAGGCTCTCGTGAGCGCATGAAGAGATTGGCTGATAAGTGTGTGCTTGTCTACAATGAGGCTGAGAAGCGCAAGTCACTTGGCCGTCCTGGCATTGACCCTAGGATGGCTGCAAAGAAAAAGAAGAAGCTTCCTGCTGACCAGCCTGCACCTTCAAGCCAAGAAGCCCCTCGCATTATCTTCCCAAGCAGCATGACTGGCTCGAAGCCAAAGGTCACCACAACCGCTTCAGAATAGAAGAAGACGAGGGCTGCCGAGGCTGAAGCCAGAAAGACGAAGAATATTGAAGCCTCTAATGCCTCTCCCTCCAAGAAGAAGCACAAGACCAAGAAGTCTAGGGCTGCTCCCACAGACCCCTTCGTTGTTGAACCCATTTCAGTGGTTCGCCCTGCGTCAGAACATCAAGAAAGAAGGATGATAGTTCATGAGCCTGCTTCCACAGAGGCTCATGAAGCTGAAGATATACCAGCAGCTGAACCCGCCGCTGCTGAAGACATTGGTCATGATGACAATGTTGAAGATGATGAAGTTCTTTTTGAGATCGAACACAAGGTGGTATCATCGCCTGTTCTTACGAACAGCAAACTCATCAGCATTGGTCGTCCTCTGACGCCAATTGCTCAGGATGCATCGTGGGCTGATCACCCACAGCAACACGACTCCCCGAGTACTCCCCAACAAGAACAACAAGCTACACCACCCGTGCAAGAAGAAGATGAAGACTTTGAGGCCCAGCCAACTCCATCTCCAAAGACGTTGCCAGCACTTCGCAGGCTTCGCAAAGGACAAAGGCCTCAAGTCCCTTTGTCGAGCTTCGAAGTCGATGAAGTTGTCATGGCTGGTGCTAATGTGGAGCTTGAACCAACCAGTGTGCCTGAAGCTAATGAGGCCACTGCACCTGAAGCTAATGAGGCCACTGCACCTGAAGCTAATGAGGCAACTGCTCCTGAAGCACCTGTTGTGCAGCCTGAAGCCTCAGCTGTTTCCCCTGCTCCAGTTCCGCCACCAAGGCCCCATACCGTTGAGCAAGCATACAGCCATGGTCAGCTAACCACTGTTCGATGGCCCATTCTGGTACCTCCGCCTACTGCCTCTGGACCTCAATTTAATTATCATGTTGAGCATAGGCCTCGGGTCCAGAAGCCCAAGCCAAGACTGCCAAGGTTTCCAGGTACTGCAAACTCACCAGGGTCCTTCAATGCTAATGGCTTCAAAAGCCACAATACCTTCTTTGACAGCGCCAAGAACCCTTACTCAAAGCCAAGGATATCATTAGATCAGTTCTGGAGCTATCAGCAGAGAAGCTATTGCTCCTGCGTTCTGTATGATCAAGGGCGCATTTTCCCTCATATGCACCTCGACACTGAAGCCATTGCTGGACTGCCGTGCTTAGAAGAAGCACTTGATTGCTTTCGTGATGCTAGTCTGCTCAACTTTGTGACAGACAAAGAACACTGGAATGAAGAGCTATTGCTTCAATTCTATGCTACTCTACACATTCGCGGCTACAACAGGGATATCAAGACATGGGTCCTCGAATGGATGACCGGAAATGTTCATCATGAAGCCAAAGCTCTTGACGTCATTGAGCTTATAGGGCTAGCCACTCCTGGCGAGCTATATGAGCCTGATTGTCAGCTACACCGCAATGCATTGGAGAGCATCTTCCATAAGCCAGAACCCAACATGAGCCAGATGTTGAGCATGATGAAGCCCTTGCCATCTGATGCTGAATATCCAACATAGTTCTTTGTTGAAGACCTTGAGTATCTACCACAGGCAATATATCATATTATCAGGCGAACTCTATGGCCTATCAAAGGACATGCATCAGCGGCCAAGCTTGAAGGAGCTATGAAGACTTTGGTCTTCTACATTCTCAATGGCATCAGCTTCAATACTCAAGAATTCTTCATCAGGCAACTTGCTGCTTCTGGATCTGATCTGTTTGGTCTGAAGTTTTATGCTCCATGGGTCATGCGCCTCATCAAGCGACACTCATCTGTCAACTATCAACCATCTGCTCGCAATCATCTGATCTTTTTACCAGAGGTTGACATGTCAGTTGAAGCCATATACTCTGACCCTGCCAAGAAGCCTCTTTGTCTTCAGAATGCCGAGCACCAAAGCTTCACTCAACCCATTGAAGGTGTTCAAGAAGCAACATGAATCTATCCATTTGCTGGAAATACTCGTCTGCCTCATCGAGCACCTACTGAAGCCATTGAAAGCACCATTGCACAAAGGCCTCGGAAGCGTTCTCGCATTCTCAATGACCGAGAACTTCTTGTGGCCCTTCATCAGAAACAGGATAAACATCACTTTTGGCTCAAAAGACAGATGCAAAGCCTCTTGGTGGATGTCAATCGCATTCGTAACCTTGCCACCAAGTATGCCTTTGTTGCTCATGAAACTTGCCGGCGATCATGGAAGAGCTTGACCCTGCTTAATGCTGAAGCAGATCTTCAAGACGATGGCTTCAATGAAAGATTCCAGTTTGACTCCACTCCTCCACGGACTGCTGTCCTACGTTGCACTCAATCTCTTGAAGACTCTGAATATTCTTCCTCCGCGGCAACTGTCAATGCCAGAGTGATCGATGACGAAGATGATGCTACTTCACCACCTCCTACAACTGCACGCATCGACACTGCACCAAGTTCGTCTGCACCGCCAACCAACGACGATAACCCTGCTGCTTCACCTACTCATGAGGACGAGTAGATGCTCTATGTCTTCAAACCTTTTTGGTCCTTACTGATAAAAGGGGGAGAAGCGTATGAGTTGACAGTCTTCAAGCGGGTTCATATGGGTGGTTGCATTATATTTTGCCTCGTGCTTACAACTCTTGATTTTTAAAACATTTGGTTCTTTGAGTTGTAACACCTAAACTTGATGGCCGTCTGCTACTTATTTGCTTTACTGTGATGCGATGATAAATTCCGCATGTGCGATGATAACTTCCGCACTTAGATCATCCTGTAGACGTCCATTTTTCATTATGCATGTCATCCTATCTGCTATATCATTTCATGCATGATGAATTATCTTCATAAGTTGAAGTGGATCTCCACAAGTACAACCTACCATGTGCATTTGCATTCCAAAAGCAAAATTACTTATATGCACATCTTCAGGGGGAGCCCTTGCTACTTACGAAGACAATTTCCTATCCTTTACAATTTCACATACTTTAACCCCGTTGACAACTTCAACCAGTTTGTCATCAATCACCAAAAAGGGGGAGATTGTAAGTGCATCTAGTGCAATCCCTAGTTGGTTTTAGAGTATTGACGACAAAGGTGGTTGAGGGACTAATGCGTTTGTGAGAATTGTAGGATAACGCAGGTAGTGTCCCTCATTGATTCGGTTTACCTACCGGAGATGACCCCTAAAAATGTATGAAGACACTGAAGACAATGGTGGTATGAGAAGATATTCATATTGAAGACTATGACATGAGAAGACATTGCGTGAAGACTATGGAGCGCGAAGACTGTGTGGTTTCGTTGTTTCCTTTTCTTCTTTGTTGAGTCATAGGAACCACCGTACTGTTAAGTGGGGTCCAAGTGAACTAAGTCAGAGTGACTGAAGTGATGCTCAACCCAAATCCTATGTCTTAGAGCGAAGACAATGAGAGCAAATCTTATCCAGAGCTGGATGAGTCAGCTTTGCTTGTAGCCCAAGTAAAGTTGCCGCGTGTGTTTGAAATCTGACCGTTGGAACACGTGTCAGTTTCTTAGTGACCCAGGGTCATTTCGGACAAATCGGGTCGGGTTGCCTTGTGGCTATAAATAGCCCACCCCCTACACCATAAATTGGTGGCTGCTTGGACTTAGTGCACGACTTTTGTCATTTGAGAGCAACCCACCTCGAAGCATTTGAGAGAGAGAAATCCTTGCGGGGACAAAGCCCAAACACCCAGAGCCAAAGAGTATTAGGCATCACTGAAGTCTTTCTGTCTGTGTGACCTGAAGACTTATTACACTTGAGGACTGTGTATCCTCCAGCCGGTTAGGCGTCGCGTTCTGAGCATCCAAGAGTCATTGTGGATTGCCGGGTGAACAAAGTCTGTGAAGGTTCGGAAGTCTACCTTGAAGACTTACCAGAGTGATTGGGCGAGGACTAAGTGTCCTTAGCTCAAGGGGAATAAGGTGAAGACACGGTCTTCTGAGTTGAATCTCAGCCTCCCTAACCAGACGTACAGTTGTCACAGCAACTGGAACTGGTCCAACAAATCATGTGTCTTCAACAAGCGACTGGTTCTATCCCTTTCCATCCTTTACTTAAGTTTGTCTTCGTGAAGTCACTGCCTATTTGTGTATCTGTTTGACTTCATTGCTTGACTACTACTGTTGATTGGCTTCACACTATCTTCCATCCTGATCCTTACTACTTAGCTGCTATTAGTCCTGTACTTTCACATCATTGCATATTTGACTATGGCTTGCTTATGGTAGTTTATCTTCCACTGCATATCAACTAGGTCATTTCTGTTGTTTGTCTTTGAAACTTCTAAGTTTTGAAGACTTTCATAAAAATCGCCTATTCACCCCCCCCTCTAGTCGATACTAGCACTTTCAGATAGATGAAGACTATGAGGCTGCACTTTTCATCCGAGGGAGTCACAACCTTGTTGAGGTAGTTCACATCAAAGACATTGTGCTAACTGTTCATCAACTCAAGCCAAATGTTAGCAAACTATTCTTCGTCGATGATGTAAGGCCCGTATACTGCAATCTACATCATGTATTCTAAATTGTGCTATATTACATGACTACAAATTTTGCAGGTCATTAATGCATATGCACACATTAGCAATGTTGCAACTGATGCTACATCATTCATTTCCACCGTAGAAAGAAGAAGGTTGCTAGGCGAATTTGGGGGTATTCCAATGGGATGCAAAAGCCCACATGTTGCTAATGTAGCAACGAAATTTGTAGGACGCAGAATGGTATGCATGTTTCCTGGCTTGTTTAATTGTATATCTTGATTTTCCCTAAATTGAGTCCGCTTTAATTTTCTTCCAGGTACGTGTCCCAATGAATGTGCACAGCATGCACTGGTTATTACTCATGTTTAATTTAGACAAAGAAGAGATCCAGGTCCTAAACTCCAACCAAGCATATCGTGACATTGCCTAGGAAACTGCACTGGTAAGCTTGCTCTCTTGCTGCCTCTTACCATCATGTGACACTTTTTGAAAAGCACTAATGCGATCCCTTGAATTACTCCTCGTACACCAGGTGGAGTCCATTCAGGCGTGTATCAACGAAGCGGTCGAGGATGGCTTGGTAACACCGCCTAAACCCATCAATATTACCCAGTGGAAAACCACTTGCAATACTAACATACCACAACAAACGGATGGGTATGTATAGGCAGCTACATGATTCCTCAGCTACACTACAATACTTAACTTCGACTTTACATCACAGTTATTCCTGTGGGGCGTACACACTCAAATACATGTTGACATGGGATGGAGATAAAATTACCGAGGATTTCACATAGGTCTGCCAAACACTAAATTACATTTGCAATCATGCACTACCTATGCTTCACCCCTATCCTAACCTATGTGTCGCTATAATTCAGGCAGAAATACATATTTTTGGCTGGAAAATATGTTCGAAACTGTTGTGTTCGGATTGCAACAAGCTTCGAAAAAATTCATACAAGAATCCTATGACGGTAAGTTCTATAGAACTAGCATTTCATGTCATGTAGTTCCTTCCTTTCATGATTGCACGAAACGTACCACTATTTCCTCTATAGAGGGACGAGTACGAAGCCAGCATTCCAGAGGAACGAAAAGGTGAAGACGACGATGTCACGATTATCACCGACCCTGATGTTACAAAGAAAGCAGACACATCCGGTGCCCCAAAGAGTAAACGTGGACGCCCGAGGAAGAATGCCCCTCCTAGTAATCCAGTGAAACAACAATTTGACACCAAGACTATCGCTAAACAAGTGGAGTTGCAAAGACGCAAGCGCAAACCATCAAACACCGTGTCCATCCCATTCGTACAGCCATGAGTGGGCTACACGGAGAGGCGCTTCAAGGACAGTTCCAAATGATTGATCTTCATAGCATGTTCTTTGAATTAAAGGCTACACTTACTTTCTGATGTTTTTGCATTTTATTTGTATGCTTATGTCCATCCAAATGCTTGACTTTTCATTGGCTCTTTTTTTAAGTATACAGTTCTGGTTTAAGTGGATGATGATTATGGCTGAGGCGGGGTAATTAAGGAAGAAAAATCATAGCATATAGAACACATGACCAATGATGTAAATATCATGGTTACACTACTATCTCTCACATCACAAGTTGAGTGGGACATTATTACCTCGCGAGCAAAAGGAACAGAATCAATAATGCAGCTACCTTGATGGATTACTTCGGTCCACTCCACAAGAAAAATTATAGGCTGCAGCACCAGCAGTCAATGCACACACAGAACCGTATTGTCAAATGCCAGCCTCTCCTACAGAAAAGAAGAAAGAATAGTGTCAGGAACACCATGTACCATTTTTATACTGATATAGACATCTGGACAAGAGTTGGTACATTGCAGCTCGTGTTTTGCTTCAAAACTAATGCGATACATTGAGCTAACAAATTTACAACTAATAAATCTAGGCCTAAGTCTGTTGGGTAACAATACTGTAACAGATGTCACATCTAGGACATCTAGCTTTACTCTAACAGAGTTCTGGTACTAAATTGACAGCTAGGACAACAATAAGAACCAGGCAACCGGCATAACCTCTGCAATGAACAAACAGATGCTAAACTTGCTCATTGGCAAAATAGGTTGTGCACGCGAACATGACAGAGAGAACTAAAATAGGGGCCATACTTATTCTGTTCCATGCTAAAGGTCACTGCAATATTTGTCGACAATGATTATGGCTGAGGCATGGGAATGCACATGTGGCAACGTGTGCAAAGCAGGCAAAAAAATTACATAAAGCAGCCATCCTTCCAAATTGAGCCAATTTTGGTTTTCCAAGATGTCCATTCAATACGGTGGCATACACCGCCTAAATATACAAAATTACTAACTAATTTTAATGGGAAATGGCAATAGTCCAGTGGCATAATCACAAGAACAGTGTCTGAATCTCCTACTATAACTGTATTTCATAGCACAAAGGTTCTGAATCCATCAACTTGCAAGTTATATTCCTATGAAAAGTATTACCTACTTACTCTAATCACTTCCTACTGACTCCAACCACTGTAGTCAAAAGGTGGGGGAAATAACTACTGCTCCAAGATATGCAATCATCAGTCCTCCAGATGATTCTGCCTCCTCCACATATCCTGTTGTATCCTGGATGTCAGGACCTTGCCACTCCTCACAGTCCTCTTTTATCTTTTCTATGCGCTTTTGCATCGATCTCATGTTATGTGGCATTTTAATCTTCTTCATCGTGGCTGCCCACTGCAAGAGGTACAATGTAGTGTGTCAGTACCATGGAAGGCTTGAAAGGGGCGGAGATGGCAGTACAAACTAGTTTGAATCAGGTGCTTGACAAAAACAGTGCATAAACTGATATTACACTTGGGATAACAGACTAGTTTTACTTCACTTTCCCCTCAATCAAATCATGATATTTGTTGACATAGCTTACTATTGGTGAAACATAAGAAGGCAGGGACATTTAGGAACGAAAAGGCGGTCTTGGCATCAACAAGTAGATGTAGCTTTTACTTAACATCGACTCAAAGATCAACTCCAACAGTGAGGTTCAGATCTACTTCACTACATAAAAAAAGTTTTGGATGTAGTTCATTATCTAAAAATATTAATATGTTATTAAACAACATCATTCATATCAACATTGATAGTGACCAAATCGACAGAATCCATACCAGGTTGAGCTCGGTTTCATCTTCAAAATCTTCAAGCATGTCGGCATCCATAAGTCGCTTCAGCCACAACAGCATGGACTTATGCTTGATAGACTCTCTCTAAGTGTCGCCGAGCACAGCCTCCACCGACTATATTGCGACCTTGATGACTGTCAAGGCGAGCATGCACCCGAGTGCCACCCCGTCTGTCGACATGGCTCGTGCCTGCTGAGTTGGGTTGTGTGCTGAATATAGTGGATTTGTCATTGAAGCTCCGACCCTTATCAATCTAAGAAAGCATTGGAAGCAAAAAAAATCGAATCAGCAACTGCAAAATCAGTCATGACATGTTTTACAGAATACAGATATCACAGACTAGCAAATAATCAAGTCAATTAATAACATTTATAAAATCTTAGACAAAAGGGAGTTGCCCGCCTACTCCATTAAGCATAAGGAAGCAACATTCAGAATTTAGTTACATGTCCACTATATAAAGCTCATGTGCTTCGCCAGATACTTTTACAGATTCAAACTAGTAAGCAAAACTGAAGAGTAATGCAAAGCCGTGAACTTGCAAGGAATAAGGTAGAGTAAGAGATATGGACCTGTGACGGTGCTGCGTCGGGCTCTCCACAGATCTCGCCTAGATTACGCCGATGGCAGCGTCATCCGGCAAGGTCAAGTGCCTCTTGGATGCCCAGTGGTCCACCATCGCGCGCTACACGACGAGGCGGCGGCTCCTACATGACGCCACGACCGCCGAACCGGTGCAGGATGATCTTCTTCTTCCTCCAGACAGCTACCACCGCATTGCCCTCGATGTGGATCTTGACGGCAAGGAACCACGACAGCATCTTCCCTGGGACCCCTCCGCTGCTGCCACCGCCGGGGTCATCGACTCCGCATCCTCGCCCCAGCGGCCTTCCTCGCCGTCCCCCTTTGCGGTCGCCACCGCCGAGATCATCGGCTCCGCCTCCTCGCCCCAGCGGCCTTCTTCGCCGACCCCCTCTGCCACCGCCACCTTCGGGATTCGTGTCCGCCTCCTCGCCCCAGCGGCCATCCTCGCTGACCCCCTCTGCGAACGCCACCGCGGGGATCATTGGTGGCTCCGCCAGATCCAACCCTGCTGCTTCGAACAGATAGGGGAACGAGGGGAGCAAACAGGACATGTATCGGCTTGACTGATATTGGATAGATTTACCCTTTTAGATAATGAGTAGCCCCACCATAATTTTGTAATGGTCCCACTATTATTTGTAATTTTGTGTAATTTTGGTCTCGTAACTCCTTGTAACTCCTATTTCTCCACCGTTTGATCGTAGTGGATGAACGGCCCCTAAAATCGCCAATCACTATAACAGTTGTAACTGGTAAAATGATTGTAAAACCCCCAAGAATGATAATATAATAGCATGGAACAATAAAAGATTATAGATAAGTTGGAGACGTATCAGCATCCCCAAGCTTAATTCCTTCTCGTCCTCAAGTATGTAAATGATAAAACAGAATTTTTGATGTGGAATGCCGCCTAACATGCTCACCACATATTCTTTTCTTTTGTAGCATGGACATTTTGACTTTTAGATGGTTCAAAGCAATATTCCATATTTGACATGATGACTTCAATACTCAAGCATATCAACAAGCGACCATATCTTTCAAAATATCAACACTAAAGAAAGTTATCCCTAGCCCATCATGCTCAAACCACACACTCGGATATTAGGTAGATCCAATGCACAAGTATGATCATAGTACCCCCTAGTTGGTGCTTTATAAGAGAAGATGGATACTCAAATAAAAAAATTGCATAAAGTAAATAGATAGACCCTTTGATTTGTAGAGGTGCCAGAGCTCAAAGCTTAAATTGAGAGATAAAAATATTTTGAGAGGCACGCTTTTCCCGTCAACGAAAAGGACCGAGAAATTTCAAATACTTTCCATGCTAGCTACATCATAGGCAGTTCCCAAACAAAAAATAAAGTTTGTTCCTTTTTTCGCCGTTCTTTCACAATCCATGGCTAGCCGTATCCACATGTGCCTTTGACAACATAAAGTAAATTTCTTTTTCATTTCGGGACTGGGCATCCCTATTACCACCACACTCTCATGCAATGACAAGTGAATAAACACTCATCTTGAGAATAATACACCTAGCATGGAAAATTATTGGCCACCCCTACCGCTTCATGAGCGGTATGGGCACACAAAAAGGAAATCCATTTTGAAAATTATAGTTGGCACATACATATTTAGTTAGAAGGCATGGAAATACCGCATATAGGTAGGTATGGTGGACTTATATGGCAAAACTGGGTTTAAGGATTTTAGATGCACAAATATTATTCCCACTTAGTGCAAATGGTGGCTACGAAAAAGATTGAGAAGTAACCAACCAAGAAACGAAAATTCTCATAAACGAGCATTAAGCATAACTAATACTGAATAATGCACCACAAGTATGATGTAATTTCATTGCATAGCTATTGACTTTCGTGCTTGCATAGGGAATCACAAACCTTAACACCAATATTCTTACTAAAGCATAATTACTCACCAACATGACTCACATATTGCTATCATCCTATCTCAAAACTATTACAAAGAATCAAGTTTATTTTGTGCAATGATCTTCATGAAAGTTTTTATTATATCCCTCTTAAATATCTACCACTTTGGGACTAATTTCATATATTGCAATTACTTTTGACAAGCCCAAACAAAACATTTAAGTGAAGAACATGAGCATAAAATTTTTCATCTCTCAAAATAATATAAGCAAACCATGAGAGAATTTCTTCAAAATTTTACTAACTCTCAAATAAATCTAAGTGAAGCATGAGAGTATTTCTTCAAAAATTGAAGCACCACCATGCTCAAAAGATATAAGTGAAGCACTGGAGCAATTAAATAGCTCAAAAAATTTATGTGAAGCACATAGATCAATTCTAACAAATCATAGAATAATTTTGGCTCTCTCAAATAGGTGTGTCCAGTAAGGATACTTGTGACAAATTAAAAAGCAAAACAATCAAAGACTCATATAATACAAGACGCTCCAAGCAAAACTCATTATATGTGACGAATAAAAATATAGCTCCAAGTAAAATTACCGATGGTTGTTAGAACAAAGAGGGGATGCCTTCCGGGGCGTCCCCGAGCTTAGTTGCTTGGTTCTTCTTGTATAGTAACTTGGAGTGCCATGGGCATCCCTAAGATTAAGCTCTTTTTACTCCTTATTCCTTCATCCATTGTGATCTCACCCAAAACTTGAAAACTTCAATCACACAAAACTTAACAGAACATTAGTGAGATCCGTTAGTATAACAAAGCAAATCACCACTTTAAGTATTGTTGCAAACCCATTCATATTTTATTATTGCATTATACCTACTGTATTCTAACTTTACCCTAGCTTATACCTCTGATATAATCCATAGATTCATCATAATAAACACATAATACAACGAAAATAGAATTTGTCAAAAACAGAATAGTCTGTAGTAATCTGTACTTTCATCATACTTTTGTAACCCCCAAAACATATAAAAATTAGGACACGTAGGCAATTTGTATATCAATCTTGTGTAAAAAATCAGAATTTTATCACACTTCTATGATTTTAAACAATTTTGCTACTGGGCAAAAAGTTTCTGTTTTTAAACAAGATCAAATCAACTATCTGCCAACATGATCCCGATGGCTCTACTTGCCACAAACACTAATTAGAACATAAAAAACACAATCATAACAGTAGCATAATTGTGCAAACACTCAAGAACAGAAAGAAAAAGGCAAAAAATAAAATTTATTCATTGGGTTGCCTCCCAACAAGCGCTATCATTTTATGCCCCTAACTAGTCATTGATAATTTTAATGATGCTCACAAGAAAGACAAAAATTGAAGCACAAAGACAGCATCATATATCATGTGAAAAATGAGTTTAAGTCTAACATACTTCCTATGCATAGGCATTTTATAAGCAAACAAATTATCAAGGCAAGAAATTTCTTGCATATGCAAGGTACAAGAACTAAACATTGATGATATCAACATAGCAAGAGGTAATTTAGTAACATGAAAATTTCTACCACCATATTTTCCTATCTCATAATAATTACATGTAGATAATAATCAAATTCAATAATATAGCTATCATACAAATTTTCTCTTCATGATCCACATGCATACAAGTTTTATAATCTTCCAAGATAGTGAGGTTAACATCAACAAAAGTGATGACCTCTCCAAAACCACTTCCAAGATTATCGCAAACATATTCATCATGGGGGTTAAATAAATTTTCAATATCATAAGAATCATTATCAGCCCCAATCATGATCATTGCAATAAGTAGTGGACATATCAAAATTAGCATCCCCAGACTTGGGATTTCGCATATTATTAGCACAATTGACATTAATAGAATTTATAGTAACAACATTGCAATCATGCTTTTCATTCACGGAGCTATCATGAATCACTTCATAAATTTCTTCTTTTAGAACTTCATCACAATTTTCAGATTCACGAATTTCAAGCAATACTTCATAAAGAAAATCAAGTGCATTCAAATCACGAGCGACTGGTTCATCATAATTGGATCTTTTGAAAAGATTAGCATGTAGATGAGGATCCATAACAATAGACTTTTAGCAAGCTAATATGCAAGCAAATAGAAGACACATGGCACACAAGCAAATATAGTAAAAGACAAAAAGGAAAACAAAAAAGAAGGTAAATAAAAAGGCAAATATTTTTTTGAAGAGGGGGAGATGAAAACGAGAGGCAAATGGAAAATAATGCAAATTGCAAGGAGATGAGATTTGTTATTAGGAACCTGATATATGTTGATGATGTCTCCCCGGCCACGGCGCCATAAATTCCTTTTGAAATGGCTTGAATGTGTGTTTGTATTTCCACAAAGGGGAAGGGATGATGCAACACAGCTACGGCAAGTATTTCCCTCAGTTATGAAATCAAGGTTATCAATCAAGTAAGAAAACCAAGCAACACTACGTAAATGGTACCTGCACACAAACAACAAATACTTGCAACCCAACACGTAAGAGGGGTTGTCAATCCCTCCTCGGTAAAAAGATAGATTAAATTGTATGAGATTGGATAAATAGATCTGACTAAAACATGAAATAACATAAATAAATAAAAAGTGCAACAAGGTATTTTTGGGGTTTTGGAATAATAGATCTGAAAACAATATGATAAAAGATAGACCCATGGGTCGTAGATTTCGCTAGTGGCTTCTCTCAAGAAAATAGCATACGGTGGGTAAACAAATTACTGTTGGGAAATTGATAGAAGAACAAATAATTATGATGATATCCAAGGCAATGATCATGTATATAGGCATGTCACGCCCAATATGTGATACTATCCTAAAGAGACTCGAAGGTCCCACCAAGGATAGAACCGCATATTGATACACTTTTGCAAGGTGGATATCATTACATCAACATTACATAATAGATGGGGCTACATACAAGAGGCATACAATGCCACATGAATACAACATCATCTTACATAAGATCAACATCCGACTACGGATGAAACACAAACAGAAACTCAAACGACATCCACCCTGCTAGCCCAGGCTTCCGACCTAGAACCTATCCCCTGATCGAAGAATAAGCAGAAGAAGAACTCCAAAACAAGCAAACATCGCTCTCGCATCATGATCATCGCACGACCTGTACCTGCAACTGTTGTTGTAGTAATCTGTGAACCATGAGGACTCAGCAATCCCATTACCATGGGTATCAAGACTAGCAAAGCTTAAAGGGAAAGGAAGGGGTAAAGTGGTGAGGTTGCAGCAGCGAGTAAGCATATATGGTGGCTAACATACGCAAATAAGAGCGAGAAGAGAGCAAGCGGAATGGTCGTGAAGCTAGCAATGATCAAGAAGTGATCCTGAACTCCTACTTCCGTCAAACATAACCCAAAACCGTGTTCACTTCCCGGACTCCACCGAAAAGAGACCATCACGGCTACACACACGGTTGATGCGTTTTAATTCGGATCTGGTGTCAAGTTATCTACAACCGGACATTAACAAATTACCATCCGCCTATAACCGCAGGCACAGCTTTTGAAAGTTTATACCCTGCAGGGGTGTCCCTATTTAGCCCATGATAAGCTCTCGCGATCAACGAAGGATATACCTTCTCTCAGGAAGACCCGATCAGACTCGGAATCCCGGTTTACAAGACATTTCGACAATGGTAAAACAAGACCAGCAAGACCGCCCGATGCGCCGACAATCCCGATAGGAGCTGCACATATCTCGTTCTCAGGGCAACACCGGATGAGACTAGCTATGAGTAAAACCAACCCTCAAGTTGCCCCGAGGTGGCCCCGTAGGCAGCTCAGTTCGGACCAACACTTAGAGAAGCACTGGCCCGGGGGAGCTAAAATAAATATGACCCTCGGGTTGGCCGACCCAAGGGAAGGGTATAGGTGGTGGTGAGGCAAATGGTAAAACCAAGGTTGGGCCTTGCTGGAGGAGTTTTATTCAAAGCGAACTGTCAAGGGGGTCCCATAAATCACCCAACCGCATAAGGAACGCAAAATCCAGGAACATAACACCGGTATGACGAAACTAGGGCGGCAACAGTGGAACAAAACACCAGGCAAAAGGCCGAGTCTTCCACCCTTTACCAAGTATATAGATGCATTAATTAAATAAGAGATATTGTGATATCCCAAACATAATCCTGTCCACCATGGAGCAATCTTCAACTTCACCTGCAACTACCAACGCTATAAGAGGGGCTGAGAAAAGCGGTACCATAGCCAAGCAATGGTTTGCTAGGAAGGGTGTCAAAGGTTAGAGGTTCATGGCAACTTGGGAGTCTTGATGAGCAAAAGATAGGTAACGCAGCAAAGCGATAGAACGAAGCAACTTGCATAACAATGATAGTAGTAAGATCCAGGGTAGCGGTCATCTTGCCTGAAATCCCGCAAGGAAGAAGAACGAGTCCATGAAGAAGATGAAGCCACGAAGACGAACCAAGCGTAGACGAACGAATCCTCACAATCGCAACGGAAATAGGAACTATCGAAAAGAAGCACACAACATGGTAAACACACCACACAAGAACAAGACATGATACTCAATCAAGTATGATGCATGACAAAGCTACATGAAGCTACTCATGGCAAGAGATGATGCAAACAAGAGCAACACATCAAGGCAAGTTTAAATGAGGCCGGGAACAACATATAACAATTCCGGTAAGTCCTCATGTGCAAATTTCGAAGTTGGTCCAGATCTGAATAAGCCTTATGTTCAAGTTGTTAAACAACAAGTTAAGATGCACAAAGATGACCTACACGAGATTCTAGTCAAGTTACATATAAAGTTCATTTAGTTCGGAGGTACGGCCTAGAAGATATGAGCAAAACAAGTTAAACATGGCATTGATGCAAAACGCATCCAAACATCAAGCAAACACCTCAAAACAAGTATGCAACATGATAATATGAAACTACATGCAATTCTAAGAAAGTTTCATATAGAGCACACTCAAAACGGAGCAACGGTTCAACACACACACACTATACAAGTTATAGCAACAATCTGTCCAAAACAGCAACTAGGCATATTGCAAGCATCAAAACAATAAGCTATAGCATCTCAACATGAAAACAAAATACATGGGCATGATGTACAGGTAAAGCATAACAAAACATGAACACTGAGCTATCTCCAAAAATCACTAGAACATGCTCAAACACACATGGCAAGATTGCAAATAATAACAGTTCAGACTTTGCAGAAAATAACATCAGGTTGCAATGTTTAGAGCTATCAAACAACATGTTACAGGAACTTATAATGTCTAACAAAGGCATGGCATGAATCTACTAATTGCATAGAACAAAAGTCTCTAACTGACCATGAGCCAAAAAGGATAACAAGATATGATGGCACCTACGTAAACATAACAAGTTTCGTTAACAGATTCAGCAAACAGGGCATGGCAGGAACAACGATAAGTAGGCATGTTGGTGAGCTTGTACCACTCACCACAGAGCAATACATGGCATGGAAAGGCAACAAACAGTAAGAATACATGTTTGTGAAGCTATACATGGCAAGAGAAAGTTCATAGGGTGCATGGATCACTAGCAAAACACATGGCAACAACTGAACTTAATGTTAATAGGCTGATAGCAACATTATTTAGCAACTTTGGAGCAAGGAAACAAAAAGCTACAGCAGGCTATAAATGCAACCAGGGGCACGGATGCATAGAGCATGACATGTATAACAAAACCTCCTTAGTGAACATCTCCAGATTATGCATAGAATGACTTGTAGCAGCAGGTTTACATAGCATCACGAAATAACAGATTCAGCCTAGCAAAATAGTAACAGCAAGTACACTAATTAACAAGCTCGATTCACTCACCACAAGTCATTGCATGACAAGATAAGCATAGCATCAGCAATAAGACATGTTTATGAAGCTAACCAAGGCAAGAACAAGTTCATAGCATGCAAGGATCAACTACAACAACCTTGGCAAAATTGAATAACATGTAAACAATCTGCCAAGAAACATTTTGTAGCAAAAGTAGAGCACGAAAATGACATGCTAGACTACTCCATAATTGCAAATAGGGTCATGAATGGATAGATAACAACCATATGCTCAAAACATCCTTACTGAAGTATCTCAAAATATGCTTGGATCTCTATGTAGCATCAAGTTTACATGGCATAAAAATAACAGCAGAACAGGGACTGAAATCAGTAACATCACGAAGCCTAATTCGCATGCTTGTTCTAGTCACCACATTGATCAAAAAATTACATTGCAAGCACCACTGTAAAGATGGCATGACATAGTTCAAAACACATATAGACATTAACCTCATAGGATGCACACATCACTCATGGCAAAAATGACAAATGAGCAAGTTCTGTTAACAGACAGCAGACAACATCATATAGCACTCTTGCAATGATGATTCAGGCATCAAGATGAGCTCAAATGAACATTATGCAATGGAATGAAATGAAGTACTCGTTGAGACGAACAATTTGACATATTACACGCACAAAACGAAGCTACATGCACAGAGTAATGATGCGATGAATAGGGCAACATTATGTAAAATATTTCAGGGACAGTGAAAATTATACCTCCGCGAAAGTCAACGCGGGACGGAGGGATCCGGGATGGAGAGATCCAGGGACGGGGCAGGCACGTTTGGATCGTCGTATTGGTGGATCTGGTCCCGGTCTGGGGCGGAGGAGCTCCGGCAAGAGGCGAGGAGGGCCGGAGGAAGCCGGAGACGGGCGGGGCGAGGCAGATTCGGCCGGATCTCGCCGGATCCGGCCGAGCTCCGGCGAAGGGCGACACGGGCGACCGGGCACGGGACGGGCGGCGCAAGAGGTCGCCGGAGACGGGCGGCCGGCGAGGCGCGTTCGGCGGCGGCACGGAGGTGCCGCGGAGGGAGGCGGTGGCGGCTGCGGTGCCGGCGGACGGCGGACGCGGCGATCCGCGGGAGCGGGCGGGGGCAGGCGGCACTGGGACGCCGAGCGGCGGAGGGCGGCGCCGGCGCGCGGGACGACGCGGACGGCGGCGGGGAGCAACGGGCATGGCGGCGGGCGCTGGCCGGCGCGGAAGGGCCGGGCGGGCCCGCGATGGGCCCGGGCGGCCCGCGGCGGCGGCGGGTGGCGGCGTGACATGTGGCAGCTGCGGAATGGACGGGGGGAGCGCGGCGGACGTGTCCGGCCGTCACGGACGTGTCCGGTGGCGGCGGGAGGAAGAGGACTAGGATTTCGCCTGCGAAAATGGACGGGGAGGACTTATTTATAGGCATAGGGAGCTAGGAGAGTCCAAATGAGGAGCGGTTTTCGGCCACGCGATCGTTATCGAACGACTGAGAGCATGGAGGGGAGTTAGATGGGTTTTGGGCCAGTTTGGAGGGGGTTTTGGGCTGCGAACAAAAGAGGCTTTTACGGTTACCCGGTTAACCGTTGGAGTACCAAACGACCTCCAAATGGCATGAAACTTGACAGGCGGTCTACCGGTGCTATACCAAGGCCGCTTGGCAAACCTCGGGCCATTCCGAGAAAGTTTAACACCCACTCACAACGAGAGACAAAAAGGGACGCCGATTGCAAAACGGACAACGGGGAAAATGCTCGGATGTATGAGACGAACACGTATGCAAAAATGAGATGCACATGATGACATGATAAAATGCAACACGCAAGCAAATGACATGGCAACGACGGCAAATAACTGGCGCACACCTGGCGCATCGAATCCGGGGCGTTACAAGGCATCACGTCCAAGATTAGTAGACTGACTCCTGCCTGCATGTACTACTATTACTCCACTCATCGAGCGCTATCCAGCATGCATCTAGTGTATTAAGTTTGTCGAGAAACAGAGTAATGCAATAAGAATGATGAAATGACGTAGACAAGATCTATTCATGTATAAATATACCCTATCTTTTTATCCTTAATAGCAACGATACATGGGTGCCTTGCTACCCCTTCTGTCACTGGGTGAGGACACCGCAAGATCGAACCCATCACAAAGCACCTCTTCCCATTGCAAGAAAAATAAATCTAGTTGGCCTAACTAAACCAAAGGTTTAGAGAAGAAATACGAGGCTATAACTATCATGCATATAAGAGATCAAAGGAACTCAAATAATATTCATGGATAGATGTGATCATAAACTCGAACTTCATAGGATCCCAACAAACACACCACAAAAGTTCATTACATCAAATAGATCTCCAAGAACATCGAGGAGAACATTGTATTGAAAATCAAAAGGAGAGAATAAGCCATATAGCTACTGCCTATGTACCCATAGGTCTATGGTGAACTACTCACGCATCTTCGGAGGAGCACCAATGAGGATTATGAACCCCCTCTGTGATCGTGTTCCCCTCCGACAGAGTGCCAGAATAGGGATCTAGATTGGATCTCGTGGTTCTGGAACTTGTGGCGGCTGGAATTGTTTTTCGTTGACTCCCCTAGGGTTTCTGGAATATCTAAGAATTTATATAGCAGAGAGGTGGTGCAGGAGACCCCCATGGGACCCACCACCTATCAGAGCGCCCTAGGGGCCTCTGGCACGCCCTGGTGGGTGGTGGGCCCCATGTACCTCCCCCAGGTGCTTCCTTGGCTCCCAAGTTGTATTATGGTCCAAAACAAATCTCCAATAAGTTTTGTGGCATTTGGACTCCGTTTGATACTGATATTGTACGAAATAAAAAACAAACAAAAAACAACAACTTGCACTGTCACTATGTCAATAGGTTAGTCCCAAAAAATGATATAAAGCTCCTATAAAATTATTGTAAAACCCCCAACAATGATAATATAACAGCATGGAACAATAAAAAAATTATATATACATGGGAGACGTATCACATGGCCGCATGTGGTGCCCGTTAGGAGTAGTGAATTGCCTGAGTTGGAATTGTCGGGGCGTTGGGGAAAAACCACTAGTTTGATATTTGGTAGTTTTAGTAAAGTCTACTAATGCAAGGATGGTGTTCTTGTGTGAAACTAGGCAAAATTCAGAAAAAGTCTGTCGTTTGCATAATAGAATAGGTCTAAGATGTTTTGCTGGTATCGATAGTAATGGTCTTAGTGGAGGTCTTGCCTTGTTTCGATGTGATCAGTTGTACGTTGATGTCCAAGATATGAATGAAAGGTTTATCGATGCGTATGTCTGTGTCTCCCCTTCTACATGGCTTTGGTGTCTTACTTGTGTTACAGTGAACCCCGAGTGGAAAAAATTGAGGGCAAATTCAGACCTTCCATGGAGTGTTATAGGGGACTTTAATGAAGCCATGTGGTTGTTTGAGCACCTTGCAACAACACAACGAAATGAGAATCAAATGATAGCATTCAGTTATTCTCTTGAATGTTGCGACCTGGTGGATTTGTGCTTCCAAGGTCCCCCTTTTACGTATGACAATAAGCAGACAAAATAAAAATGTTAATGTACGACTAGACCAAGCAGTCGCTGATAACAGTTGGAGAAATTTATTCAGGTCTACCAAGGTGGTACATCATGTGTCCTCCTGTTCGGATCACCTCCCAATATTGTTAAAATGCGAGAAGGATGAAGAGAAAACTTTAAGCCATGCTACAGGGGGTATGAGATATTATGGGAACGTGATGGAAGCTTACTAGAATAGGTGGCACGGGTTGTAGTGACTAGACCTCAAATGGTCAAGTCCCTATGCATCAGTGTCATCCCTGGATCGGTAATGCTGACACGCACAATACTCGAGGAATTATAACAGAGTTTCAATAACACACTTGTTACATCGAGTCCTCATAAAGAGTATGATTACACAAAAATATCATGGCAGAAGGCCATCTAAACTAAATAACTGCGGAAGCTTCGAAGGTAAATGAGTCCATCAACTTCAACGGCATAGCTCAGTGCAAAACAATGACCTATCTCACCTTATTCATCGTCTGAGTAGTCTGCACCATGAGACGTTGCAGCCATGTAGGTCAGCACATTGATTATGCTGGCAGAGTTACACTATAAAGCAATGAAATGCAAGAACTATATCTACATGCAATATTTGGCTGGTGGAGGCTGTAAGTTTATGATTTTTCATAAAGCTAGTTTTTCCCTACAACAAAGGAATAAATTTATTTAACTACTCCCACGTTACCCAATATTTGAGAAGGTAATCCCAACTCAAATCCCAATTAAAAGTATCAACATTAACCCAAATCAAATTAATTAAAGTAACATTATGAGATCACATCAATAGATTCAAGTACTAGATACTCAAGATGTCCATATCTGGGGACATGGCTAACCATGATTAGTTTATACACTCTGCATAGGTTTCCGCACTTTTCCCCAGAAGACTTGACCGCATCCATGATCGAATGATCGAGACATAGTCTTTCTGAAGCATTAACTCTCTACTTCAGGCGGACCGGTACACCTACTTTCCCCTACATCTTCTAGTCCACCTCTTCAAGCGCTCACGCAACTTACTCAACTATGCCAGAGCCCATAATGGCTTGTGGCTGCACACGGAAGTTTCTAGCATGAATAATCTTATGATCCCTCTGAGCCTGGGTGGCATTCCATAGGAAAAATCACACGGGTACTCCGGGATTTCCCAAAAACAAGCAACACTGGGTTCCCCAGGTGCCTCAACCAATCCACCTAGATGTATATTAAAGTTGCCACCTTAATGTTATCCATGATTAAATAATTCTCAAACTTCCATGTGTGAATCACGATCCAATCCCCGTCTACGAGCATGGCTAAGCAATAATAAGCATAACGTATATTTCCGGGGTGATCAAAAGGTATTAGGTTCCTACCAGAAGCACTACAACCAAACCAGATGTTCCCAATCCTACTCATGCAAATATTTGAGGGCAGACTAATGCATAGTAAAAACTAGGTATAAAAGGGTATGATCAAAGTATAACTTGCCTTGCTGATGATCTGCAAATTCTAGAGATTTGTAGTAACAAGCTTCGCACTCCGGGTAATCTATCATGGATAAACAATAGCATACATAAGCAATCACTCAAACGGAACACGAGAAAACCGCGAAAAGATCCAAACCGAACATGAAACAAGCAAACGGCTTAAACTAACAAGAGTCAAACCTAACAACATTATTATCATGTGGATTAGATCTTAACAGTAGGTACATGTGATTAGCTACAATTTGCAAAAAGAATCCACTCAAACAGAGAAATGAAACTCAAAATACAAACAAAACAAGATCGTATCTCAACTAAACTCAAATTTTACAGTACCAAAATCATGTTCAAGTTGTTTAACTTGAAAGAACAGAATGATACAAAGATTTAGGCGCTGGTTTCATGTAATTTGGATAAACGAGTAAAAAGTTATGCTAGTTTAAAGATCAGGGGCTAAATCACGATAAAACTATTCATGGATAGGTCCTTGGCCGAAAATAAACTAAAAAGAAAAATCCTACGACGCGAACGTTCGCTAACAGAACTTAACTGACGAAAAACGTTCATTAAAATGAACTAACAAACCGATGTTCATTACTTAAGAAAAACCCTAAGAAAAACGATCTAACTCACCGATCCAAAAAAACCAAAAATAAAACGGGTTCCGGCCGGTCTTACCGGTTTACGAGAAAACCGGCGGCAACAGCAAGATCAGACGACGGTGTCAGGCGGCGAGGCGGTGGGGCGGCAGAGCGGGGATAGGCAGCGGTGGCGTGGGCGTGCGGCGGCGGTAGCGCGGGCTGCTGTTGCTGCTTGTTGGAGGAGGAGGCGGCGGCGCGGGGTGGAGGAGGCGGCGGTGCATTATAAATGGCCCCGGGGGTGTTGCCTTGGGCGAGGGAGCGGTGACCTCGGGAGGCGTGCCCGCCTCGCACACGGCCGGCGGTGGCATGGCGGACTCTCGCGCGGAGACAGCGGCGCGGCGCTGCTAGGCCAGCCTGCTCGGCTGGGCCTTTTTATTCTAAAATATAAAATATAAAAATCGCCCGAAAGAAAAATCCTAAATAAAATATAAAAAAATTCTAAAAATTCCAGAAGCAATTTTCACCGTCCAAACCTAATATTTAGGACAAGATGAACATTTTTCTGGACTAAGATGCAACTTTCAAAAATGCAATATTTTTCTAATTCAAATAAAATAGCAAATAAAATACCAATAAAATCATAATTTGATTTTAAAATTCTTTCTCCAATATTTCTCTCAGGTTGAAGAATTCATATTATCTTCTCTCATATATTTTTATAATTGGAAATAATTGGAGAGAAAAATAATAAAATCAAATTGATCCTTTCTTCAAATTTGAAATAAATTCAAATATGATTTTTGTGAAACCTCCAACTCTCTCGTGTGGTCCTTGAGTTGCTTAAGATTTCTAGGATCTCAAGCAAATGCAAGAATATATATGATATGCATATAACGATCTATGTATAACATCCATATTGAAAATTGGGATGTTACAAACCTACCCCCCTTAAGATGAATCTCGCCCTCGAGATTCGGGTTGGTCAGCAAAAAGGTTTGGGTGGTCTCTACAGAGATCTTCTTCTCGCTCCCAGGTGGCTTCCTCCTCGGTATGGTGGCTCCATTGAACTTTGCTAAACTTGATAACCTTGCTGCGAGTAACTCGACTGGAAAACTCGAGAATCTTGACTGGCTTCTCTTCATAGGTCAAATCACTGTCTAACTGAATTGCTTCCAATGGCACTATATCTCTCAGAGGAATATTGGCCATCTCTGCATGGCACTTCTTCAACTGGGAAACGTGAAACACGTCGTGAACTCCTGACAATCCTTCTGGCAATTCTAGTTTGTATGCAACTTCTCCCATGCGTTCCGAAACTCTATATGGTCCCACAAAACGTGGTTCTAGCTTTCCCTTGACTCCAAAATGCTTAACTCATCGAAGTGGGGACACATGAAGATATGCTCTGTCTCCGACTTCATAAACTATCTCCTTGTGTTTAGTATCCGCATAACTCTTCTGCCTGGACTGGGCTACCTTGAGTCTATCACGAATCAACTTAACCTTCTCTTCTGAATCTTTGATTAAATCAAGTCCAAACAACTGTCAATATCCAACTTCGTGCCACGATAACGGTGTCCTACACCTCCGTCCCTACAAAGCTTCGAAAAGGGCCATCTTCAAACTGGCTTGATAACTGTTGTTATAAGAAAACTCTGCATATGGCAAATTGTCATCCCAACTAGATCCATAATCTAGCGCACAAGCTCTCAACATGTCCTCTAGAATCTAATTGACTCTCTCAGTCTGTCCATCTATCTATGGATGAAAGGTTGTACTGAACTCTAGCCTGGTACCCAAAGTTTCATGCAACTGATTCCAAAACTTTGAAGTAAATTGGGTTCCTCTATATGATACAATGGTCCTCAGAAATCCGTGCAGACATATGATCCTAGTCATGTATATCTTTGCCAACTTAACACTCGTATAGGTGGTCTTCACCGGGATGAAATGAGCTACTTTTGTCAAATGATCAACTACAACCCAGATAGAGTCATAGCCTGAACGAGTCCTGGGTAATCCAGTGATAAAATCCATGCCAAGCTTATCCCACTTCCATTCAGGTATCAACAATGGTTGTAACAATCCAGCTGGCTTCTGATGCTCTGCCTAGACTCTCTGACATACATCACATACTGCTACATACTCGACTATATCCTTCTTCATTCCTCTCCACCAGAAACTTTCCTTCAGATCCAGATACATCTTAGTGTTGCCTGGGTGAATCGAATACGGCGAATCATGGGCCTCCTGCAGAATCAACGTCCTGATCTCCAGGTCATTAGGCACATATATGCGATCCTCAAACCATAAAGTGTCGTGCGCATCCTCAAAAAATCCTTTAGCCTTTCCTTACTCATCCTTTCCTTTATCTCGGCAATCTCCTTGTCAGTCTTCTGGGCTTCTCTGATCTTACCCAAAAGAGTGGACCGAACTTCCAATGTTGCAACATAACCTCTCGAAACTATCTCCAAGCAAAGCTTTCAAAGATCATTTGCTAGCTCCTTAGGTAATCCTTCGGTTATGAGCGTGTTAACATAACTCTTGCGGCTCAACCCATCTGCTACGACATTGGCCTTTCCAGGATGATAGTGTAATTTCATATCATAATCCTTGATGAGCTCCAACCATCTCCTACTAGCCATATACTCCGCTCCTGGGGAACTTACTAACATAGGTGACTTAAGGGCTACGGTTGGCAGGTTATACTTATCCACAAATCCCCTTGATATGTATGAATGTGATGCACCAGTATCAAAAAGAATAAGTGCGGTAAATGCATTAGTCAAAAACTTATCGACCACTGCGTCGGGTCGATCCTCAATCTCCTCCACGTTGATGTGGTTCACCTGACCTTTGGTGAAGGGGTTGGGCTTCTTGGCAGAACCTCCATTACCATTTCCATTCTTTGCTTCAGGAAATTCAGTGGCATAATGTCTGATCTTCTGGCACTTAAAACAGGTAATGTGGCTCAGATCCCTCTTGGCTGGTGTTGAAGGATTTGCATGGTTCTGGCTGCTGCTTCCTCCATTCCCATTGACGTTCTTTGGGCCACTATGGATGTGCGAACTTGCTCCATTGTGTGTATGTCCTCCATGGTTATGGCCTCCCAAGTACAGGGAATAGCGGGGCTTCTGCTGAGCTCCTGAAGTGTACCTCACCTGTCCAAACTTCCTCTTGCGATTATCTATCTGTTACTGCTTGTCGTCAAATCATGAGAGACATGTCTACCAACTCCTGGTAGTTGTTGAATGTTGCCACCATCAACTGCATGCTCAACTCATCATTTAGTCCCTCCAGAAACTTCTCCTGCTTAGCGGTATCTGTAGCTACGTCATCAGGGGCATAGCATGCTAACTTGCTAAACTCATCCACATACTGGCCCACTGTACGTCCTCCTTGGCGCACGTTGCAAAACTCACGCTTCTTCATGCTTATAGCTCCTGCTGAAACATGGGCAGTGCGAAAAGCCTGCTGAAACCGATCCCATGTAACAGTGTCAATGAGGTAAGTGGCTGTGAAGCTCTCCCACCACGATGCTGCGGGTCCATCAAGCTGATGTGCGGCAAAGCGCACTCTCTCCGCATCTATGCGTCCTGAAGTGGTCAACTCTCTTCCAATCTTGCGGAGCCAATCATCTGCAACAATCAGCTTGGTGCTACTAGAGAACACCGGTGGATTCAACCTTAGAAAGCGGGCTAGGTGATCAACAGGGGGTGGTGGTGGCGGGTTGTTGTTGTTGTTGTTGTTGCCTTGGTTTTTGTTCTGAACTAGTATCCGCATCAAGGCATTCTGCCGCTGGATCAACTGAGTGAGCTCCGGTGGGAAGGAAAATCCATTGTCACGTCTCGGAGGCATCTGATGGGTTAGAAGGGGTGAGAAAACATAATGGAATGAGGTCTAAGAGAGATTCACTACCCATATGCTCATGAGACAAACACAATCAATTTTCACGTCATTCAATAGCACACAAGATCACACAGTCGGTCTAACCTATGATTACAAACTCGATTGTTGCTAACTACTTGGAGGGAAATACTACTAGTTACAATGGTGGTCATCTAGAAATTTTCATCAGAGGAAGACTCCATGATATCTTCTCCAGCTTCGTCAACGTAATCGTCATCGCTGTCATCATTAGCATCACTATTCGTGTCGATGTCGTCCAGGATGATGTAGTCCTCTGAACGGATCTCCATTGCTCGCTTGATATTCTCCACTGATATTCCATCTTCCTCTTCAGGTCTTCATGTTTCTCCAGTAGTAAGGCAATCTCTTCCTCATATCCATCGCGTGTAGACTTGAGTTCCTCTTCTAGCTTGTTGTTTCTCTTCACCAGTTTCTTGATCTTCTTCATGTGGATAATTTGTTGATTATCTTGTTGACGAATATGATCTCCCATCTCTTGAATGTAGACTGCAATTGATCCATCCCTCCTGGTACGAATCATCTCCAATTTGTCATCTCGGCGGACACATATCTGGTAAGTGGTATTCTCCAGCTCCTTGTGATACACTTCACATATGCGTCCAAAGGTGATATGTGCTGCCATGCTCCAGCTTGGTGCATCCAGGTAGAAATCAATAGGCTCCATTGTTGGTGCAAATGTCCTCCCAGGTACCCAGAATTTGATCTTCCAGCGCTCCTCTTCCAGTACAGATATAGAGAAAGTCCTCGTGAAGCTTGGTAGTCTGATGTTCAAATACTTAGTGACTTCCTTCAAATGTTTTCTGACAGGGGTGGGTGTCATCATCCAGCTGAGTGAACTTGTTCCTGGGATCCGTCATCTATAGAGTATGAAGAGAGGAGAATTAGAAATGAGTAGAGAAGAGAAATTTTGTGGCTCATTCTATTGGTCGCGTCCAATAGTCAGCGTGTGCTCTGATACCATCTTGTAGCGACCAGACCTCAAACGGTCAAGTCTCTATGCATCAGTGTCATCCCTAGATTGGTAATGCTGACCCGCACAATACTCGAGGAATTATAACAGAGTTTCAATCACACACTTATTACATCGAGTCCTCATAAAGAGTACGATTACACAAAAATAACATAGAAGAAGGCCATCTAAACTAAATAACTGCGGAAGCTTCGAAGGTAAATGAGTCCATCAACTCCAACGGCATAGCTGAGTGCAAAACAACGACCAATCGCACCTTATTCATCGTCTGAGTAGTCTGCAACATGAGACGTTGCAGCCACGTAGGTTAGCACATTGAGTATGCTGACAGAGTTACACTATAAAGCAATGAAATGCAAGAACTATATCTACATGCAATATCTGGCTGGTGGAGGCTGTAAGTTTATGATTTTGCATAAAGCTAGTTTTTCCCTACAACAAAGGAATAAATTTATTTAACTACTCCCATGTTGCCCAATATTTGAGAAGGTAACCCCAACTCAAATCCCAATTAAAAGTATCAACATTAACCCAAATCAAATTAATTAAAGTAACATGATGAGATCACATCAATAAATTCAAGTACTAGATACTCAAGATGTCCATAACCGGGGACACTTCTAACCATGATTAGTTTATACACTCTGCAGAGGTTTGCGCACTTTTCCCCACAAGACTCGACCGCATCCATGATCGGATGATCGAGACATATCTTTTTGAAGCATTAACTCTCTACTCCGGGCGGCCCGGTACACACTTTCCCCTACATCTGCTAGTCCACCTCTTCAAGATCTCACGCAATTTACTCAACTATGCCAGAGCCCATAATGGCTTGTGGCTGCACACGGAAGTTTCTAGCATGAATAATCTTATGATCCCTTTGAGCCTGGGTGGCATTCCATAGGAAAAATCACACGGGTACTCCGGGATTTCCCAAAAAGAGGCACACTGGGTTCCCCAGGTGCCTCAACCAATCCACCCAGATGTATATTAAAGTTGCCACCTTAATGTTATCCATGATTAAATAACTCTCAAACTTCCATGTGTGAATCACGATCCAATCCCCGTCTACGAGCATGGCTAAGCAGTAATAAGCATAACGTGTATTCCCGGGGTGATCAAAAGGTATTAGGTTCCTACCTCAAGCACTACAACCAAACCAGATGTTCCCAATCCTACTCATGCAAATATTTGAGGGCAGAACTAATGCATAGTAAAAACTGGGTATAAAAGGGTATGATCAAAGTGTAACTTGCCTTATTGACGATCTGCAAACTCTAGAGATTCGTAGTAACAAGCTTCGCACTCCGGGTAATCTATCATGGACAAACAATAGCATACATAAGCAATCACTCAAACGAAACACGAGAAAACCGCGAAAAGATCCAAATCGAACATGAAACAAGCAAACGGCTTAAACTAACAATAGTCAAACCTAAGAGCATTATTATCCTGTGGATTAGACTTAACAATAGGTACATGTGATTAGTTACGATTTGCAAAAATAAACAACTCAAACAGAGAAACAAAACAAGATCGTTTACTAATCTGAACTAAACTCAAATTTTATAGTACGAAAATCATTTTCAAGTTGGTTAACTGGAAAGAACAGAATGATACGAAGATTTAGGCGCTGGTTTCATCTAATTTGGATAACGAGTAAAAAGCTATGCTAGTTTAAATATGAGAGGCTAAATCGTGATAAAACTATTCACGGATAGGTCCCTGACCGAAAATAAACTAAAAAGAAAAATCCTACGGCGCGAACGTTCGCTAAGAGAACTTAACCGACGAAAAATGTTTGTTAAAACAAACTAACGAAAGGAAGTTCGTTACTTAAGAAAAAACCCTAAGAAAAAACAATCTAACTCGTCGAACCAAAAAAATCGAAAATAAAACGGGTTCCGCCTGGTCTTACCGGTTCACGAGAAAACCGGCGACAACGGCGAGATCGGACGACGGCGTCGGGCGGTGAGGCGGCGGGGCGGCAGTGCGGGGCTAGGCGGCGGCAGCGCGGGCGTGCGGTGGCAGCGGCGCGGGCTGCTGCTGCTGCTTGCTGGCGGGAGGCGGCGGCGGCACGGGGTGGAGGAGGCGGCGGCGGGGTGGCGCATTATAAAGGGGCCCCGGGGGGTGTTGCCTTGGGCGAGGGGGCGGTGGCCTCGGAAGGCGTGTCCGCCTCGGACACGGCCGGCGGCGGCGGGACGGACTCCCGCGCGGAGACGGCGGCGGTGCGGCGCTGCTGGGCCGGCCAGCTCGGCTGGGCCTTCGGCCTAGTCGGGCGAGAAGTTTTTTTTTTTAAAGTTCGCTCAAAAGAAAAATCCTAAATAAAATATATAAAAAATTCTTAAAATTCCAGAAACAATTTTCACCGTCCAAACCTAATATTTAGGACAAGATGAACATTTTTCTGGACTAAGATGCAATTTTCAAAAATGCAATATTTTTCTAATTCAAATAAAATAGCAAATAAAATACCAATAAAATCATAATTTGATTTTAAAATTCTTTCTCCAATATTTCTCTCAGGTTGAAGAAGTCATATTATCTTCTCTCATATATTTTTATTATTGGAAATAATTGGAGAGAAAAATAATAAAATCAAATTGATCCTTCCTTCAATTTTGAAATAAATTCAAATTCGATTTTTTGTGCAACTTCCAACTCTCTCCCATGGTCCTCGAGTTGCTTAAGATTTCTAGGATATCAACCAAATGCAAGAATAAATATGATATGCATATGATGATCTATGGATAACATCCAAATTGAAAATTGGGATGTTACACAGGCATGGGAGGGGGCAGGTGCAAAGTTTAACATTGGTGATGTGAGAGCTCGGCTTAAAAGTTTACTGCTGAAACTCCATTACTAGGGCAAGAAGTGACTCGGTAATGTAACAAGGGAGTTGTAACAATAAACAACTAGACTGGAGGAACTCCTGAACATGAATGCAGATAGAGACGAGATTAAAAAGGTAAATGATCACATGAATGAACTTCTCTACCAAGAAGAGATGACATGGCTGCAACGTTCACGCATTGATTGGCTTAAGGAGGGGGACCGTAACACATTTTTTTACCGTAAGGCCGTTTGGCGTGCTCGAGAAAATAAGATTAATATGCTAGTGACAATAATGGCATGGTGCAGAATGATCATAAGGTAATGGGGTCAATGGTTCAGGAATATTTCAAATCCATCTTTACATGAGATAACAATCTGAATCCATCGCATGTCACTGATCTTTTTAATCTGATTGTTACTAATGCAATGAACGAGCAGTTGTGTGCAGAGCTTTCGGAGAAGGAAATAGCCGATGGCCTCTTCCAAATAGGCTCACTTAAGGTACCAGGTAGTGGTGGCCTACCAGCACACTTTTTTCAGAGGAACTAGAGCATTTTTAAGGAGGAAGTGGTCAGGGCAGAAAAGGAGTTTTTTCGCACCGGTATTATGCCTGGGAGTAAATGAAGCGATAGTCATGCTCATTCTGAAAACTGATGAACCAACAATAGTTACAGATTTTAGACCCATCAACCTCTACAATGTCATTTACAAGATAGTTGCCAAGTGTCAGGTTAACCATCTCTGACCTTTGCTGGAAGAAATAATTTCTTCGCTCCAGAGTGCTTTCGTCCCTAGGGGGCTCATCACGGACAATTCTCTCTTAGCATTTGAGTGCATTCATGCCATACATCAGGAAAAGAAACCAGACAATAGCTACTATTCATACAAAATGGATTTATCCAAAGCTTATGATCAGGTTGATTTTGGATTCTTGGAGCGAGTGATGACTAAATTTGGTTTTCTCATCGGTGGGTGCAATGGATTATGACGTGAGTCAACACGGTGAGATACACTGTAAAAATTTAATGGAACCCTTTTAGAATCCTTCGCACCAGAGCGTGGTCTCTGGCAAGGTGGTCCCCTTTCGCCTTTCTTGTTACTTTTTGTGGTTGATGATCTCTCTGAGTTGCTAAAACAGGTGTGCGAACAAATGTTATTGAAACCCTAAAGATATGTTGTGGTGCTCCTGGTGTCTCACACCTTTTGTTTGCGAATGACACGTTACTTTTCTTCAAGGCAACACAACAGCAAGCAACCACAATCAAGGGGGTTATTCAGGCTAATGAAGGTTCTACAGGATAGCTCATAACCCTAGCTAAATGCTCGATCTTATTTGGACAATCTTGCCCTACTAATGAGCAACTGAATGTGAAGCGGGAACGTGATATTCAGCAAGGAAACTTCAAGGACAAGTAACTCGGGCTGCCGATGTCGGAAGGGAGGATGCACAAGGGTAGATTCCAAAACCTTCAAGTGAAACTTCTGAAAAAGATTTGTATGTGGGGTGATGGTAACATGTCGGCTGGAGGGAAACAGATCTTGATAAAAGCAATTGATCAATCTATCCCACATACATCATGGGAGTTTTCAAACTCCCTTTCTCTGTATGCGATGATCTTAACTCGAATGGTTAGGAATTATTGGTGGGGTTCACAAAAGGGAAAGAGGAAGACCCATTGGATGGCCCGGGAGAACATCATAAAACCGAAAGCTATGGGAGGACTTGGATTCTGGGGCTGTAGACTCTTCAATCAGGCCCTTCTTGACCGGCAAGAATGAAGGCTCCTAACTGATCCAGAAAGTCTTTGTGCGCATGTCTTGAAGGCGAAATATTAGCCTCATGGTCGGTTGGAAGGTACCGTGTTTACAGGAAATGCGTCATCAACATGGCAGGCCATTACAGCCTCGAGCTTCTCAAGAAGGGGCTTCTCTGGCACTTCGGGAATGGCCAACAAGTACACATATGGCATGATCCTTGGCTCCCGAGGCTGGCTTCATATAGCCCTGTTTCGCTACCGGGAAGGTGCAGGCTCCGCCGCGTCGCTGAACTAGTGAACCACCAGGGATAATGGGACACTCAACTAATCCAACAAAACTTTGCCACTCTGGACATCAACGAAACACTCAAGTTGCGAATGGCACCACATATGGAGGATGTCCTAGCTTGGGCCCGGACTCGAGAGGTTTGTTCTCTGTCAGGTCCGCCAACAAGCTCGACCTGGAGGAGAATCTTTGCACGTCTATGTGCGCCACGAGCAGGGCACCGGACGGCAACCGTGCTATCTAGAAGGCATTATGGGGGTGCCCTGCTCCCCCAAAGGTATGAATATTTGGTTGGTGATTGGCTACAAACACTCTTGCGACAATGGAAAATAAAAGGAGTATAACTATTGAAAAACTGACATATATGTTATTTGTGGCATTGAACAGGAGGATACTTTCCACGCCATTCGCAGATGTCCAATGGCGGGTGCTCTATGGGACGCCATGAGGGAGTCTTGGCCTATACCTTACCAAGAGGAGATTTAGAACACCAGAACAGAGTGATTTAGAACACCGGAACAGATTGGCTCCTGCACCTTCTAGTCAGCTGCAACGAGACTCGGTGGATGGTCATCTTGATGATATACTGGCGCGCATGGCATTGTCAGAATGATATCACGCATCACAAGCCTACACCACAAGTATAGGTGTCAACGCGCTTCCTCATTGGCTACATCAAGACTCTTCTATGTATCAAATAACACCCCAAGGGAGATATAGCAAAGGGCAAGATGGTGATTCAGCAAGCAACTTATCGATCCAAGGCCATGAAGTAAGAAGAAACAATGGTGGGCTGGTGGGAGAAGCAACGGGCTGGCTGGGCAAAGCTAAACGTGGATGGGTCCTTCATCCATGGCGAGACCACGGGAGGGGCCGGAATGGTGTTGAGAGATGACACAGGAGCTATCATTTTCTCTTTGTGCCGTTACCTGCGCTCGTGCTTCTCACCGATAGAAGCTGAGTTAACTGCTTGCCTTGAGGGAACGAGCCTGGCGATTGCACACACTAGTAGAAAAAGAGGCTTCCGTCCAGCCTCATTAGTCGCGAAACTGTAGGAACCGCGACTAATGAAGTCTTCAGTCGCGGTTCGGCAGATGAACCGCGACCAAATGCCTGGGCCCAGGGCGCTCGCGGGCTTTAGTCGCGGTTGGCCAGGCCAACCGCGACTAAAGGTGCCCAAAGGCCTTTAGTCGCGGTTGTCCTGGCAAACCGCGACTAAAGCTCGCGGGCTCTAGTCGCGGTTTGCCAGGCCAACCGCGACTAATGGTGCGCAAAGGCCTTTAGTCGCGGTTGGCCAGACCAACCGCAACTAAAGCCCCTCCCCTATATATACCCATCCGGCAGCCAACACTTAGCCATTTGGAGCCATTCTCTTCACAAGTGGGTGTAGGTTTGTTTTTGGTTCCTCTTATGCACATAAGGTGTTTGATGAAATGCCCCAAGAGCATGAAACAAACATGACATGAAGTGTTGGAGCCACACTCCTCGATCGCGGTTAGCAACTTGATGAACCTTTGATGTGTCATTGATAAAATATGCATGTGTGCAGTTCATTGTTTAATTTATATTATTTGTAGCTAGTTAGTTTAACAAATGCATGATGGTTAATTATATATTTTATATTATAATAATGCAGATGAATCGGCAATGGATGTACGGTAACCGACTCTCCGGCGAGTTCACTACGGGTTTGAAAGATTTCCTCGTAGTGGCTAATGCGAACAAGCAGGGGGGTTTTGTTATCTGTCCATGTGTTATCTGTAAGAATCAGAAGGGTTACTCTTCCTCAAGAGATGTTCACATGCATCTGCTTCGGCACGGTTTCATGCCAAGCTATAATTGTTGGACCAAGCATGGAGAAAGAGGGGTTATAATGGAAGAAGATGAAGAAGGGGATGATTTCATCGATGAAAGCTATCTTGCTCATTTCGGTGATACTTTCATGGAGGATGCTGAAGGTGAAGGGGAAGGTGAAGAAGAGGCACGTGATGATCCCGTTGATGATCTTGGTCGGACCATTGCTGATGCACGGAGACGCTGCGAAACTGAAAAGGAGAGGGAGAATTTGGATCGCATGTTAGAGGATCACAGAAAGGCGCTGTACCCCGGATGCGATGATGGTCTGAAAAAGCTGGGCTGCACACTGGATTTGCTGAAATGGAAGGCAGAGGCAGGTGTAGCTGACTCGGCATTTGAAAACTTGCTGAAAATGTTGAAGAATATGTTTCCAAAGGATAACGAGTTGCCCGCCAGTACGTACGAAGCAAAGAAGGTTGTCTGCCCTCTAGGTTTAGAGGTTCTGAAGATACATGCATGCATCAACGACTGCATCCTCTACCGCGGTGAATATGAGAATTTGAATGAATGCCCGGTATGCACTGCATTGCGTTATAAGATCAGAGGCGATGACCCTGGTGACGATGTTGAGGGCCAGAAACCCAGGAAGAGGGTTCCCGCCAAGGTGATGTGGTATGCTCCTATAATACCACGGTTGAAACGTCTGTTCAGGAACAAAGAGCATGCCAAGTTGTTGCGATGGCACAAAGAGGACCGTAAGTCGGACGGGGAGTTGAGACACACCGCAGATGGAACGCAATGGAGAAAGATCGACAGATGGTTCAAAGATTTTGCAGCTGACGCAAGGAACATAAGATTTGCTCTAAGTACGGATGGCATGAATCCTTTTGGCGAGCAGAGCTCCAGCCATAGCACCTGGCCCGTGACTCTATGCATCTACAACCTTCCTCCTTGGTTGTGCATGAAGCGGAAGTTCATTATGATGCCAGTGCTCATCGAAGGTCCGAAGCAACCCGGCAACGACATCGATGTGTACCTAAGGCCATTAGTTGATGAACTTTTACAGCTGTGGGGTGGTGTCCGTGTGTGGGATGAGCACAAACAAGAGGAATTTGACCTACGAGCGTTGCTTTTCGTAACCATCAACGATTGGCCTGCTCTTAGTAACCTTTCGGGACTGTCAAATAAGGGATACAATGCATGCACGCACTGCTTACATGAGACTGAAAGTGTACATTTGCCAAATTGTAAGAAGAACGTGTACCTTGGGCATCGTCGATTTCTTCCGAAAATTCATCCAGTAAGAAAGAAAGGCAAGCATTACAACGGCAAGGCAGATCACCGGCCGAAGCCTGCGGAACGCACTGGTGCTGAGGTATTTGATATGGTCAAGGATTTGAAAGTCATCTTTGGAAAGGGTCCTGGCGGACAATCAGTTCCGAAGGGAGCTGACGGGCACGCAGCCATGTGGAAGAAGAAATCTATATTCTGGGAGCTAGAATATTGGAAAGTCCTAGATGTCCGCTCTGCAATCGACGTGATGCACGTTACGAAGAATATTTGCGTGAACCTCCTAAGCTTCTTGGGCGTGTATGGGAAGACAAATGATACAAAGGAAGCACGGCAGGACCAGCAACGTTTGAAAGACCCTGATGACCGGCATCCGGAATGGTTTCAAGGTCGTGCCAGCTACGCTCTGACCAAAGAAGAGAAGGTCATCTTTTTTGAATGCCTGAGCAGTATGAAGGTCCCGTCTGGATTCTCGTCCAATATAAAGGGAATAATAAACATGGCGGAGAAAAAGTTCCAAAACCTGAAGTCTCACGACTGCCACGTGATTATGACGCAATTGCTTCCGATTGCTTTGAGGGGGCTCCTGCCGGAAAATGTTCGAGTAGCCATTGTGAAGCTATGTGCATTCCTCAATGCAATCTCTCAGAAGGTAATCAATCCAGAAGTTCTACCACGGTTACAGAACGATGTGATCCAATGTCTTGTCAGTTTCGAGTTGGTGTTCCCGCCATCCTTCTTCAATATTATGACGCACCTCCTGGTTCACCTAGTCGAAGAGATTTTCGTTCTCGGTCCTGTATTTCTACACAATATGTTCCCCTTCGAGAGGTTCATGGGAGTATTAAAGAAATATGTTCGTAACCGTGCTAGGCCAGAAGGAAGCATCGCCAAGGGCTATGGAAATGAGGAGGTAATTGCGTTTTGTGTTGACTTTGTTCCTGACCTTAAGCCGATTGGTCTTCCTCGATCGCGGCACGAGGGGAGACTAAGTGGAAAAGGCACGATCGGAAGGAAATCAACGATATGTATGGACGGCCATTCTCTGACTGAAGCACACCACACTGTACTGACCAATTCCAGCTTGGTGGCTCCGTACTTTGAGAAACACAAGAATATTTTACGCTCGGAGAACCCGGGGAAGCCTGAATCCTGGATTAGGAAGGCCCACATGGAGACTTTCGGCAGTTGGTTGAGAAAACATTTAATGAATGACAATGATGTTGTAGATCAGCTGTACATGTTGGCCAAGACACCATCTTCGACTATAACGACTTTCCAAGGGTACGAGATAAATGGGAATACATTTTACACGATCGCCCAAGATAAAAAGAGCACCAACCAAAACAGTGGTGTCCGCTTTGATGCAGCAACCGAGAATGGGCAAAAGGTCACATATTATGGTTACATAGAGGAGATATGGGAACTTGACTATGGACCCTCCTTTAAGGTCCCTTTGTTCCGGTGCAAATGGTTCAAGCTAACAGGAGGTGGGGTAAAGGTGGACCAGCAATACGGAATGACAATGGTGGATTTCAACAATCTTGGTTACCTTGACGAACCATTCGTCCTAGCGAAAGATGTCGCTCAGGTTTTCTATGTGAAGGACATGAGTAGCAAACCGAGGAAACGGAAAGATAAGAAAACGATCAGTGCATCATGCGATGATCCAAAGCGCCACATTGTTCTTTCAGGGAAAAGAAACATCGTGGGAGTGGAGGACAAGACAGACATGTCAGAAGATTATAATATGTTTGCTGAAATTCCGCCCTTCAAAGTGAACACCGACCCAAGCATTAAGTTAAATGATGAGGATGCTCCATGGATACGGCACAATCGTAAGCAAGCAGGGACACAAGGGAAGAAATGATGTGTAATAATTTATTGTATCAAACCTTTTGTCAAACCTTCAAGGGGTTTTAAAATGAATTAGTTTTATTTTTCTGATTTTTTTGATATATAATTGTATTTTTAAGATTTTAAAATGAATTAGTTTTATTTTTCTGATTTTAAAAGGAAAAAGGAAGAAGCAGAAAGAAGGAAAAAGGAAGAAAAAACAGAAGAAAAAAACAGAAGAAAAAAGGAAAAACAGAAGAAAAAAACAAACAGAAGAAAAAAACAGAAGAAAAAAGAAAAAAGAAAAAAGGAAAAAAGGAAAAAAAAATGCCACCTACTGGGCCACCACGGCCTGAATACGACTAGAAACCCATTAAAGGGCCAGGATTCAGGCCCGCAGAAGGCCCAGTAGGCCCACATGCACATAGTGACAGAATAGGCCCGTAAGCCTGCATTTGAGAGGAGCTCGGAGTGGTGAGCGCAGCCGCGCTTATAAACCACTGTCGAAGCCTCTCGGCTAGCGAGGTGGGACTAAACATCCCACCGCACCGCGCCAGTTCTAGCACAGACCTTTAGTCGCGGTTGGGGAGGAGGGCCGCGACTAAATGTACCCTTTAGTCGCGGTCCGCCTCTCCAACCGCGACTAAAGGGTCTTTCTGCGCGGGAACGGAGGCGGCGCCAAAACCCTTTAGTCGCGGTTGGGGAGGCGGACCGCGACTAAAGGGTACCTTTAGTCGCGGCCCGCCTCCCCAACCGCGACTAAAGGGTCTTTCTGCGCGGGGACGGAGGCGGCGCCAAAACCCTTTAGTCGCGGTTTGTGTGGCGGGCCGCGACTAAAGGGTACCTTTAGTCGCGGCCCGTCTCTCCAACCGCGACTAAAGGTGCGTCTATATATACTGCACTTAGCAGTTTTGCCACTTCCCATTCTCCTCTCTCTCGACGCCGACGCCCTGCCCCGACCGACGCCGACGCCGACGCCCTGCCCCGACGCCGACGCCGACGCCGAAGCCCTGCGCGCCGCCGCCCCCGTCCCCAGTGAGCGCCGCCGCCCCGTCCCCAGTGAGCGCCGCCGCCCCCCCAGTGAGCGCCGCCCCGTCCCCAGTGAGCGCCGCCGCCGCCCTGCCCTTGCCCGCCGCCCTGCCCTTGCCCGCCGCCCCGTCCCCAGTGAGCGCCGCCGCCGCCCTGCCCTTGCCCGCCGTGCGTTGCGCCCTTGCCCGCCGCCGCCGCCCTGCCCTTGCCCGCCGCCCGTGCGCCGGCAGAAGAAGAAGAAGGAAGAAGAAAAAGGAAGAAGAAGAAGAAAGAAAAAGGAAAAAGGAAGAAGAAAAAAGAAAGAAGAAAAAAAAGGAAGAAGAATTTTTTGTGTCTAATAAAAAGAAAAGAAAAACGAAACAGAAAAAGAAATGAAAAGAAATGAAAATAAACAAAAGAAAAGAAAAAGAAAATAAACAAAGGAGAACATTTTGTAAAAAAAAAGAAAAAGAAAAAGAACAATGAACAAAAAAAGAAAAGAAAAACGAAACAGAAAAAGAAAGGAAAAGAAATGAAAATAAAAAAAAGAAAAAGAAAAAGAAAATAAACAAAGGAGAACATTTTTTAAAAAGAAAAAGAAAAAGAACAATAAACAAAAAAGAAAAGAAAAACGAAACAGAAAAAGAAAGGAAAAGAAATGAAAATAAAAAAAGAAAAAGAAAAAGAAAATAAACAAAGGAGAACATTTTTTAAAAAGAAAAAGAAAAAGAACAATAAACAAAAAAAGAAAAGAAAAACGAAACAGAAAAAGAAAGGAAAAGAAATGAAAATAAAAAAAGAAAAAGAAAAGAAAATAAACAAAGGAGAACATTTTTTAAAAAGAAAAAGAAAAAGAACAATAAACAAAAAAGAAAAGAAAAACGAAACAGAAAAAGAAAGGAAAAGAAATGAAAATAAAAAAAAGAAAAAGAAAAAGAAAATAAACAAAGGAGAACATTTTTTAAAAAGAAAAGAAAAAGAAAAAGAACAATAAACAAAAAAAGAAAAGAAAAACGAAACAGAAAAAGAAAGGAGAAGAAATGAAAATAAAAAAATGGTTGGGAACCCTCGTAGGTGCGTTCGCTCGACAGTTTCGGCGTCGGCTACAACGGGCCGGTGCATTAGCAGCAGTACAACGGGCGAGGGTTATAAATGTGTTGTCCTCGCCTCCCCTCTCCGTGACGCCGTCGTCTGCCGCCCCGTCTCGCGCTCTACCGCGACACCCTCTCCACCCCTTCCTCGCCCCCGGCTTTTTGCCACCGCCCTTTCGCCACCGCCACCGCCACCGCCCCCCTTCTTCACTTAATTAATTTGTTTTTACTACATGTTTTCAGGACTGACATAATGGCGGACGATAGAGCTGACCCGATTATGGACAACTATGATCCGGACGGTGAAGCACATATGTTCGGCATCATAAACGGCGATATTCAATATGTGCCGACCGGAGAAGAAGAAGATGATATCTCTTCTTATCTGAACCTTGACGGTCAAGATGAAGGGCGCCGTCAGCAAGATGATGCCGAACAAACGTCGATAAACGACGATCTTCAAATGGAAGTAGCAACCACCTCCGGCGCCGAGGTATATATATACATTGAGCCTCTGGTGATACAAACTAACTGATTTGAATAAATATGTGTGTACTAACGCGCGCGACTCTTTCTTATTTTAGCCCTCGGCCGGATCGTCGAAACAATCGAGTACGTCGTCAAAGCGTGGCGCAACCAAGACGATGAAACAAGGAGAAACATGCACCATCGAGGTTGTCGACAGTGCAACCGGCAGGCCGCTGGAGCCCCGCAAGAACGCCACCAAGTTTGTCAGCCAATGCGGAGCCATTGTTAGAGACAACGTCTCGATCACCGTCCAGGAGTGGAATGAGCCAAAGAAGGCACGAATTGATGGTTTCACTTTTGTCGATAAGAGAACAAAAAAAGATTGCTTCAAGAAGCTTATGGAACATTTCGTTCTACCTCCGGAATACAACAAATTCGATGAGGAGGGTAACAAGATTGAGGAAAACAAGGAGAGGAGGAGGCTAGTCAAACAGTTCGCTCTTCATAAGATGGCCGACGCATTCCGGAAATTCAAGCAAAATCTAGCCCACGACTTTGTCAAGCAGAACAAGACTCCGGATTTCAAAGGACAATATGAGAAACTGAAAGATGATTGGCCAGAATTTGTGAAGCAAAAGAAATCGGAGCAGTTCATTCAAATATCGAAAAAAAATAAGGAAAATGCGGCTAAGAAGGAGTACAATCATGTTATGGGGCCAGGAGGGTATCGCCTTTGGGAGCCTAGGTGGGAGAAGATGGAGAACGAGCTGAGGGCGCGAGGAATCCGTCCAGGTACGGAGGGATGGGACCCAAGGGCCAAAAGCTGGTGGTACGGGCATGGGGGAACGCTGAACCCGGAGACAGGGGAGTGTGTTTACCGGGGCAAATTAATTAAACCCACCCAAGCCCTTATTAACGCAATGAGGGATGCTCAACAGGGGAAGATCAAGTTCAACAGAGAGAACGACGCGCTGACAAAAGCCCTCGGGAATCCTGAACACGGAGGACGTGTACGAGGCATGGGGCACATTCCGTGGAAAATAGGGTTCCCCCAGAACGATGACCCGTACGGTTACAGAAGCCGTAAGAGAAAGATGGATCAGGAAGCAGATGTTGTGGCGCGGTTGGCATCGGAAATGGAGGTGATGAAGAAAACCATGAGTGTACTAGTAGCCGAAAGAGATGCAGCTCGGGTGCAGCATGAAGATCATCCAGCGGATCTCGGAAGCCAGCAGCGGAGAAGCAGCGTGGCTTCCACGGAGGCCCCACCGGAGCCTCTGGTGGTCCAAATTACTGCACCGGAGCCTCTGGTGGTCGAAATTACTTCATCGGAGCCTCCTCGCTACCCCGTGGACGATATAAAGGAGATGAAAGAATGTCATCTGTATTATCCTATCGGGAACATGTCCATGAAGGTAGCCATCGGCAGTGCTTTACCATGTTTACCTGGAGCACTCCACCACAACAACCCCATTCAAGATGGCTATGCTCGTGTCACGGTGGAGGACATAGTCCAAGGGTTTGAGGACCTGGAGATTGACATTGCTACACCTGAAGGGGAGAAAAGACTTGGAGATGTCAAGCGCCATTTCATTCTATGGCAAAAGAAGTTTATCAAGTTTCCAGGCGAGGCGCCAAGGACAACAAGTCCACCACCCTACGGTGGTGGTGGTGGCGGTGGCGGTGGTGGTGGTGGTGGTGGTGGTGGCGGTTCACCTACACCTCCGTCACGTCAGCCGACGCCGCCCCCCAGTCCACAACGTCCGGCGGGTGATCAGCCGCCGCCCCCCAGTCCTCGTCCGGCGGGTGATCAGACGCCGCCCCCCAATCCACCTCCGGCAAAGAAGCAGAAGCAGTCCTGGATTATTAACCCGGACCCTTATGTACCTAAGACCACAAAGGTACCGGAGCCATCACTGAAGCCTCTCCCCACAAGGCCTTGGGAACGTAGTGCCGAGGAAGTCGACGCGGCCGCGGCTGCTGATTTGGAGAAATGGAAGGCGGACTGCAAGAAGAAAACAGAGCCCGAGCCCAAGCCAGTATTTTCTGATGAGCAAAAGAAGTGGGCTAAGTCATTTTTGAGCACACCGTCCCAAGCCGCGAAGAATCTGCCTAACGACTATGCACGTGAACTTCGCAGGCAGGCACTCATGTTCAAGGAGAACAAAGAGCGGGAGAAGGCCGAAAGTAAAAAAAGCGGGAAACAAGTTGCCCAGCTCGGGGAACAAAGTAAACAATCGATTGCCCCGCTTATAGTGGAAGCCTTCTGTCCGGATGACCCCGAGATCATACAAGCTGCGGCAGCACAGGGATTGACTGTAACGAGTGCCAGAGAACAAGCGGCCAACTTAGGTATTACTCTTCGTGAACTGTTAGGCCTTGATGAGGCGCCAGTGAAGGAGGTAGTAATTACATATGTCAAGAATGGGCCTCTCGTCGAGCCTGCGGAGGAAAAGGATCTACCTCCACAAATGAAAGGTCTGCTGAAATGGTACAAGGGTTACATAAAAAATAAAAACGCCAAAGAATATATTTATGCGGAAGTTAGACATGAGCATCACTTCAAACATTACTATGTACAAATTGAACTGAGTGAATTGTTCCAGCTTTTCAATCTGCGCGAGCTCGATAAATCTATCATCAGTTGCTACGTTCTGTAAGTGATTTATTAATTTCTACCCCATCTCGTTCATATTGCCTGCACTATATATATGTCCTAACTATATTGTTGTGTCCGCTATTATACATGCAGAATGAAGATTAAGGAATGCAGAGTAAGGAACATCCATGATGTTGGGTTCATTGACCCACACATCGTTAATGGACATGTGTTGGAGCGTTACCCCCGCCGACGTGGAGGCAGACCTGTGGCAGTTTCTTACAAAGCAGGAACTCAAAAGTGATATTCTATTTCCTTACCATTTTGAGTGAGTGTTTCTGTCTTGAGCACATTCTCTTTTGTTTACTCCATGCATGGTATGTGGCCGGCTAATCGATGAGTTATGCATGACGTACTGTGCATGTATCGTGTCCGCAGGTTCCACTGGATTCTGCTAGTAATTAAAGTTAACACCTCAGAATGTCTCGTCCACGACTCTGTGAATATGGATCCAAAGCTTTGGGGCGGCATGAGAAGAATGCTGCAGAAGTAATTATTTTCATTCATTTGCGCTCTATATCGATCGGCCTATTTCGTTCATTTCCTAATATCAAGTAACTAATTAATAACTCTCTTGTTCATTTAATTTTCTTTGCCTCGTAGGGTTTGGAGACGGTTCGTAGATACAAAGGTCGGTGAATTCAAAAAAGAGCTAGAATTCAAAATGTTAAAGGCTAAGAATGCTGGGGATATTCAGCCACCGGAGACCAATCTATGTGGATACTATGTCTGTGAGATGATCCGGAGATACACCTCTGAGCGGGTTCCGAGTGATACCAATGCTAAGAGGAATAACCTCCGGTGGATGCTTAGTCCAGAAGCTCGCTTCCGACCACTTCAAGAGGAACTAGCTGGATGGTTCAGCAGGGAAGTCCTCCATCCTAAAGGAGAACACTATTACGAGGACGTAGAACTTTATATGCATTAAATCATGTATGGAAACTTGTTCAAAATTGTATATGGTCATCCGATGATATTGAATATATATTGTATATTCCTCTTGAATTCTTTTCGGTTCTAATTTCAAATTTATTTGAAATTGTACATTCATATGCATGTATGTAGTACCGTAGAATATATGAAACTCCTTCTAAATTAAAATAAAGCACAAAAGAAATAAAACAATACAAATTAAACAGAAAACAGGTTTAAGGGGGGAGGTTTAGGGGGGGGGGGGCTAAAACCCTAAACCTGCGGCGGCCTTTAGTCGCGGTTGGCCAGAAGAACCGCGACTAAAGGTCCTCCGCCCCGACGGCCACCTGGCGCCCACGTGGACGGGCCTTTAGTCGCGGTTCTTAAGCAACCGCGACTAAAGGGGGGGGGCCTTTAGTCGCGCCCGGTCGGTCGCGGTTGCGCAACCGCGACTAATGGCAGTTGCGAACCGCGACCAAAGGCCTTTTTTCCACCAGTGACACACAGACAAGAATCTCATCATTGAGATGGACTGCGTGGAAGGGGTTGAGCGGTTGAACGATATTGGCACTAATAGATCACCGTTGCTGGTATAGTACAGGAGTTGAAAAGCCTTCTACCTGGCATCCGGCGCCACAAATTCCTGCATGCTGGGAGATCATGCAATGCTGCTGCACATTGCATGGCAAAGATGGGATGAATCTCTCAACGCACTTCTATCTAGTTTCACTCAGGGCCAGATGATTTACGTACGTCTTGTGAAATGAGTGTAATGACATTACTTAATTAATATATACTCGTTTCACCCGCAAAAAAAAGATTCATTGTTTTGTACTAAGTTGGTTCACAGGGGGGAAGGTTGTTTAGAGGTTTAGGTGCGCTAGTGGAGGACTACGATGGAAGAGCAGACTTGATGTTGATTGTACTAGATGGATTCTATTTTTGGGCTCAGATTCACAAGATCCCGAACTGTATCGGAAGGAAGAAGTGGTTGATCAGTTACCCTATTAGGCTGGCATGGTTGGGGAGTTCCAGAGGAGGACAAATCTATTGTACAAAGGGATCATGTCAAGTTTTGACTTTGTATTCTTTTGGCAAAGGCACTGATTTGCTTTGTATCATTAATAGTGGAGGGAGAAGGGCATTGTTTACTTCAAGCGAAGTATGAGAAACTGCATTTTCTGCAATGTATCACGGGATAAGGGCGTAAGGAAAGCAGAGCTGGAATATGGTATGCTAAGAGAGTGCAGTCTGGAAAGTGGATGTTAGCTTAGAAGCGGACATTGTTGTATGGTCCTTTGATGAAACTTCATGCTACATTGATGGGACATGAGCGTGACAACGTAGGATGATGGTTCTCGACAGCCTCAAGGAAGGGTACCTCAGATGATGATTCGCTAGACTGGGAGATGAGGTCGACGGCACAATTAAGAGCCTGTTGAAAAGTGCGGTTAAGAGAATCAGGAGAAGGGATGTGACGCACCCATTTACAGTCGTGCACTAACCATACACGCATCATGCACGATCACGAACTTTGACTCACATCAATATCACAACACAACTCTACGACACAAATTTAAACATAAATCTTTGTATTACAAGTCAGGGCCACAAGGACCCATAATACATCAGTCATGAAAGCAAATATTATTTGCGTACAAACATAGTTAGACAAGTTTTTCCTTAAGAAGGATGAGCAAAGCAACAACACTAGATCGAAAGGCAAGGCCTCCTGCCTGGGACCCCCAAACTACTCCTGGTCATCGGTCTCCACGTAGCAAGCACCATCAGGGTAACCTGCATCTGTGGTGCTACCAATTGCAGCACCCGGGTTGAATGAAAAGGGTAGCAAAGCAACAGTGAGTACTCATCTAATGTACTTGCAAGACTTACATCAGATATGTACTAGATATGCATCGATATCAAAGGAATGGGGTAATATCTATGGGCTAAACTGTAGAAATGCCAGAATAAGGGGGAGAAGCTCATCCTATCAAAGACTAATCTTCCATCAATAAACGATTGGAGCATATATGGTATCATCTTGTACATACATATAACAATAATCCTGCCCGGCGATCCTCTCCTTGGCTCCCTATGAGAAAGCAATCTCCGAGTATCTCTGATTGTATCTGGGTGTGTTTTATCAAGTATCTGGTTTTAGTTGTAAGAGGTCAGGATACAACCCCAAGTCGTTCTGTTACCGTGGACACAGCTATTTGAATAGTTTAACTTCCGTGCAAGGGTGCACCACATTTCTTGATGCACTCGATTACTTCTGGCCGGACACACTTTTTTGGGTAATGCCTGACCTCGGATAATTGATACGCTGTAGTCCTACCTAGGCTCTCCGAAGAGGTCAACACACAGGTGTACATCCTAAGCGTGATGGGGTCATGGGCCAATCCCCTTAAGCACTCTTGCATGTTGCATGGACGGCCGGGAACATGCCCACCTCTTCATACAAAGCAGGCAGTTACTGCATCACCCGGGTGTGTGCGCTCAACTATGACATCTGATAGAGCTTTCGGGAGGAACATACGACACTTAGGGCTCCATATACCATTATTCCGTGCGGCGGTTAGTGCATATATGTCAGTAGCAGTCTCAGATCAAATACCCAAATCTCATTAAAAGTTGTTATTATTAAATAACCACGGATAACGAACAGGGCCTAGGCCCACCTCTCTCCTAGGTGGTCTCTACCTGCCTTTCGCCATAGTAAATCACTCGCGGGTACTCTCTGAGCCGACCCGACTTTAATGTATCATGTTAGTGTAATAGTATAAGTATATCCATGATCATGGCCTCGAGGAGATCACGGCCCGATAATATAGCATGGCACACGGATAAAGGTGTAGGGCCACTGTTGGGACTCTAGCATACCTATACTAAGCATAGTAGGATTGCAGGTAAAGTATCAACAACAGTTTAACAAAAGCAGGCTATGCCACAGAATAGGATCTACCGATAAGGCATCAACTGAAACAACTCTCTAATGCTAGAAGTAGAGGGAAAGAATAGGTGACATCGGAATATCAAGGGGGTTTGCTTGCCTGTAAGCTCTATTGAGAAGGACGGGTCCTCCATGACGTAGTCGTACTCGGGGGCAGCGACAGTCTTGGAGTCTACCGAAATAATAGAGGAGAGGAGGCACCAGATAAATAACGGGCGTGCAAATGCAACACAGATGCATGCCATGGCAATATGTGTTGATGATATGCTCTAATGCATCACTAAACATTTTAAAAGAAGAGGGAAAATATCTGGTTCAGGTATTATTTGATATATTGATCCAGGTGCAAATTGTTAATGATCATTATGTTAGAGGGGTGTGGCAGGTATGTGCATGGCATATTCAGATTCTTCATATTTTTCTAATCAACTTTCATACATAAATTATTTTCATCCAAGTTATAGATTATTTTGTATGATTTTTCAAAGTTTTTTCTAAATTTATCGGATTTATTTTGATTCGAAATTATAATAAATATAATTGCTATGGGTACACAGGGAGTGTACCCACAGAGGTGCATGTGCGGCTGACTGGTGGGGTCCGATTGACTGGTCAATGGGTCTGCTGGGACCCACATGTCATACACTTATAGTTAAAAAGTGTTTAAACTAAACTAATTAGGTTTAAATATGGTGTGCTCCCTAGCTGTCAGTGACACAGGGGGTTTTAATTAACTTAACTAATTTTAGTTAACTTAGTGTGAGGGGACGACATGGTAGTGGGCCATTAGGGCTGGTTAACCGGACTGACCTCCTGGGTCCACATTGCAGCGAATGAGGGTGGTGGCGCATTGGCGACAGAGCTCCGGCGACAAACAGGGATGGTGGCATGCATCGGAATCACGTCTCTGCATCCATTGGGCGCGCGAGAGGGCTTGTTCGAACGAGCATGCATCCAACAGAGAAAACATGGCAAGTTGGGGTGGTCGGGATCAACGAGGAAGACGACGACCGACAACCGCTAGAATCAGAATGGATGAATTCGGGCTAGAGGGCACGACGGCATCGACAAGGATCAGGGCAGCCAAAGCCAGGGTAAAAGCTCCGCAGCTCCTGGGCATGTGACGTGGCGACCCGTCTATATGCAAACAAATCCGAACAGCTAAGCCCCTCAAAATGCCACACGTCATCAAAGCAAGGTGAAGGATCCAGTTCCGGATCCATGGGCAATAAATACCGACAACTTGGGAGGTTCGGACTTAACTGATTTCTTGGTTGCATTGGACCCATACGTGTAGTGGACCCAGCACAAAGGGGCGAGCCTCGAAGGACCGACGTTGGGGTTCATTTCCTTTGTTATTCCGCGCTGCTCTCCGCTCACCACAAAACCTGACATTGATGCCTTACTTAGATGTCGTGCTTTCTAATGTCATGTCTTCCTGGTAGGTCCGAGATCGCCTAACTTTTTTCGAATAGGAGTCCTTGGTTCTGATGGTTTAGGCCATGTACCAGAGTGGGGTGTGACCGGCCTTTTTATTGACCTGGCTGTTGAGTGTCGATGCCCGTGACGAATATCACGAGTGAAAGTGGATCGCGTTGCCAAAGATGAAAATGAGACGAGGGACCTGGGTCTGATACCCCACATGAGAAAGGTTGTTATCTTCAAAGGCTTGCAATCCGTTCACAACAAATGTCCTTGAAATAGTTAACAAAAAATCTGGTTGTATTAATTACTTCTCTTCTTGCCTCCAATTGATCTTTGCGTCCATGGCTGCACTTGGTCTCTTAAAATAGCAAAATGGCTCACTTGACTTTCATTTTATGTTTCACGTAGTTCACTTAACTTCCAAGCTGCAATTTATCTCTGTGCCAATTGGCATAAGGGGCCATTTAGTAAAGAAAGAACTGAACAGGACTGGGAGATAGAGAAAACATACATGAATGTGAACATGGAAGAACGGCTAGATGAAGTATTAGTATATTGTGTCGCATTGATAGGATTCCTTGTTTTCATCTCTCGGAGGGTCCACCATGGGAAAACTTTGACGTGGTGGCAGGAAATTGCGAGGCGATTGTGCTGCTATGCTAGCATTAGGGTTTTCTTGCTATGGGTGGTGCGGTTCTCGGCGGCGAGTGAGGCTGCGAATGCGCATCCTTGGCTGCGGGCAGGTGAGTATCTGCCTTTTCGTTGGGGGCAGTACCATGGCGGAGAAGGAGGGTGCTTCAGCAGCATCTGATCCGGAGTTGATGTCATTCCCAAGGCCGAAGTTGGCGGCTACGCCGACAAGCTAGTGGGTGGCGCTTCAGGCGGGGGTTCGTCCAAGTCCCCTGGTGGTAGCAAAACTCCGGATCTTACTGCGAGCCTCTCAACACGGCTGGGAGGGATGGTACTATTGGACAAGGAGGAAGTTGGCTTCTTCTTTGCGGTACCAGAACATGAGCAACCTCGATCTTCCAGATGGTCTGAAGTTGGTAAGGTTTGCTCATATAGATCTATGAAGATGTCAGCCATAGATAGAACTCTTCCTAGAGCCTGGGGGCTGCATAAAGAAGCTCCGTTCTGTGATCTTGGTTCAAATATTTTCGTTGTTCACTTTGGTTTTGAGGGTGATTGGAAATAGTTATGAATAATGCCCCCTGGGAATACTATTTATGTGTGCTCACTATGAAGAATTATGAAGGCAATGTAAGGTCGTCGGAGATGATCTTTGACAAGTTTGATATCTAAGTTAGGGTTACTGATCTCCGCCCGGACAAGAGGACAGCAGTGTTAGGCAAGGCCCTGGGCAACTGGCTTGGGGAAGTGGTGAGAGTGGATGTGGAAAAGAACGGATTTGCAAGAGGTTCCTAGTTGAGGGTAAGGGCAAGAATTCCTGTGCACGAGCCGTTGGTGAGAGGTTTCTATCTGAAGAACTTGAAGGATGATAGTATTGGGACTTGGTATGATTTTTTTATGAAAAGGTTCCGTGTTTCTGTTTTGAATGTGGCAGATTAGTTCATCTGAGAGGAGTGTGTGGACCTGCTCTTGACTCCTCAGATCAATGGGGAGAATGGCTTCGTACCTCCCCAGACAAAAGTTTATCTACTAAGGAGGGGTTGTCTAGTGGTGTTGCAAGCACCAATAATAGTTCTGGTTCTTGTGTTTGGCTTGAACACCCTAGGATCAGAGAGGCGCCTACTAAGAGGAACTTGCACTCTGAATTTGCTAGGTCTACCAAGTACTGCACTAGCGGGAGCTCATCATATGATAGAGGCGCAATGGATAGTCCTGGGAAAGGACACTAGTCTGGGCAGTTAGGTGAACATGATTTAAGGTCAGATATTGAACATAGAAGGGAAAGAGACATGCGTGACAACTTGCTGCAGCAAAACTATAGTGATCAGAATGATGGTGGTAGGGACTTGAGATGGGATCAGAAAGGAAAGGAGGACTACTACCCATTTGGACATAAGCAGCATCGCAATTTCTCTTATGATGCGGAGAGGTATGGAGGAAGGTTAGTTCGCGTGCAACAAGGAGATGAACAAAATATGCATTAGCGGTCGGGTGTGCATGGAGAAAGGGGCAGACGATGAGGTTACTATGTCAGGAAGCCATGTGCAGATCTCGACACAAGTAACCCCAGGCACTCTCAACATTCTTATGATTCTGGTAGTAGGAAGAGGGGTCCCAAAAAGATATGGGTTGCCAACAGCGAGGTTGACAAACAGGGTTCCCAAGACGTCGACAATGTTTGACTACATCTCTAAAAAGACAGATTCATCGGTGAACCCTGCGAGGCAGGGCCGCCAGGAGCAATGAATTTCTTGGCCTGGAACTATCAGGGATTGGGATTGGCCTGAACATTGGGCGAACTTCGGGGCCTAATTCGATCGCACAACCCAGTGGTGGTTTTTCTCAATGAAACAAAAAGAAGGTTGGGGCAATGGAAGAACTGAAATGGAGTTTGGGTTTCAAGTTTGGTGTTTTTGTCGACTGTGATGGAGAGAGTGGTGGGCTTGCACTAAGGTGGAGAGGTCATGTTCAAGTTTCTGTTTGGCCGTGGTGCAAGTACTCCATTGATGCAGAAATCTTGTGTGAAGGGAAAAAATGTAGATTCACTTGATTCTACGGAGAGCCAAAAACTGAATTGTGAAAAAAATCATGGGATGCTATTAGATATATGAGAGCACAAGATGACCTGCCTTGGCTGTTTGCTGGTGATTATGATGAAGCTATTTTCCTTACTGATCAGATTGGTTGTAACCCAAGATGTTTTGCTCAGATGGAAGATTTCCGAGACTGTTTGGCTGATTGCGTCCTTGCTGACTTGGGGCTTTTGGGATATCCGTACACTTGAGATAATAAAATATGGGGCTGAGAATGTTCAAGTCAGATTGGATAGAGCGACATGCATTGATAGTTTTCTCAATCTCTTTCCGGAGACCTTGCTGGAACACATTATGACGGAAGAATCGGATCATCAAGCTCTTCTTATCTGGGCCTTGGAGACAGTTCCAAGTGCTTGGAGAGGAGGACAGAGACCATTTCGCTTTGACGAAGCTTGGACTAGGCATGAACAATATGACAACATGGTTAAAGAGGCATGTGAAGCCGCAGGTTCAGGTGCTCAAAACCTGGAGGTGGTGTGGGATAGATTGGGTTTGATGACGGGGAATATGCAGCATTGGGCAAGAGAGGTGTTTGGTTCCATTCACCATAAGATTGCATTTCTGAAAACGAAACTTGTTGAAGCCAAATCACGAGCTGTTGTCTCTGGACACTCACTGGAGGTCCGGGAGATTGAAGATGAATTGCCGGAGATCTATGACCGCGAGGAAATTATGTACTGACAGTGGTCTCGTGTGGATTGGTTGATGGCGGCTGACAAAAACACTCAATATTTTCGGAATAGGGCTACTCATAGGAAGAGAAAGAACACTGTGAGATCTCTAGTTAAAGAGGATGGGAGCCGATGCGTTGTTGATGATGATATGAGAAACGTAGCAGCAAACTTTTATGAGAACTTGTTCACTTCCGATGGTTCTGTGGGAGCTAATCTGTTGCTACAGAATATTGTTGAAGTTGTTTCAGAGGAGATGAACATGCGTCTCACTAATACGATTAGTGATGAGGAGATTGAGGTTGTGTTATTCCAAATGGGTCCAACTAAATATCCAGGACCTGCTGGGCTACCTGCTTTGTTTTACCAGAGACACTGGTCTCTGGTGAAAGGTGATGTGTGCTCGGTAGTTAAAGATTGTTTGCATGGTGCGGCTGCCTCGGATGCTTTCAATGCTATTGTGATTGTCATGATTCCAAAATTTAACTCTCTAGAATTGATGTCATGGTTCTGTCCTATCAGTCTTTGGAATGTGTTGTATAATATTGCTACCAAAGTTCTTGCAAACAGACTAAAAGGAATTTTGCCTTTCTTGATCTCTGAGGAACAAAGCGTTCTTGTTCCGGGCCGTCTCATTACGGATAATGTTTTGGTTGCATATGAGTGCGTTCATGCTATCTGGATAAGAAAAAGGGGGAAGTTTTTATGTGTGGTGAAGCTTGATATGATGAAGGCGTACGATAGGGTGGAGTGGCCCTTCCTTGAACAAATGATGGCCAAAATGGGTTTTTCTCCAATATGGATTCAGATGGTTATGAGGTGTGTCACTACTTCTAGCTTCTCAGTCAAGTTTAATGGTGGTCTATCAAGGCATTTATTTCCGTCGAGGGGCCTCCAGTAGGGTGACCCTCTCTCGCCATATCTACTATTGTTTTGTGTGGAGGCTTTCTCTGCTCTGTTGAAGAAAACACAGAATGATAAGTTGATTAAGGGTGTGTCTTTCAGGAGCACTGGACCCCATGTCAAGCACTTGTTGTTTGCGGATAATACAATTGTTTTCCATGAGGGCTCTGAGGTGAGTATGCATGCTCTTAGGGATATTTTGATCAAGTATGAAGAAGCTCCTGGTCAAAGAGTTAACTTTCAAAAATATTCTATCTTCTTTGGTAAGGACTGCTATGCAGAGATGAAGGAACGGTTGAAGTAGGTATTGGGAATTGAGTCTGAAGCTTTGAATGAAAAGTACCTTGGCCTTCAAACATAGGTTGGGAGATCAAAGGAGGGGACTTTCAAGTATGTGACTGAAAGTTCGAAATGAAAAGTGACAGGATGGAAGGGCCAAGGGCTCTCTAAGGCTGCTAGAGAGGTGCTTGTTAAATCTAGTCTGCAATCAGTACCAACCTTTCCCATGAGTTGTTTTCACCTCACAAAGAAAACGTGCCAGAGCCTGACTTCGATCTCTTCGAAATTCTGGTGAGGTGCAATGAATGATGAGAGGAAGGTGCATTGGATATCATGGGATAATATGTGTGCTTCAAAGAGACAAGGAGGGCTTGCTTTTCGTGACCCTGAATCATTCAATCAAGCTCTCTTGGCCAAGAAAGCGCGGAGGATTTTAACTTTACCTCATTCTTTGTGTGGTAGGGTGCTCAAAGCACGTTATTTTGAGGACTTGATTTTGTCGGCCACTTGTCCATCTAATGCTTCCTACACTTTCCGTAGTATTTTGCATGGAAGGTACTTATCGAGGGAAGGTCTAGTGTGGAGATTTGGTGATGGATAAAGGGTAAACATTCACCACGATAGCTGGATCCCAAGGAATGGTTACCTTCGGCCACTGGGCCAAGTGTATGTCTAAGGGATGAAAAAGTTGTTGATTTGTTGAAATCGGATGGTACTGCATGGGATACTACAAAGGTGGATAGTATGTTCACCGAGTTCGACGCGGCTGATATAAAGAACATCGCAATAGGGGGCGGGCTGTGATGATTTTTTTAGCATGGAATTACACTAAGAATAGAACCTTCAATGTTCGATATACATATCATCTCAAGATGTCGATGAAGAAATGTGCGTTGAGGCGGCCCGAGCCCTCAAGTTCTATTGACCGCCATAAAGGATATCTAGCTTTTTAAGGCTAATGCTCCAAGTTAAGCAAAAATTTATATGTGGAGGTTAGTTAGAAATGGTCTTGCTGTTGGGTCTAAACTCCATCGACGCCGAATCAAACCTGGGGTTTTCTGTGTGGCGTGTCGGATAGAGGAGACCATTATGCACAGGTTTTGGTCTTGTCCACATGCTCAATTTTTTTGGAAATTACTTCGAATGGAGAAGGGCATTAATGTTACCACTCCTCCGACACTGATGGATGATCATGGAGCACTGGATCGATGGATGCTTTCCTGGTTAGCTGTCGTGAGTGAGGAACTGAAGGAAGCTGTAATCTATGTTGTATATGCCTTATGGCTGGCTATAAAAGATGCAAGGGGCGGGAACAGGATTGCCTTGCCGCATGAAATTACAGAAATTGTGTGTAGTTTTATGCAGGAATGGAAGAATGTGCATCAAACGAAGGAGCGGATGGTGATGGAAAAACAAGTACAGAGATGAGAGGCCCTAGCTGAGGGCTGGGTCAAGTTCAATGTTGATGGTGCTACTAGTATTGCTGGAGATAAAGGAGGTGGAGGCATTGTTGCAAGAGATCACAATGGAGCGTTCCTTGCCGGGGCCTGCACTACTGGAATCAACAGATTTGTCGTCTGCCCCCTCTTTGCCGTCCGCTTGCGGAAGGCAAAGCGGACGGCAAAGAGGAAGCGGACGGCAAAGAAGCTCCTTGCCATCAGCCAGTTCTTTGCTGTCCGCGGGCGGACAGCAAAGAATCTTTGTCGTCTGCCAGCGGAGGGCAAAGAGGTGCTATTGGGTCCCAGTGGATGCCAGTACACAGCACCAATCCAACCCCCCTCTTTGACATCCACTAGCGGACGGCAAAGAATCTTTGTCGTCGGCCAGCGGACGGCAAAGAGAGTATTAGTTAACGGCTCTAACGGCGCCCCAGCTCCTCTCTATCTTCTCTCTATATCCCTATCCAGATCGGTCTGGCCCGACCCAGACCCCCGGCGCCCCGACCGCCCTTGCCCCAACACCCGTCGCCGCTCCGCCCCCCGCCGCCCCGGCAACCCCCTCCTCCACCCCTGCCACCCCCTACTGCGGCCGCCCCGCCGCCCCCCCCTCCACCCGGGCTGCCCCAACCCCCTTCTATTTTTTTAGATTTAGTTTAGGTTTATTTTAATTTAGGCTTGGTTTAGTTTAGGTTTTGTTTCTGTTTTTTAGGTTTAGGTTTAGATTTAGTTTAGTTTAGGTTTAGTTTCGTTTTAGTTTAGGTTAAGAAGAAAGATGAAAGATGAAAAAGTAAGAAGAAGAAGAAGAAGAAGAAGAAGAAGAAGAAGAGGAGGTGGAAGAAGAGGTGGAGGAGGAGGAGGAGGAGGAAGAAGATTACGGGTGCATGACCGACGAAACCGGGTTGAGGATCGGGGTGCATCACTGATGTAACCGGGTCGAGGATCACTGGTCGCCGAGGGGTCGGGGATCACCGGTCGCCGAGGGGTCGAGGGTCGGGGAAGAGGTTTGGTTCAGAGGGTTGAGGATCGTCGGTCACCTAGGGGATAGATGGTGGAACCCGTGGGTCTTGCCGGTCCCGACGTCGTCGCCCGGGCCGAGAATTCCCTAGTCCAAGTGCTGACCCATCGACCGTGAGTCGCCATACCTAAGGGCGCCCGGGGACGAGCGAGTTACGGGGTTCCTCGGTGTCTATGGAACCCTAAATAGCAAGTATCGTCGGTGCGAGATACATGTGGCTATCGGTGTCGAACACTACATCCACGTCTCACAAGTGACGCCGGCGTCTGGCGTCCCACAGCAACAGTTCTCGGGGTCGATGGCGGTCGAACAACTATGTGAATTTGTCTTGCAGCCTCTGCGATGACGATTAAAAGCCAGGTGTTGAAACTTCAAACACCCAAACTGAGTCAAGTCGGTTTGGTTGTTTGAAGTTTCAAAACTTGGCTTTAATCCTCATCGCAAAGGCTGCCAGACAAATTCACCAAGGTGTTCGACCGTCATCGGCCCCCAGAACTATTGTTGCGGGACGCCGGGAGCTGGCATCACTTGTGGGACATGGATCTAGTGTTCAATGCCGAGTGCCACATGTATCTCGCACCGATGGTACTTGCTATTTAGGGTTCCATCGACACCGAGGAACCCCCTAACCCGCTTGTCCTGTTGTAAATATTTAGTTAGGTTGACGGAAAAACAGTATTGCTATGTTACTCATCTTTCGATTTAAATGTGCAGTTTTTTCGTCGCTGTGAGGGTCTAGTGTTTGACGAGCTCTGGCCCTACGTTCGTGGGTGGGCACAAATGACATCTCCTCCTCCCCCCTTCATTTGCTCTATTCCGGTCTTCGTGCCGATGAAACTTGCTAGCTATATGTGTCTTCAATCATCAGTATGCGTGACCACTATGTGTCTCCCATTCGAAAGGGTTACATCTATAAATATGCATGCATTTGCATATTTATAACCGTGATTCTTTCCAATTGTCCAACGTTATTCATGGACAGCCCGAGTATGTGTAGATTGGGTTCGTTTTCCCATATGCTCAACTACGGGTCCGATGCAAAATTTCGTCAGTGCCTCCCTGTTGTTCTCTGGGCACACATACTCTCTGCTTATTGCCGAGATGTGTATCAGGAGAACAGCGGGGAGGTGCTTCCAAAATTTTGCGTCGGATCCGGAGCAGAGCATGGGAAAACGAACCCAATCTACACATAATCGGGTGGGATTAGGACCTATATTTACCTATTAGCGTCTAGGTTGCATGGACGTAATAAAAGTGGCAAACTCCATTAACTGGGGAACATATACATGCTGATTTATATATATATATATATATTTCTTATGTGTCTAGTAGCTAGGCAAGATGAGTGATCGTGCGTGGATGTACACCGGTCACACTACTCAGAAAGACACGACCATTGAATGGTTAACAAAAACCAAGGGGTTTTTGAGAGCCACATTTGCAAATGGCCAGAGGACAACCTGGTGCCCCTGTGCCGAGTGCAACAATTGGCACAAGAGGACAGAGGATGAAATGGGCAAACACCTACAGAAGAGGGGTTTTACGCCAGATTATACGGTGTGGACATTTCATGGCGAGTCTGCCCAACGTGCCAGAGCCGAGGTGCTTCGTCGTCGCATCGACGAGCATGGTACCGGGATGGAAGACATGGTGCAAGACATTGATGATGCTCGGGACTCGAAGGATGAGATGGAGGAATCTGCAAAGGCCTTCAATGAAATGTTAATGTCTTCAAAACATCCTCTCCACGAGCACATTGAGCTTTGTCAGCTGGATGCCATCTCAGAAATAATGGCTCTGGAGGCTCAATTCAACTTGGGCAGAGAATGCTACGACGCGATGATTATAGCATTTGGACATTTTCTACCCAAAGGCCATGTACTACATGCAAACCTGTACCAGTCAGACAAAATCCTCCGTGCTCTTAAGATGCCCTATGGGAAGATATATGCCTGTGAGAAAGGATGTGCCTTATTTAGGCTTCAGTAGGCGGACTTGAACTATTGTCCCATTTGCACGTCATCCAGGTGTGTTGTGGTAGACAATGGTATGGGTGAGAAGACGCAGACCAAAATCCCCGTTAATGTTTTTCGGTATATGCCAATCGTACCAAGACTTCAATGTCTTTTCACGATCGAAGAGACGGCCAGACAGATGACATGGCACAAAATAGGCTAAAGAACCCAACTAGATGCAGATGGGAAGCTTACGATGGTGCACACATCGGACGGTGAAACATGGAAGCGCTTTGATGCATTACATGGTGACAAAGCGGCAGATCCGAGGCATCCTCGTGTCGCCGTCAACACGGATGGGTTCAGTGTGTTTGGTCTGATGGCAGCCCAATACAGTTGTTGGCCCGTATTTGTCATTCCACTTAATCTCCCCCCGGTGCAAAGAAAGAACATTTCCTGACGTTGATAATTCCAGGGCCCAACTATTCGGGGAAGAACATGAATGTGTACATGCAGCCGCTGAAGGATGAATTGCAAGAAGCCTGGGATAATGGGTTCAAGACATACGACACCTTTAGCAAACAAAACTTCATTATGCGTGTCTAGTACATGTACTCAACGCATGACTTGCCGGCATATGCGCTATTCATTGGTCGGTGTGTGCATGGAAGGTTCACATGCCCCACATGCAAGGGAGCTCTTCAGTTTCATTGGCTTCAGGCCGGTCGCAAGTTTTCTTGCTTCAACTCGCATAGACAGTTCCTAGATCCTCGCCATAAGTTTAGGAAAGACAAGTAGAACTTCATCAAAGGTAGAGTTGTCAAAAACTCTGCACCGCCTCTGTTGACAGGCCAAGAGATCCTGGATCAGTTAAATGCTCTCGAGCCAGATCCAAAGCATCCAGGGTATTTCAAGGGGTATAATTCAGTACACGCCTGGACTCACAAGACATGCTTGTGGGATCTGCCTTACTTCAAAGACCTCCTTTGCCCACACAACATCGACGTGATGCACACTAAGAAGAATATCACCGCGGCACTTTTTGGTACATTGTTCGGCATAGATGGGAAGTCAAAGGATAATACCAGGGCTAGAGTCGATCAGGAGGCGCTATGTCATAGACCGTTACAAAACATGCAACCACCAAAAGGAAAGCAGAACTGGACAAAGCCAAATGCATGGTTCAATCTTGGGAAGGCCAGCTATGAGGGAAATTATCTTGTGGGTGAAAATGCAGTTGATGTTCCCCAATGGGTATACAACGAATCTAAAGAGGGGATCGAGTCTTGATAAATTGAAGATATTTGGCCTCAAGAGTCATGATTTGCGCATATGGATTGAGCGGGTAATTCCGCTGATGCTGCGTGGCTTCATCCTTGAGGATGAATGGCTAGTACTAGCAGAGCTGAGCTATTTCTTCCATGTTCATTGTGCGAAAGAACTATCGCCTGGCCTATTAGAGGAAATGGAAGAGTTGGCGTCGGAGTTGATCTGCAACTTAGAGAAGATCTTTCCGCCGGGCTTCTCTAATCCAATGCAGCACTTGATTTTGCATCTCCCAACCGAGGCAAGATTGCGGGGCCCGTTCAAAATCGTTGGTGCTACGCAACTGAGAGGATGCAGAAGACACTATCAGCAAAATGTAAAAATAAACATAGAATTGAAGCATCGATGGATGAGGCATTCACTACTGAGGTGGCGGCAAAGTTTGTGACAGCACACTACGAAGCCAAAAATTGTCATTTTCATAATCCAAAGCGTCGGTACAATGTTGACGACCCTAAAAAGAGTGGATCCAACCTCAGCCTATTCAAAGGGGATCTCGCACCAGACGGTGCTTCTAATTCCTTAATGTTGGATTTTGAAGAATGGCAGATCATTTCGTTATATATCTTCACCAACCTAACAGAAGTGCAGCCGTACATCGAGTAAGTTCTCGGTACAATGTTTTGCAACTTCTAATTCCTTTGAACTGCTCTTATTCCCGGATAAATTTGATACATTCGACACATCACCAAATTCTCGTATGGAGCAGTGATTCAAATGGATTCCGTCGAAGAGTATGAGCTTCTGGCAAAGCATGGAGGCGGCTATCCCGGTTTCATCTCTTGGTTCAAACAAACAGTAATTTTCATTAGACCATTTCATTTCTTCGTCTAATTTGTGTCTAATGCAACAATCCCTTCCGTATCAAAATTGTAGGCTAACTCAGAGTTTATGGACGCCGAATTGAGATAAGTCGCTAATGGTTTTGACTTTAAGGTCCGTTCATTTGACAAATACGACATCAACGGGTATCGCTTTCGTACCTATGGCAAAGAGCTATCTATGGCCGACCAAAAGTCATAAATTTTTGTGTCTCTCCTATCGGCGAAGGAGATACCGAGTATTATGGAAGAGTTGAAGCAACTTATGAACTTCAATTCTATGGTGCAAACCCACCAAACATCGTAGTCTTCAAATGTTATTGGTTCTAGCCGAAGGAGACTATAAGGACTCATGAACATATCGGGCTAGTGGAAATCAAACAAAGCACCCATTTGGATGTTCCTGATGTCTATATTATGGCTCAACAGGCAACCCAAGTTTTCTTTCTACCGTGGGCCTATCAAAGTGATCCAAATCTCAATGGTTGGGATGTCGTTTATGAAGTTCCGCCACGTGTTAGACCAGCTCCCCCCAATGAAGAGGATTATGAACCTCACATTAGCCCAGACACATATGAAGGAGAATTCTTCCAAGAAACACGTCTTTCCAAAAAAAACGTTTCAAGAACCGCTCTATTCACCCCAGAACATTGAAGTAGATAGCGACAGTGAAACCGACTTCACCCCTGAGCCAGAACAAGAAGAGCTTGAACTAGAAGAGGTTACTGTTGCGTATGACCTGTCAATGCTTGACCGATTACATAAAGGTGGCCTTCCACATGATGATGCATTTATTAATGATGATGATGAGCACGTCATTACTGATAGTGATGATGATGATGCATTTATTGATCCCGGAGCATTATTGAACCTGACGATCTAGATTATTATTAGGTATTCAATTTTTTATGTTGTACTTGATTTATATAGTTACTTGTATAATTTTCTTACTTTGTATGATTGTATCTTATACATAGTGCCATGGTCTTGATATCCGTCCACGCCGGCCCTCGCCCGCTTTATGATTCAGTTGTGGTAAATTCTCTTTTATAACTATTTGTTGCATTGCACATTTATGACAATTATGGCCATCAAGTTGACATAGAGATATTTTAATCTAGGAGGTATGTGAACCGGAATTTGCAACAGACCCTCTTGTCGAGAAGTTAAATTTAGGTGAAAAAGAAAATGAGTATTTGAAAGAAAAAATCAAAAGAATTGAAGAAGAGAAGATGACATTGGAGTTGTATGTTGCCGATGTCGTCGATGATCACAAGATGAAGATGAATGCAATGCGTTTGAAGATGGATGCAATGTGCTTGAAGATTAAGAAGATTAGAAAATATGCCATTGATAATGATGCTTGGTATCATTATGCTATTGGATCAATTGTTACCTTAGTTGTGATCTTCATCGCATTTGTTGTGATGAGGGTAAGTTTTCTCTAGTGTTGCTTAACAAATGCATACTTAGCTTATTTTCTTCCTAAATGGCATAATTACCTAAGTTTGATAAAAAATACGAGCAATACTTATGTAAGTTGGCTAAAAAATGGCATCATCACCTAGGTTAGCACAAAAATGACTTATACTTACCTTAATATGCTTAGTTAGCTAAAAATGGCATAACTACCTAGGATAGCTCAATAATGATCTATACTTAGCTTACCTAGTTCATTTATGACATAATTATCTTACTTAGGTCAAAAATGGCATAACTATCTAGGTTAGCTCAAAAATGACATATACTTAGCTTCTTCAGTTCATTTATGACATACTAAGCATACCTAGGTCAAAAATGGCATGATAATCTTTTTTACCTCCAAAATGACATAGACTTAGCTTATTTTTGTCGAAAATGACATAATAACCTTACTAAGCTCCAAAATGACCTATTTACCTAGCTTAGCTCTAAAATGACCTACACTTAGCATTTTACCTAGCTTAGCAATAAAATGACATTTTTACCTACCTTAGTTAGAAGAAGAAGAAGATAAAGAAGAGGATAGGAGAAAAAGGAAGAGAAGAAAAAAAATCTTCTTCTTCTTCTTCTTCTTCTTCTTCTTCTTCTTTTTCTTCTTCTTCTAGCTAGTCTTCTTCTTCTTCATCTAACTTTCTTCTTTCTCAATTTGCAGATCTGCTTTAGATGAGGAAGCTTGCGTTGATGGAGTCTACTCTTCTCTTCATGCTTCCTTTTTGTTTTGATTTTGTAGGATGAACAATGTGAAACTTGCTACCTATATATGTATGTATGGATGAAACCATTGTATGCTTGTTGTTGGATATGTTGGTTAGCTATATATGTTGCATATGAACTTTTCATTTGCTATGTATATGTGTTGGATGATCATATCCATATGGTAGGGATATGATTTGGTATGTATATATGTTGGTATGCTTGTCGAAAGTATTTTCATGTGTGTGTGTGTGGGGGGTGTGTGTATGTGCAATTCTGTGAAATTGAATGAATTTAAGAAAAAACAGGGGCTATACAGGATCTTTGCCGTCTGCTGCCACACGGCAAAGAGTTTTGCCATCAGCCAGCAAATGGCAAATAGGCCACGTGTCAGCTACCTGTGCAACCTGGGGGCAATGTGCTGGCCTATATGGTTGCTTTGCCGTCTGCTGGCAGACGACAAAGACCTTTGCATCTTTGTCGTCTACCAGCAGACGGCATAGCATGGCACGTGGCAGCTACCTGGGGGGCATCTGGGCTAGCCTACTTGGGAACTTTGCCGTCTGCTGGCAGACGACAAAGATGCAAAGGTCTTTGCAGTCTGCCAGCAGACGGAAAGCACGTCGTTAACCCATTAACAGACCTAAAATGTCACGTGTATTGTCCGGGCCCTTTGCCGTCTGCCAGCGGACGACAAAGACATTTGCATCTTTGTTGTCTGCCAGCAGACGGCAAAGAGCCCTTTGTCGTAGTTTGTTCAGCCGGACGTGTTGCCGTCTACTAGCTGACAACAAAGTTTTTTGCCGTCTGCTATGGCAGAAGGCAAAGTTACTGATTCCTGTAGTGCTGCCATTTCTTCCCGAGCATCACGGATCCGGAGTCGTCGGAGGTTCTGTCCTGCCAACGCGCGGTGCAGCTGGCTATTCAGATGAACGTTGAGAAATTTCATGTAGAGCTTGATAGCAGGGTGGTCGTCAACAAGATCAATCACGAAGGGATGGACTACTCTCTTGTCTGCCCATGGATCAAGGACATAAAGCAACTTTTGCATTCTAGGTCTGATTTTAAAGTTTCTTGGGTGGGTCTTTCAGCCAATGTTGTTGCCCATAAGTTTGCTAAGTTATGTGTGTATGAACTTTGTAAGGTGTGGTGGGGGATGCCCCCAGACTGTGTGTTGGATGTTATTTGGGATAACATTTCGAGCTTTGTTGGTGAAATTAGTTGATCAGGATCGGGTCGCCCCCCCCACCCCCCCCCCACCCCGCTCGGGCGACTCGGGCTCCCGAACCCTAGCCGCCGCCGGGGCCTAGCCCATCATCCTCCCCTCCTCCCGCTGCCGCCTGAGGACGCCGCCGGCTTGCGCCCGGAGGCCGGTGGCGGTGGTGGGGGCTCTTCCTCCCTCCCGTGTCTCAGGGGTGGCGGGACCCCAACATGCGTGGAGGTGCGACCGATCTAGAAGCGACGGTGTTGGCTTCGACGGTGGCGGTGGTCGGCACTGCCTCGGGCCATGGGAGGCTGCTGCTGCGGCTGGCCTGGATCGGGCGGCGGCGCGATGCGGTCTTTGGCGGCATGTTATCTGGCGTCGAGGGCCTGGTGGACTGCTTGGCGGCACCCATGGTAGATCTGTTCTGGCCGGTGTAGCCAGTGATGGTGGTCATCTTCTTCGTTGGCGGTGGCCGGCCAGAAGCTTGGTGATCGGATCTCGAGATCCATCATCTAGTCCCGGCTGCGAGTTGGGGAGACATGGTTGCCGGTGAAAACCGAGCCGATGGCAGGCGATGGCGGCATTCTATGCCGTTACCTTGATGAAGGCATCGTCGTGTAACTACGGTCGACCCACTCGTGCTGCTCCGAGGGAAACCCTAGGATCTGGTGTTCCAAATCGGACGATGGCGGCACTACGATGTCGTTTATCTCTTGGGAGCATCGTTTGTGGAGCAGCGCTGGAAGTCAGAGGCAGGAGGTGGAGCTGCTTCGTCTTGCATGGAGCTTCGGTGGAGATGTCAAATCATGCCTGGCCGACAGGTGCTACGCTTGGTCATGTCTGGTCGGCAGGTGCTACGCACGACAGATCCTCCAAGGACTTCAAGTTGTGTCGGCTGGTGATACTTGGCAACATGGCGCTGAGATGTATCAGTGGCGACCGTGACGTGTTCAGCTGTTTGCGCGCAAGGAGAAGGTGTCGTTGGACGCCGAGGTGGCCTCGACGATAGCTGGACCAAGCAAGGTTGATGCATCAGTACAGTTCTGAAGATGGAGCGATGGCAGTTGGCGACGGCGGCCTCTGAGAGCACGCCGGATCAGTGTGTGCCCCAGACCCGGCAAGTGGCTAGGTTGGGGTCTCAGGTCTTAGATGTTAGGCTTGGCTGCGATGTCTGTTTGATATTAGGCCCAGGCTATCTGCGCCCCTTCATCAACTGGATAGGTGTACCGACAGTTTGTTGCTTAGACGGCGGCTTTAGTCTTACTGTTGTATTGATTTTGTAAGTTCTTGTGAGAATAATTAATAAAGTAGCCGTATGCATCGCCCAGATGCAGAGGCTGGGAGTCATCCTCCTTTTCAAAAAAGAATAGAAGCAACTTTTCCTAAAAAAATGTCTTTTCTGGCGATTTCAGCTGAAACAAGTTTTCAGATTACGCCGCACAATATCGGTTGTAATCGTGGCCCTGTGATTTGCGGTTTATTAATCGGAGGCTGTAATCAAACTCAAGGTCAAACCGCGCTATTATCTTACCGTTGTGACAAGCTGGTTAGATGTGAGGATCGAGAGACCCGAAAGACACATGCATGACGGGGTAACTACTCCCACCTACAAACGCCCATTAATTAACAAAACCATAAGCTAGGGTGCGTTTGGTTACGAGGGTGGTCATGAATGGGTTGGGATCGTTCAAAAAATAGACATGTTTGGTTATAAAGCACATGAATGGTTCAAGTCAAAAAAAGAGAATATGCCTTGAAGATGCTGAACCGTTCCACCCAACCAAATCGGTCGAATCAAATGGCCACGCTTTGCATGCATGACTATGTGAGCATGACTGGTGGTCCCGTCCTAAATAATTAGCTCATCTCTTATATTCAGCCAAACGCATGAATTGAATGGTTCAATCCCAAATAAATTGGACGGTCCCAACCCATTCATATGACACCTTCAACCAAACGCATCCTAAGCGAACACCAACGGTACAATTTTCTAATTGCACTACTCGATCGACATAGACAGGAACCCTTCCTCACAACAACCACCTCACGGAGTTGACACTTCACACCAAGGCAATGCGATGCAATGCAGCACCATGTGCAAATCCATCATTTGCGCCACTGATTTTGGTGCTTATATATATATACATAAATTCCATGGTGATTAAAGGCTTGACTCCACACCTGTAATCCTTGTTCAACTGTTTTCTATAGAAACATAGTAAGCCTTGGGCCTTGTTTGGTTGCTGGGGGAGATGTACTCGGGGTAGAGCTGCCCCGGAATGAAAATTCCTGACAAAGTGAAAACCCGAGGGAAGTTTGGCATCGCCATTTGGGAGTAGAGGAGAGAGGAGCCAAGGAGGGGGTCGACGGGTCGAGGTGAGTGGCGTAAGCAAGGGGAAAATCCAACGATAACGGCGGCGGGGTTTGCGACCAGAGGCGCAGCGAGAGAAACGGGGGAACTTCTCCCACACGTCGTGACTAGTGTATTTTCTTCCCTGGGATTCGGCTGGGGAGGACCGAGATTCCCTGTCTTGGGCCTGAACCAAATGGCGCTGCAGAATTCACTGGGAGAGTTTAACGCGTGCTTTCTGGCCCTGGTATTGGGCGGGGATCCCTGAGTTTTCCCGGTGCACCAAATGAGCCCTTAGAGATGCACACATGCACATCTTACCCATATGAGCATATTGCATATTCGAGAGACTTAGTCAATAGATCCGGAGAGTGACAAAGTCGTCACAGGCATATCGTAGTGGACGGGCATGTCATACAACTTTGGTAAAACCACACACAACTACAAGGTATGCGATATTCGGCATAAGCTCGTTATTTTTGTTGAGAGTCACTGGTATTGGATTCTTATCCAGTGGCTATGGGAGAAAAGGTAATTATAAAGCTATATGCAAAATACCCTATATTTGTACTATATATTGCTCGCTTGTTCGTTTTCGTCATAAACTTCAACGACTTTCCTAATCATTTGGAGATAAAACATACTCCCTCCGTCCGGAATTACTTGTCATAGAAATGGATAAAAATGGATGTATCTAGAATTAAAATATGTCTAGATACATCAATTCCTCCGACAAGTATTTCCGGACGGAGGGAGTATTTATGTTTGAATCAATCTATACAAGATTAAATGAATGTAAAATTATAACTTAGACTATAAAATGCAGTAAAGTTAAGCGGAAATCAACACTTAAATTATATTGCAAATTAAGATCTGGTATTGTGTAAATTCAGGTGACTAAGATATAAAACTATTTTAGGTGGGAAACCGAAAATGAAGAACAAAAGTAATTACAGATGTGTGAGAGGTTGCAAGCGTCCAAGAAATTTGGAATAACATAATTTGGGCGTGGAAGCCATGAAACACGTCGAGTAGGTAGGGTGCCCAACTTTTGGCACTCCCGCATAACGTGGGAACCTGCAAACAAACATCCCCAACTAACAAAGAGCGGGGGGCTAAAAAATGCAATGTACTACCAATGAGTAGCAGTTGTTGAGCACGACTGTGCAGTGTGCACATGGGCAGTGCTAAGCATTTTCTTTTCTGCGAGCAAGCAAGGAAGCTGCAGCAATGCATGCATAATAATGGAGAGTTGTTGAAGCTCGATAGCTAGCTAGCTGCAAGCTGGGGGTCAAAGGACTTGCCGCGTCCGGTCACCAACCCCTTCCCAGTTCACCCCGCCGCGCGCGGCCGTCAACCATGTCAGGCATGACGACGTACGGCCTGCAGCTCCATCTATATAAGCAGCAGCTCGCCAGCTAGATAGCTCCACAATCGTCCCAGATCTCAAGCTCTCAACTCTCCTCACCTCGCATCTCAAACAGTCTTCTCTTTTCGGTTGGCATAATTGCTAGAAGCAGGGCTCTATCAATGGCAATGGTGGTGAAGGCCGTCCTCGTTGCCGTCGTGGCCGTGGCAGCGCTTGCGCAGCTCACCGTGGCAGTGGATCACCAGGTGGGCGGCAGCGGCGCGACCTGGGCCACCAGCGGCGGCTACGACTCGTGGTCGGGGAAGCAGAAGTTCTCTCCGGGAGACAGCCTGGGTAAGCTCACTCCCTACTCGATCTACTAGCTCTTGGCAGCTAGGATTATATCAAGAACCGACCTGACAAACTTGTTGCGGTCGATGGTTGCAGTATTTTCGTACTCGCCGGCGCACGACGTCGTGGAGGTGAGCAAGGCCGACTACGACGCCTGCACGGCCACCAAAGTCGTCGCCAGATACACCGGCGGCAAGACCACCGTCAAGCTCACCACTGCCGGGAAGCGCTACTTCATCTGCAGCATCACCGGCCACTGCGACGCCGGCATGAAGCTCCAGGTGAACGTTGCCGCCGCAACCGCCGCCCCCACGAAGCCCAGGGGCCAGAGGAGCGTCGCCCCTGTCGCCGCCCCGGCGCCGGCACCGGAGCGGTCGTCCACCGACGAGCAGCTGCCGACAGTGTCGTCGCCTACGGGGACACCGACGCCCAGTTCACCGTCCGGCTCGGGCGCCGCCAGCATTAATGCGAGCGCTGCGGTGGCGCTCGCCATGGGCATGGCTGTGGTGTTGGGCATGTGAGAGGGATCTGACCGATCCATGGGTACCAAGGCTTAGTTTTGGAGTGTTTAAGTCTTAATCATGTCGATACATTTGCGGATTTGTTCTTGTTATTCTTGGCTGGCAGTGGCATGCACATTGCCTTCCCTGCATGTTCCTTCCTTCCTACAGTGCTATCAGGGTTCAGTGTACTACTGTGCGATTTATTTGTTGTATTTGTCTGTCGGAGAATAAATACAATTCACATTCTTTAGTATCGTCTGTCTGCGTTATAGTATATCTTGTATATCTTCAGTGTTTTTGTGACAATCCATATATCTTCAGTGTCCTGTTGGTTGGTTGGTTCGTTGGACTAGTAACATGTCTCTGTTCAGCACATACAACAACAGAAACCAGAGCAGAAAGCTTCTTTCTTTTGTGCTTTTTTTCCCCATGCAACCGGCAGGAACATTGCCTATTCGTTAAGTGAGAAACAGAGAGAGAAATATATGTACAAAGAGTTGGTGCCTATTTTAGGGGAACACACCTAAACCCTCATAAGAGCAAGTACAATAGAAGGCTATAAGCCTGCTTATATGACATTTTTGATTATGTGAAGGAGAGAGACAAAAAAAGTACATAAGTGCTCTAATGCAAGAGCAAGTCTCTACACGTGCTTCTAGGTAAAAAAGTTTAATACCAAGAAAAAGTGGAGAGGAAGTGGAAAAAAGTTGTGACTTACACCCAACCTTATAGCCAACTCTATTATATGAGTAACTAATAATGCTAACTTTTGATAACATGCCATGCCTACATAGCTAGCAACTGGCTATATTATTAACCATGCTCTAAAGAACCCAAGTATTACTGAGGTGTTGCCGCAACGGCCAAGTCCAGGGCACTTTGAAAGTCTGCGCCCACTATTTGATGTCCTCAATGTTGTGATTAATTAGCACATGTAATTAGAGGGAAATCTACCCTTGCTGAAACCTTCATGTGGTTACCTTCCGCAACCGACACCTCTCTCTCTAGCGTCGCGTCCGTTCGGATCATACATATTGTCGTGGTGATCTCACGGCAGATGCCATAGGATGGCTAAAAGTGGGGATAGATGCAAGGGCACCGGCGGGCTCCAGAGGCGAGGTTGGCACGCGCAGGTGTGTGACACGAGATGTACCCAGGTTCGGGGCTCTCCGGAGATATAACACCCGTACTCCTGCTAAATATGGTTTATATGAAGTGGACACATGTTTGCTCCTGCAGCTGTTTGGGGGGGGGGGGGGGGGGGGGGGGGAAGGCAGACCAATTCATGCGCTGCTCCTACGATGTGGGTGGATGTGTGTTCTATTGATGATCTGACCCTCTGCATGGAGGGGTACCGGAGGGTCTTATAGGCTGCCCCCCGGGGTTACAATGGGAATATTATATGCGCATGGGAACCTGGTGTCAGTGTCTGGGAGCCGGCAGTGGGGGCCACTGGGCCTGCCGGCTCTGTCGGGTGCGGGTCTCGCCGGGTGCGCTGGGTGTGGGCCATACCGGAGCCGCCGGGTGCAGGTATGGCCGGCTGCTTGGTACTGTGGCACGCCTCACCAGGCGTCATGGGGCGGCACGCGCTGCCTAGATACAGGGTTACGCCGCGGGGACACCGCCCACTCCGGGTGGGGGCGTGGGATGCGCTGTTGCCGCGCCCGTCGGGGCCGACGTAAAGGGGGGCGCACTGTAGCCATGCCCTCTGGTCATCTGGGAGTTGACTTCTTGAAACTGGCCGGCATGCACCAACCAGCTGGGCCGGGTCGCGCCACCCGAAGCTGTGAAATGGCTCGCACTGGGGAGCCGGTGGGTGGTGAGCTGGATTGAGGGGCTTGGCCTGCCCCGATGTTTTTGAAAATGATCTGGATTCCGTTGCCTGCCCGGGGACAATCCCCCCGACAGTAGCCCCTGAAGTTTTGAAGGCCCGCCGGCTCCAAGCAGGAGGGCCTTCGTAGTTTTACCCCCTGAGGAGGCGGTTGGGTTGATGAAGCTTGCGACCGTCGGGTCCCGGCAACACGCACTGTGTCCCGGCTTCCGGAAGCCGGATCGCGGCACCCCGGCTTGGGCGGAAAACTGAAACGCCAGCCGGATCTTGGCTTGAGGGGGAAGGACGCGCCTTCAGCGGCCCGATGCAGCGTCAAGTGGTGAACAGTGGCCAGCGACGCTCTGCCAGGCCACGCGCGCGATGGGACGCAACAGCGGGCTGGGCCCTGCCACGCCGTGCCCTTTGCCCGCGCGTGGGGGATTTATTGTGGCAGTGGCGGGCGCTTGCACTTCTCCACGTAGTTAAGGCGTGCGGGAAATGTGTCCACCCGATGCAGGGAAGTGGAATCGTGGGTGCAGCCGATCCTACTTCCCCATGTTCCATCGGGGTTAGAAAACGGAGGGAGGGGCATGGCAGAAACGCCCTCGCACGCTCCCCTCGCTCTCCCTTTGACTTCCTCTTCTCCTTCTCCTCCATGCCTCAAGTGCGCCCTTGCTACAGTGCCCAGCCGCCGCCTGCAACGTCCAGCGACCACTCCGCCCCTCTTCTTGTTGGGAAACGTAGTAATTTCAGAAAAATTCCTACGCACACGCAGGATCATGGTGATGTATAGCAACGAGAGGGGGGAGTGTTGTCCACGTACCCTCGTAGACCGAATGCGAAAGCGTTAGCACAACGCGGTTGATGTAGTCGCACGTCTTCACGATCCAACCGATCCAAGTACCCAACGTACGACACCTCCGAGTTCAGCACACGTTCAGCTCGATGACGTCCCATGAACTCCGATCCAGCAGAGCTTTGCGAGAGAGTTCTGTCAGCACGACGGCGTGATGACGGTGTTGATGATGCTACCGACGCAGGGCTTCGCATAAGCACCGCTACGATATTACCGGGGTGGAATATGGTGGAGGGGGGCACCACACACGGCTATGAGATCAATGATCAATTGTTTTGTCTATGGGTTGCCCCCTGGCCACGTATATAAAGGATGGAGGGAGGAGGAGGACGGCCCTCATAGGGCGCGCCCAAGTGTGGAGTCCTACTAGGACTCCCTAGTCCCAGTAGGATTCCACCTCTCGAATGGAATAGGAAAAAGGGAAGGGACAAGGAGAAGGAAGGAAGGGGGTGCCCCCCCTCCCTAGTCCAATTCGGACCAGTCCATGGGGAGGGGTGTGGTCACCCTTTGAGGCCTTTCTCTCCTTTCCCGTATGGCCCATTAAGGCCCAATACGAATTCCCGTAACTCTCCGGTACTCCGAAAAATACCCGAATCACTCGAAACCTTTCCGATGTTCGAATATAGTCGTCCAATATATCAATCTTTACGTCTCGACCATTTCGAGACTCCTAGTCATGTCCCCGATCTCATCCAGGACTCCAAACTACCTTGGTACATCAAAACACATAACTCATAATATAAATTATCACCGAACGTTAAGCGTGCGGACCCTACGGGTTCGAGAACTATGTAGACATGACCGAGACACGTCTCCGGTCAATAACCAATAGCGGAACCTGGATGCTCATATTGGCTCCCACATATTCTACGAAGATCTTTATCGGTCAAACTGCATAACAATATACGTTGTTCCCTTTGTCATCAGTTTGTTACTTGCCCGAGATTTGATCATCGGTATCTCAATACCTAGTTCAATCTCGTTACCGGCAAGTCTCTTTGCTCGTTTCATAATGCATCATCTCGTAACTAACTCATTAGTCATAATGCTTGCAAGGCTTATAGTGATGTGCATTATCGAGAGGGCCCAGAGATACCTCTCTGACAATCGGAGTGACAAATCCTAATCTTGATCTACACCAAGTCAACAAGTACCATTGGAGACACCTGTAGAGCACCTTTATAATCATCCAGTTACGTTGTGATGTTTGGTAGCACACAAAGTGTTCCTCCGGTAATCGGGAGTTGCATAGTCTCATTGTCATAATAACATGTATAAGTCATGAAGAAAGCAATAGCAACAAACTAAACGATCAAGTGCTAAGCTAACGGAATGGGTCAAGTCAATCACATCATTCTCCTAATGATGTGACCCCATTTAATCAAATGACAACTCATGTCTATGGTTAGGAAACTTAACCATCTTTGATTAACGAGCTAGTCAAGTAGAGGCATACTAGTGACAATATGTTTGTCTATGTATTTAATACATGTATTATGTTTCCGGTTAATACAATTCTAGCATGAATAATAAATATTTATCATGAAATAAGGAAATAAATAATAACTTTATTATTGCCTCTAGGGCATATTTCCTTCAGTCAGCCACTTGCACTAGAGTCAATAATCTAGTTCGCATCATCATGTGATGTAACACCAATATTCACATCTGTATGTGATTAACATCCATAGTTCACATCGTCATGTGACCAACACCCAAAGGGTTTACTAGAGTCAATAATCTAGTTCACATCATTGTGTGATTAACACCCAAAGAGTACTAAGGTATGATCATGTTTTGCTCGTGAGAGAAGTTTAGTCAACGGGTCTGTCACATTCAGAGTCGTATGTATTTTGCAAATATTCTATGTCTACAATGCTCTGCATGGAGCTAATCTAGCTAATTGCTCCCATATTCAATATGTATCTAGATTGAGACTTAGAGTCATCTGGATCAGTGTAAAAGCTTGCACTGATGTAACTCTTTACGATGAACTCTTTTATCACCTCCATAATCGAGAAACATCTCCTTAGTCCTCACTAAGGATATTCTTGACCGTTGTCCAGTGATCTACTCTTAGATCAAAATTGTATTCCCTTGCCAAACACAGAGCAAGGTATACAATAGGTCTGGTACACAACATGGCATACTTTATAGAACCTATGATGAGGCATAGGGAATGACTTTTCATTCTCTTTCTATTTCTGCCTTGGTCGGGTTTTGAGTCTTACTCAACTTCACACCTTGCAACATAGGCAAGAACTTCTTCTTTGACTGTTCCATTTTGAACTACTTCAAAATCTTATCAAGGTATGTACTCATTGAAAAATCTTATCAAGTGTCTTGATCTATCCCTATAGATCTTGATGCTCAATGTGTAAGCAGCTTCACCAAGGTCTTTCATTGAAAAACTTTGATTCAAGTATCCTTTTATACTATCCAGAAATTCTATATCATTTCCAATCAACAATATGTCGTCCACATATAATATTACAAATGCTACAGAGCTCCCACTCACTTTCTTGTAAATACAGGCTTCTCCAAAAGTCTGTATAAAACCATATGCTTTGATCACACTATCAAAGCGTTTATTCCAACTCCAAGAGGCTTGCACCAGTCCATAAATGGATCGCTGGAGCTTGCACACTTTGTTAGCACCTTTTGGATCGACAAAACCTTCTGGTTGCATCATATACAACTCTTCCTCCAGTAATCCATTCAAGAATGCAGTTTTGACATCCATTTGCCAAATTTCTTAATCGTAAAATGCGGCAATTGCTAACATGATTTGGACAGACTTAAGCATCGCTACGGGTGAGAAAGTCTCATCGTAGTCAACCCCTCGAACTTGTCGAAAACCTTTTGCAACAAGTCGAGCTTTGTAGACAGTAACATTACCATCAGCATCAATCTTCTTCTTGAAGATCCATTTATTCTCGATGGCTTGCCGATCATAGGGCAAGTCAACCAAAGTCCATACTTTGTTCTCATACATGGATCCACTCTCAGATTTCATGGCCTTAAGCCATTTTGCGGAATCTGGACTCATCATCACTTCCTCATAGTTCGTAGGTTCGCCATGGTCAAGTAACATGACCTCTAGAATAGGATTACCGTACCACTCTTGTGCGGATCTTACTCTAGTTGACTTACGAGATTCGGTAGTAACTTGATCTGAAGTTTCCTGATCAATATCATTAGCTTCCTCACTAATTGGTGTAGGCGTCACAGGAACCGGTTTCTGTGATGAACTACTTTCCAATAAGGGCACAGGTACAGTTACCTCATCAAGTTCTACTTTCCTCCTACTCACTTCTTTCAAGAGAAACTCCTTCTCTAGAAAGGATCCATTCTTAGCAACAAATATCTTGCCTTCGGATCTGTGATAGAAGGTGTACCCAACAGTTACTTTTGCGTATCCTATGAAGACGTATTTCTCCGATTTGGGTTTGAGCTTATCAGGATGAAACTTTTTCACATAAGCATCGCAACCCCAAATTTTAAGAAACAGCAACTTTGGTTTCTTGCCAAACCACATTTCATATGGTGTCGTCTCAATGGATTTAGATAGTACCCTATTTAACATGAATGCAGTTGTCTCTAATGCATAACCCCAAAATGATAGTGGTAAATCGGTAAGAGACATCATAGATTGCACTATATCCAATAAAGTACGGTTATGACGTTCGGACACACCATTAAGCTGTGGTGTTCCAAGTGGCATGAGTTTGTGAAACTATTCCACATTGTTTTAATTGAAGACCAAACTCATAACTCAAATATTCATCTCCGTGATCAAATCACAGAAAACTTTTTTTTTGTTATGATGATTTTCCATTTCACTTTGAAATTCTTTGAACTTTTTCAAATGTTTCAGACTTATGTTTCATCAAGTAGATATACCCATATCTTCTCAAATCATCTGTGAAGGTGAGAAAATAACGATACCCGCCGCGAGCCTCAACATTCATTGGACCACATACGTCAGTATGTATTATTTTCAATAAGTCACTAGCTTGTTCCATTGTTCCGGAGAACGGAGTTTTAGTTATCCTGCCCATAAGGCACGGTTCGCAAGCATCAAATGATTCATAATCAAGTGATTCCAAAATTCCATTTTATGGAGTTTCTTCATGCACTTTACACCGATATGACCCAAACAGCAGTGCCACAAATAAGTTGCACTATCATTATCAACTTTTCACCTTTTGGTATCAATATTATGAATATGTGTATCACTACGATCGAGATCCAACAAACTATTTTCATTGGGTGTATGACCATCAAAGGTTTTATTCATGTCAATAGAACAACAATTATTCTTTGACTTTAAATGAATAACCGTATGCAATAAGCATGATCAAATCATATTTATGCTCAACGCAAACGCCAAATAACATTTATTTAGGTTCAACACTAATCCCGAAAGTATACGGAGTGTGCGATGATGATCATATCAATCTTGGAACCACTTCCAACACACATCGTCACTTCACCCTCAACTAGTCTCTGTTTATTCTGTAACTCCTATTTCGAGTTATTAATCTTAGCAACCGAACAAGTATCAAATACCCAGGGGTTACTATAAACACTAGTAAGGTACACATCAATAACCTGTATATCAAATATACCCTTGTTCACTTTGCCATCCTTCTTATCTACCAAATATTTGTTGGGGAACGTTGCAGAAAATTAAAAATTTTCCTACGGTTTCACCAAGATCCATCTATGAGTTCATCTAAGCAACGAGTCAAGGGAGAGAGTTTGCATCTACATACCACTTGTAGATCGCGTGCGGAAGCTTGCAAGGTGATGATGTAGTCGTACTCGACGTGATTCGAATCACCGATGACCAAGTACTGAACGGACAGCACCTCCGCGTTCAACACACATACGGGACGGGAGACGTCTCCTCCTTCTTGATCTAGCAAGGGGGAAGGAGAGGTTGAGGAAGACAGCTCCACCGGCAGCACGACGGCGTGGTGATGGTGGAGAGGCAGTACTCCGACAGGGCTTCGCCAAGCACACAACGGAGGAGGAGAGGTGTTGGGGAGGGGAGGGCTGCGCCTTGGAGGGTGGTCCGGCTGCCCTCCCCTCACCCCTCTATTTATAGGGGGAAGGGAGAAGGGGGCCGGCCCCCTAGAACCCATCTAGGGGGGGGGTGCGGCGGCCTAGGGGAGAGGGGAGAGGGTGGCTTGCCCCCCAAGCCAAGGGGGGCGCCCCCTCTAGGGTTCCCCCCTCAACCCTAGGCGCATGGGCCCAAGGGAGGGGGTGCGGCCAGCCCACCAGGGGCTGGCTCCCTGCCCCACGCAGCCCATGTGGCCCCCCGGGAGGGGTGGCCCCTCCCGGTGGACCCCCGGAACCCTTCCGGTGGCCCCGGTACAATACCGGTATGACCCCGAAACTTCCCGGTGTCCGTTTGACAACTTCCCATATATAAATCTTTACCTCCGGACCCTTCCGGATCTCCTCGTGACGTCCAGGATCCCATCCGGGACTCCGAACAACATTCGGTAGTCACATACTAGTCTTCCTAATAACCCTAGCGTCACCGAACCTTAAGTGTGTAGACCCTACGGGTTCGGGAGACATGCAGACATGACCGAGACGCTCTCAGTCAATAACCAACAGCGGGATCTGGATACCCATGATGGCTCCCACATGCTCCTCGATGTTGTCATCGGATGAACCACGATGTCGAGGATTCGATCAAACCCTGTATGCAATTCCCTTTGTCAATCGGTACGTTACTTGCCCGAGACTCGATCGTCGGTATCCCAATACCTTGTTCAGTCTCGTTACCGGCAAGTCACTTTACTCGTACCGTAATGCATGATCCCGTGTCCAACACCTTGGTCACATTGAGCTCATTATGATGATGCATTACCGAGTGGGCCCAGAGATACCTCTCCGTCATACGGAGTGACAAATCCCAGTCTCGATCCGTGTCAACCCAACAGCTACTTTCGGAGATACCTGTAATGCACCTTTATAGTCACCCAGTTACGTTGTGACGTTTGATACACCCAAGGCACTCTTACGGTATCCGGGAGTTACACGATCTCATGGTCGAAGGAAGAGATACTTGACACTGGCAAAGCTCTAGCAAAACGAACTACACGATCTTTTATGCTATGCTTAGGATTGGGTCTTGTCCATCACATCATTCTCCTAATGATGTGATCCCGTTATCAACGACATCCAATGTCCATAGTCAGGAAACCATGACTATCTGTTGATCACAACGAGCTGGTCAACTAGAGGCTCACCAGGGACATATTGTGGTCTAAGTATTCACACGTGTATTACGATTTCCGGATAATACAGTTATAGCATGAATAAAAGACATTTATCATGAACATTGAAATATAATAATACTTTTATTATTGCCTCTAGGGCATATTTCCAACAGTCTCCCACTTGCACTAGAGTCACCAATCTAGTTACATTGTGATGAATCGAACACCCATAGAGTTCTGGTGTTGATCATGTTTTGCACGCGAGAGAGGTTTAGTCAGCGGATCTGCGACATTCAGATCCGTGTGCACTTTGCAAATCTCTATGTCTCCATCTTGAACATTTTCACGGATGGAGTTGAAACGACGCTTGATGTGCCTGGTCTTCTTGTGAAACCTGGGCTCCTTGGCGAGGGCAATAGCTCCAGTGTTGTCACAGAAGAGTTTGATCGGCCCCGACGCATTGGGTATGACTCCTAGGTCGGTGATGAACTCCTTCACCCAAATCGCTTCATGCGCTGCCTCCGAGGCTGCCATGTACTCCGCTTCACACGTAGATCCCGCCACGACGCTCTGCTTGCAGCTGCACCAGCTTACTGCTCCACCATTCAACATATACACGTATCCGGTTTGTGACTTAGAGTCATCCAGATCTGAGTCGAAGCTAGCGTCGACGTAACCCTTTACGACGAGCTCTTCGTCTCTTCCATAAACGAGAAACATGTCCTTCGTCCTTTTCAGGTACTTCAGGATATTCTTGACCGCTGTCCAGTGTTCCTTGCCGGGATTACTTTGGTATCTTGCTACCAAACTTACGGCAAGGTTTACATCGGGTCTGGTACACAGCATGGCATACATAATAGATCCTATGGCTGAAGCATAGGGGATGACACTCATCTCTTCTTTATCTTTTGCCGTGGTCGGTGACTGAGCCGAGCTCAATCTCACACCTTGTAACATAGGCAAGAACCCCTTCTTGGACTGATCCATTTTGAACCTCTTCAAAATCTTATCAAGGTATGTGCTTTGTGAAAGACCTATGAGGCGTCTCGATCTATCTCTATAGATCTTGATGCCTAATATATAAGCAGCTTCTCCAAGGTCCTTCATTGAAAAACACTTATTCAAGTAGGCCTTAATGCTGTCCAGAAATTCTATATTATTTCCCATCAAGAGTATGTCATCTACATATAATATGAGAAATGCTACAGAGCTCCCACTCACTTTCTTGTAAACGCAGGCTTCTCCATAAGTCTGCATAAACCCAAACGCTTTGATCATCTCATCAAAGCGAATGTTCCAACTCCGAGATGCTTGCACCAGTCCATAAATGGATCGCTGGAGCTTGCATACTTTGTTAGCGTTCCGAGGATCGACAAAACCTTCCGGCTGCATCATATACAGTTCTTCCTTAAGATGCCCGTTAAGGAATGCCGTTTTGACGTCCATTTGCCATATCTCATAATCATAGTATGCGGCAATTGCTAACATGATTCGGACGGACTTCAGCTTCGCTACGGGAGAGAAAGTCTCGTCGTAGTCAATCCCTTGAACTTGTCGATAACCCTTAGCGACAAGTCGAGCCTTATAGATTGTAACATTACCATCCGCGTCCGTCTTCTTCTTAAAGATCCATTTGTTTTCTATCGCTCGCCGATCATCGGGCAAGTCTGTCAAAGTCCATACTTTGTTTTCATACATGGATTCTATCTCGGATTTCATGGCTTCAAGCCATTTGTTGGAATCCGGGCCCGCCATCGCTTCTTCATAGTTCGAAGGTTCATTGTTGTCTAACAACATGATTTCCAGGACAGGGTTGCCGTACCACTCTGGTGCGGAACGTGTCCTTGTGGACCTACGAAGTTCAGCAGTAACTTGATCCGAAGTACCTTGATCATCATCATTGTTTTCCTCTTCAGTTGGTGTGGGCATCACAGGAACGGTTTCCTGCGCTGCGCCACTTTCCCGCTCAAGAGGTAGTACTTCATCGAGTTCTACTTTCCTCCCACTTACTTCTTTCGAGAGAAACTCTTTTTCCAGAAAGCATCCGTTCTTGGCAACAAAGATCTTGCCTTCGGATCTTAAGTAGAAGGTATACCCGACAGTTTCCTTAGGGTATCCTATGAATACGCATTTTTCCGACTTGGGTTCGAGCTTTTCAGGTTGAAGTTTCTTGACATAAGCATCGCATCCCCAAACTTTTAGAAACGACAGCTTAGGTTTCTTTCCAAACCATAATTCATACGGTGTCGTCTCAACGGATTTAGACGGTGCCCTATTTAAAGTGAATGTAGCTGTCTCTAGAGCGTATCCCCAAAATGATAGCGGTAAATCGGTAAGAGACATCATAGACCGCACCATATCCAATAGGGTGCGATTACGACGTTCGGACACACCGTTTCGCTGAGGTGTTCCAGGCGGCGTGAGCTGTGAAACGATTCCACATTTCCTTAAGTGTGTACCAAATTCGTGACTTAAGTATTCTCCTCCACGATCTGATCGTAAGAATTTTATCTTTCGGTCACGTTGATTCTCTACCTCATTCTGAAATTCCTTGAACTTTTCAAAGGTCTCAGACTTGTGTTTCATTAAGTAGACATACCCATATCTACTCAAGTCATCAGTGAGAGTGAGAACATAACGATATCCTCCGCGAGCCTCAACGCTCATTGGACCGCACACATCGGTATGTATGATTTCCAACAAGTTGGTTGCTCGCTCCATTGTTCCGGAGAACGGAGTCTTGGTCATTTTGCCCAAAAGGCATGGTTCGCACGTGTCAAACGATTCATAATCAAGAGACTCTAAAAGTCCATCGGCATGGAGCTTCTTCATGCGCTTGACACCAATGTGACCAAGGCGGCAGTGCCACAAGTATGTGGGACTATCGTTATCAACTTTAAATCTTTTGGCATCTACACTATGAACATGTGTAATATTACGCTCGAGATTCATTAAGAATAAACCATTGACCATCGGAGCATGACCATAAAACATATCTCTCATATAAATCGAACAACCATTATTCTCAGACTTAAATGAGTAGCCATCTCGTATTAAACGAGATCCAGATACAATGTTCATGCTCAAACTTGGCACTAAATAACAATTATTAAGGTTCAAAACTAATCCCGTAGGTAAATGTAGAGGCAGCGTGCCGACGGCGATCACATCGACTCTGGAACCATTCCCGACGCGCATCGTCACCTCGTCCTTCGCCAGTCTCCGTTTATTCCGCAGCTCCTGCTGTGAGTTACAAATATGAGCAACGGCACCGGTATCAAATACCCAGGAGTTACTACGAGTACTGGTAAGGTACACATCAATCACATGTATATCAAATATACCTTTGGTGTTGCCGGCCTTCTTATCCGCTAAGTATTTGGGGCAGTTCCGCTTCCAGTGACCCTTCCCCTTGCAATAAAAGCACTCAGTCTCAGGCTTGGGTCCATTCTTTGACTTCTTCCCGGTAACTGGCTTACCAGGCGCGGCAACATCTTTGCCGTCCTTCTTGAAGTTCTTCTTACCCTTGCCCTTCTTGAACTTAGTGGTCTTATTGACCATCAACACTTGATGTTCTTTCTTGATTTCAGCCTCTGCTGACTTCAGCATCGAGAACACTTCAGGAATGGTCTTTTCCATCCCCTGCATGTTGTAGTTCATCACAAAGCTCTTGTAGCTTGGTGGGAGCGACTGGAGGATTCTGTCAATGACCGCCTCATCTGGGAGGTTAATGTTCAGCTGGGTCATACGGTTGTGCAACCCAGACATCTTCAGGATGTGCTCACTGACAGAACTGTTTTCCTCCATCTTACAACTGTAGAACTTGTCGGAGACATCATATCTCTCGACCCGGGCATGAGCTTGAAAAACTAGTTTCAGCTCTTCGAACATCTCATATGCTCCGTGGTGCTCAAAACGCTTTTGGAGCCCCGGTTCTAAGCTGTAAAGCATGCCGCACTGAACGAGGGAGTAATCATCAGCACGAGACTGCCAAGCATTCATAATGTCTTGGTTCTCTGGGACGGGAGCGTCACCTAGCGGTCCTTCTAGGACATATTGTTTCCTGGCAGCTATGAGGATGATCCTCAGGTTCCGGACCCAGTCCGTATAGTTGCTGCCATCATCTTTCAGCTTGGTTTTCTCTAGGAACGCGTTGAAGTTCATGTTGACATTAGCGTTGGCCATTGATCTACAAGACATATTTGCAAAGGTTTTAGACTAAGTTCATGATAATAAAGTTCTAATCAAATTATGAACTCCCACTTAGATTAGACATCCCTCTAGTCATCTAAGTGTTACACGATCCGAGTCGACTAGCCCGTGTCCGATCATCACGTGAGACGGACTAGTCATCGTCGGTGAACATTCTCATGTTGATCGTATCTTCCATACGATTCGTGTTCGACCTTTCGGTCTCCGTGTTCCGAGGCCATGTCTGCACATGCTAGGCTCGTCAAGTTAACCCTAAGTGTTTTCGCTGTGTAAAACTGTCTTACACCCGTTGTATGTGAACGTAAGAATCCATCACACCCGATCATCACGTGGTGCTTAGAAGCGACGAACTGTAGCAACGGTGCACAGTTAGGGGAGAACACTTCTTGAAATTTTATAAGGGATCATCTTATTTACTACCGTCGTCCTAAGTAAACAAGATGCATAATACATAATAAACATCACATGCAATTATATAGTTGTGACATGATATGGCCAATATCATATAGCTCCATTGATCTTCATCTTCGGGGCTCCATGATCATCTTGTCACCGGCTTGACACCATGATCTCCATCATCATGATCTCCATCATCGTGTCTTCATGAAGTTGTCACGCCAACGACTACTTCTACTTCTATGACTAACGTTTAGCAATAAAGTAAAGTAGTTTACATGGCGTTATTCAATGACACGCAGGTCATACAAAAAATAAAGACAACTCCTATGGCTCCTGCCGGTTGTCATACTCATCGACATGCAAGTCGTGAATCCTATTACAAAGAACATGATCTCATACATCACAATTCATCATTCATCACAACTTCTGGCCATATCACATCACATGATCAATCGCTGCAAAAACAAGTTAGACGTCCTCTAATTGTTGTTGCATCTTTTACGTGGCTGCAATTGGGTTCTAGCAAGAACGTTTTCTTACCTACGAATCACCACAACGTGATTTTGTCAACTTCTATTTACCCTTCATAAGGGCCCTGTTCATCGATTCCGCTCCAACTAAAGTGGGAGAGACAGACACCCGCCAGCCACCTTATGCAACTAGTGCATGTCAGTCGGTGGAACCGGTCTCACGTAAGCGTACGTGTAAGGTTGGTCCGGGCCGCTTCATCCCACAATACCGTTGAGCAAGAAAAGACTAGTAGAGGCAAGTAAGATGACAAAATCCACGCCCACAACAAAATTGTGTTCTACTCGTGCAAAGAGAACTACGCATAGACCTAGCTCATGATGCCACTGTTGGGGAACGTTGCAGAAAATTAAAAATTTTCCTACGGTTTCACCAAGATCCATCTATGAGTTCATCTAAGCAACGAGTCAAGGGAGAGAGTTTGCATCTACATACCACTTGTAGATCGCGTGCGGAAGCTTGCAAGGTGATGATGTAGTCGTACTCGACGTGATTCGAATCACCGATGACCAAGTGCTGAACGGACAGCACCTCCGCGTTCAACACACGTACGGGACGGGAGACGTCTCCTCCTTCTTGATCCAGCAAGGGGGAAGGAGAGGTTGAGGAAGACAGCTCCACCGGCAGCACGACGGCGTGGTGATGGTGGAGAGGCAGTACTCCGACAGGGCTTCGCCAAGCACACAACGGAGGAGGAGAGGTGTTGGGGAGGGGAGGGCTGCGCCTTGGAGGGTGGTCCGGCTGCCCTCCCCTCACCCCTCTATTTATAGGGGGAAGGGAGAAGGGGGCCGGCCCCCTAGAACCCATCTAGGGGGGGGGTGCGGCGGCCTAGGGGAGAGGGGAGAGGGTGGCTTGCCCCCCAAGCCAAGGGGGGCGCCCCCTCTAGGGTTCCCCCCTCAACCCTAGGCGCATGGGCCCAAGGGAGGGGGTGCGGCCAGCCCACCAGGGGCTGGCTCCCTGCCCCACGCAGCCCATGTGGCCCCCCGGGAGGGGTGGCCCCTCCCGGTGGACCCCCGGAACCCTTCCGGTGGCCCCGGTACAATACCGGTATGACCCCGAAACTTCCCGGTGTCCGTTTGACAACTTCCCATATATAAATCTTTACCTCCGGACCCTTCCGGATCTCCTCGTGACGTCCAGGATCCCATCCGGGACTCCGAACAACATTCGGTAGTCACATACTAGTCTTCCTAATAACCCTAGCGTCACCGAACCTTAAGTGTGTAGACCCTACGGGTTCGGGAGACATGCAGACATGACCGAGACGCTCTCAGTCAATAACCAACAGCGGGATCTGGATACCCATGATGGCTCCCACATGCTCCTCGATGTTGTCATCGGATGAACCACGATGTCGAGGATTCGATCAAACCCTGTATGCAATTCCCTTTGTCAATCGGTACGTTACTTGCCCGAGACTCGATCGTCGGTATCCCAATACCTTGTTCAGTCTCGTTACCGGCAAGTCACTTTACTCGTACCGTAATGCATGATCCCGTGTCCAACACCTTGGTCACATTGAGCTCATTATGATGATGCATTACCGAGTGGGCCCAGAGATACCTCTCCGTCATACGGAGTGACAAATCCCAGTCTCGATCCGTGTCAACCCAACAGCTACTTTCGGAGATACCTGTAATGCACCTTTATAGTCACCCAGTTACGTTGTGACGTTTGATACACCCAAGGCACTCTTACGGTATCCGGGAGTTACACGATCTCATGGTCGAAGGAAGAGATACTTGACACTGGCAAAGCTCTAGCAAAACGAACTACACGATCTTTTATGCTATGCTTAGGATTGGGTCTTGTCCATCACATCATTCTCCTAATGATGTGATCCCGTTATCAACAACATCCAATGTCCATAGTCAGGAAACCATGACTATCTGTTGATCACAACGAGCTGGTCAACTAGAGGCTCACCAGGGACATATTGTGGTCTAAGTATTCACACGTGTATTACAATTTCCGGATAATATAGTTATAGCATGAATAAAAGACATTTATCATGAACATTGAAATATAATAATACTTTTATTATTGCCTCTAGGGCATATTTCCAACAATATTCAGGGCATTTCCACTTCCAGTGACCATTTCCTTTGCAGTAGAATCACTCAGTTTCAGGATTTGTTCCAGCTTTGGGCTTCTTCACGGGAGTGACAACTTGCTTGCCATTCTACTTGAAGTTCCATTTCTTTCCCTTTGCCCTTTTCTTGAAGCTAGTGGTCTTGTCCATCATCAACACTTGATGTTCTTTCTTGATTTCTACCTTCGTTGATCTCAGCATCACGAAAAGCTCGGGAATTGTTTTCGTCATCCCTTGCATACTATAGTTCATCACAAAGTTCCAGTAACTTGGTGATGGTGACTAGAGAACTCTGTCAATCACTATCTTATCTGGAAGATTAACTCCCACTTGATTCAAGCGATTGTAGTACCCAGACAATCTGAGCACATGCTCACTGCTTGAGCTATTCTCCTCCATCTTTTAGCTATAGAACTTGTTAGAGACTTCATATCTCTCAACTCGGGTATTTGCTTGAAATATTAACTTCAATTCCTGGAACATCTCATATGGTCCATGACGTTCAAAACGTCTTTGAAGTCCCGATTCTAAGCCGTTAAGCATGGTGCACTAAAATATCAAGTAGTCATCATATTGAGCTACCAAACGTTCTTAACGTCTGCATCTGCTCCTGCAATAGGTCTGTCACCTAGTGGTGCATCAAGGACATAATTCTTCTATGCAGCAATGAGGATAAACCTCATATCACGGACCTAGTCCGCATCATTGCTACTATCACCTTTCAACATAGTTTTTCTCTAGGAACATATCAAAATAAACATAGGGAAGCAGCGAGCTATTGATCTACAACATAATTTGCAAAATACTATCAGGACTAAGTTCATGATAAATTAAAGTTCAATTAATCATATTACTTAAGAACTCCCACTTAGATAGACATCCCTCTAATCATCCAAGTGATCAGGTGATCCAAATCAACTAAACCATGTCTGATCATCACGTGAGATGGAGTAGTTTTCAATGGTGAACATCACTATGTTGATCGTATCTACTATATGATTCATGCTCGACCTTTCGGTCTCAGTGTTCCGAGGCCATATCTGCATATGCTAGGCTCCTCAAGTTTAACCTGAGTATTCTAGGTGTGTAAAACTGTCTTACACCCGTTGTATTTGAACATAGAGCTTATCACACCCGATCATCACGTGGTGTCTCGGCACAAAGAACTTTCGGAACAGTGCATACTCAGGGAGAAAACTCATACCTTGAAATTTAGTGAGAGGTCATCTTATAATGCTACCATCAATGAAAGTAAAATAAGATGCATAATGGATAAACATCACATGCAATCAATATAAGTGATATGATATGGCCATCATCATCTTGTGCTTGTGATCTCCATCTCCGAAGCACCGTCATGATCACCATCGTCACCGGCGCGACACCTTGATCTCCATCATAGCATCGTTGTCGTCTCGCTAACTATTGCTTCTACGACTATCGCTACCACTTAGTGATAAAGTAAAGCAATTACAGGGCGATTGCATGGCATACAATAAAGCATGATCATCTCATACAATAAAATTTAGCATCATGTCTTGACCATATCACATCACAACATGCACTGCAAAAACATGTTAGACGTCCTCTACTTTGTTGTTGCAAGTTTTACGTGGCTGCTACGGGCTAAGCAAGAACCGTTCTTACCTACGCATCAAAACCACAACGATATTTTGTCAAGTTAGTGCTGTTTTAACTTCTCAAGGATCGGGCGTAGCCACACTCGGTTCAACTAAAGTTGGAGAAACTGACACCCGCCAGCCACCTATGTGCAAAGCACGTCAGTAGAACCAGTCTCGTGTAAGTGTACGCGTAATGTTGGTTCGGGCCGCTTCATCCAACAATACCGCCGAACCAAAGTATGACATGCTGGTAAGTAGTATGACTTGTATCGCCCACAACTCACTTGTGTTCTACTCATGCATATAACATCTACGCATAAACCTGGCTCGGATGCCACTGTTGTGAAACGTAGTAATTTCAAAAAGAATCCTACACACACGCAAGATCATGGTGATGCATAGCAACGAGAGGGGAGAGTGTTGTCCACGTACCCTCATAGACCGAAAGCGGAAGCGTTAGCATAACACAGTTGATGTAGTCGTACGTCTTCACGATCCGACTGATCCAAGTACCGTACATACGGCACCTCCGAGTTCAGCACACGTTCAGCTCGATGACGTCCCATGATCTCTGATCCAGTAGAGCTTTGCGGGAGAGTTCCGTCAGCACGACGGCGTGATGACGGTGTTGATGATGCTACCGACGCAGGGCTTCGCCTAAGCACCGCTACGATATTACCGAGGTGGAATATGGTGGAGGGGGGCACCGCACACGGCAAAGAGATCAATGATCAATTGTTTTATCTATGGGGTGCCCCATGGCCACGTATATAAAGGATGGAGGGAGGAGGAGGCCGGCCCTCATAGGGCGTGCCCAAGTGTGGAGTCCTACTAGGACTCCCTAGTCCTAGTAGGATTCCACCTCCCACATGTAATAGGAAAAAGGGAAGGGAGAAGGAGAAGGAAGGAAGCCCCCCCCCCCACCACCCCCTCCCTAGTCCAATTCGGACCAGTCCATGGGGAGGGGTGCGGCCACCCTTTGAGGCCTTTCTCTCCTTTCCTGTATGGCCCATTAAGGCCCAATACGAATTCCCGTAACTCTTCGGTACTCCGAAAAATACCCGAATCACTCGGAACCTTTCCGATGTCCGAATATAGTTGTCCAATATATCTATTTTTACGTCTCGACCATTTCGAGACTCCTCTTCATGTCCCCGATATCATCCGAGACTCCGAACTACCTTCAGTACATCAAAACACATAACTCATAATATAAATCGTCATCGAACGTTAAGCGTGCGGACCCTACGGGTTCGAGAACTATGTAGACATGACCGAGACATGTCTCCGGTCAATAACCAATAGCAGAACCTGGATGCTCATATTGGCTCCCACATACTCTACAAAGATCTTTATCAGTCAAACCGCATAACAACATATGTTGTTCCCTTTGTCATCGGTATGTTACTTGCCCGAGATTTGATCATCGGTATCTCAATACCTAGTTCAATTTCGTTACCGGCAAGTCTCTTTACTCATTCCGTAATGCATCATCTCGTAACTAACTCATTAGTCACAATGCTTGCAACGCTTATAGTGATGTGCATTACCGAGAGGGCCCAGAGATACCTCTCCGACAATCGGAGTGACAAATCCTAATCTTGATCTACACCAACTCAACAAGTACCATTGGAGACACCTGTAGAGCACCTTTATAATCAACCAATTACCTTGTGATGTTTGGTAGCACAAAAAGTGTTCCCCCGGTAATCGGGAGTTGCATAGTTTCACAGTCATAGGAACATGTGGAAGTCATGAAGAAAGCAATAGCAACAAACTAAATGATCAAGTGCTAAGCTAACGGAATGGGTCAAGTCAATCACATCATTCTCCTAATGATGTGATCCCATTTAATAAAATGAAAACTCATGTCTATGGTTAGGAAACTTAACCATCTTTGATTAACGTGCGGGTCAAGTAGAGGCATACTAGTGACACGATGTTTGTCTATGTATTCACACATGTATTATGTTTCCGGTTATTACAATTCTAACATCAATAATAAACATTTATCATGAAATAATGAAATAAATAATAACTTTATTATTGCCTCTAGGGAATATTACCTTCACTTCTCACCGTCGCGCTTCGCCCTCCCGAAGAACCTTGCCGATGGTGCGCCCGAAGGGATCTTTGGAGGGGTCTGAGACTAGCGAGGCGGATATCCAGTATCTCCGCGACACCAAGCGACTGTGGCTAGCGATGGAGTTGGCTGTGTGCGCGGAGGGTGGGGAGATGGAGCCGCAACCGCAGGAGGGTGAGCGCTTGGTGTTTTACACCCACATCAAGTGCGGATTCAGCCTTCAGCAAGCACTTTCTTCTACTCCTTCCTAAACTTCTTCAGGCTGCAGCCGCACCACTTGGGAGCCAACACCGTGCTGCAGCTGGCCGAATTCGCCACGCTCTGCAAGGGCTATCTGGGCATGGAGTCGGACACGGAACTCCGGGCCCGCCTCTTCTTCCTCAAGCAACAAGGGGTGATGGTCGGCGTCATGTCCCACTACAGGGCCGTCGTCGTCTCAGGCGGGTCGAATGGGCCGTTCCCCAAGATGCCTCGGAGGATTCTGCCAAGAAGTGGCAGAATTTGTTCTTCTACGTGCGCAACATCGGCGCAGACCGATGGTTGTTAGTAGAAAGAGGGGATGCTGATGTCTACTACACAACCTTCTTCTTGTAGAGGTTGTTGGGCCTCCAAGTGTAGAGGTTTGTAGGACAGTAGCAAATTTCCCTCAAGTGGATGACCTAAGGTTTATCAATCCGTGGGAGGCGTAGGATGAAGATGGTCTCTCTCAAACAACCCTGCAACCAAATAGCAAAGAGTCTCTTGTGTCCCCAACACACCCAATACAATGGTAAGTTGTATAGGTGCACTATTTCGGCGAAGAGATGGCGATACAAGTGCAATATGGATGGTAGATATAGGCTTTTGTAATTGAAAATATAAGAACAGCAAGGTAGCAAGTAACAAAAGTGAGAGAAAACGGTATTGCAATGCTTTGAAACAAGGCCTAGGTTCATACTTTCACTAGTGCAAGTTACCTCAACAATGATAACATAATTAGATCATATAACAATCCCTCAACGTGCAACAAAGGGTCACTCAAAAGTCACTAATAGCGGAGAACAAACGAAGAGATTATGGTAGGGTACGGAACCACCTCAAAGTTATTCTTTCCGATCAATCCATTGAGCTATTCCTATAAGTGTAACAAACAGACCTAAAGTTCGTAATAGAATAACACCTTAAGACACACATCAACCAAAACCCTAATGTCACCTCGATACTCCAATGTCACCACAAGTATCCGCGGGTATGATTGTACGATATGCATCACACAATCTCAGATTCATCTATTCAAACCAACACAAAGAACTTCAAAAGGTGCCCCAAAGTTTCTACCAGAGAGTCAAGACGAAAACGCGTGCCAACCCCTATGCATAAGTTCACAAGGTCACAGAACCCGCAAGTTGATCACCAAAACAGACATCAAGTGGATCACGTGAATATCCCATTGTCACCACAGATAAGCACATGCAAGACATACATCAAGTGTTCTCAAATCCTTAAAGACTCAATCCGATAAGATAACTTCAAAGGGAAAACTCAATTAATTACAAGAAGGTAGAGGGGGGGAGACATCATAAGATCCAACTATAATATCAAAGCTCACGGTACATCAAGATCATGCTGAATCCAGAACACGAGAGAGAGAGAATCAAACACATAGCTACTTGTACATACCCTTAGCCCCAAGGGTGAACTACTCCCTCCTCGTCATGGAGAGCGCCGGGATGATGAAGATGGCCACCGGTGATGGATCCCCCCCCCCTCTGGCAGGGTGCCGGAACAGGGTCCCGATTGGTTTTTTGTGGCTACAGAGGCTTGCAGCGGCGGAACTCCCAATCTAGGTCCTGTCCTAGAAGTTTGGGGATATATAAGAGGTGTTGGCGTTGGGAACAAGTCAGGGGTCCCCGAGGCAGCCACAAGGTAGGGGGTGCGCCCAGGGGGTAGGGCGTGTCGTCCACCCTCGTGGTGGCCTCGGGACTCCCGTGGGCTTCTTTTGGTCCAAAAACAATCTCCATAATTTTTTAGGTCAATTGGACTCCGTTTGGTATTCCTTTTTTTGCGATACTCAGAAACATGAAAAAACAGAAACTAGCACTGGGCTCTAGGTTAATAGGTTAGTCCCAAAAATCATATAAAATAGCATATAAATGCATATAAAACATCCAAGATGGATAATATAATAGCATGGAACAATCAAAAATTATAGATATGTTGGAGACGTATCAAGCATCCCCAAGCTTAATTCCTGCCCGTCCTCGAGTAGGTAAATAATAATAACATAATTTTTGATGTGGAATGCTACCTAACATATTTATCAATGTAATCTTCTTCATTGTGGCAAGAATATTTAGATCCATAAGATTCAAAACAAAAGTTTAATATCGACATAAAAACGATAATACTTCAAGCATACTAATAAAGCAATCATGTCTTCTCAAAATAACATGGCCGAAGAAAGCTATCCCTACAAAATCATATAGTCTGGCTATGCTCCATCTTCATCACACAAAATATTCAAAATGCACAACCCCGATGACAAGCCAAGCAATTGTTTCATACTTTTGATGATCTCAAACATTTTCAACTTTCACGTAAAACATGAGCGTGAGCCATGGACATAGCACTATAGGTGGAATAGAATATGGTGGTTGCGGAGAAGACAAAAGGAAGGAGATAGTCTCACATTAACTAGGCATATCAACGGGCTATGGAGATGCCCATCAATGCATATCAATGTGAGTGAGTAGGGATTTCCATGCAACGGATGCACTAGAGCTATAAGTTTATGAAAGCTCAAAAAGAAACTAAGTGGGTGTGCATCCAACTTGCTTGATCATGAAGACCTAGGGCGTTTGAGGAAGCCCATCATTGGAATATACAAGCCAAGTTCTATAATGAAAAATTCCCACTAGTATATGAAAGTGACAACATAGGAGACTCTCTATCATGAAGATCATGGTGCTACTTTGAAGCACAAGTGTGGTAAAAGGATAGTAGCATTGCCCCTTCTCTCTTTTTCTCTCATTTTTTGTTTGTTTGTTTTTTGGCCCTCTCTCTCTTTTTTGGCCTCTTTTTATATATTTTTATTTTTCATCTGGAGTCTCATCCCGGCTTGTGGGGGAATCATAGTCTCCATCATCCTTTCCTCACTGGGATAATGCTCTAATAATGAAGATCGTCACACTTTTATTTACTTACAACTCAATGCTTAGAACAAAATATAAATCTATGTGAATGCCTCTGGTGGTGTACCGGGATGTGCAATGAATCAAGAGTGACATGTATGAAAGAATTATGAAAGGTGGCTTTGCCACAAATACAATGTCAACTACATGATCATGCAAAACAATATGACAATGATGAATCGTGTCATAATAAACAGAACGGTGGAAAGTTGCATGTCAATATATCTCGGAATGGCTATGGAAATGCCATAATAGGTAGGTATGGTGGCTGTTTTGAGGAAGGTATATGGTGGGTGTAATGTACCCGCAAAAGTTGGGCAGTACTAGAGAGGCTAGCAATGGTGGAAGGGTGAGAGTGCGTATAATCCATGGACTCAACATTAGTCATAAAGAAATCACATACTTATTGCAAAAATCTATTAGTTATCGAAACAAAGTACTATGTGCATGATCCTAGGGGGATAGATTGGTAGGAAAAGACAATTGCTCGTCCCCAACCGCCACTCATAAGGAAGACAATCACTAAATAAATAATGCTCCGACTTCATCACATAACGGTTCACCATATGTACATGCTACGGCAATCACAAACTTTAACACAAGTACCTCTCAAATTCACAATTACTCCACTAGCATAACTCTAATATCACCATCTCCATATCTCAAAACAATCATAAAGAATCAAACTTCTCATAGTATTCAATGCACTTTATATGAAAGTTTTTATTATATCCCTCTTGGATGCCTATCATATTAGGACTAAATTTATAACCAAAGAAAATTACCATGTTGTTTAAAGACTCTCAAAATAATGTAAGTGAAGCATGAGAGTTGAAAAATTTCTTCAAAATAAAACCACCGCCGTGCTCTAAAAAGATATAAGTGAAGCACTAGAGCAAATGTCAAACTACTCCGAAAGATATAAGTGAAGATCAATGAGTAGTCAAATAATTATTTAGCTATGTGAGGACTCTCTCTCATAAAGAAAATTTAGATCTTAAGTACTTTATTCAAAAAGCAAGCAAAGCAAAATAAAATTACATTTCAAGGATAGCACATATCATGTGAAGAAGCAAAAACTTAGGCTCGACCAAAACTGACCGATAGTTGTTGAAGAAGAAAGGTGGGATGCCAACCGGGGCATCCCCAAGCTTAGATGCTTGAGACTTCTTGAAATATTAATTAGGGATGCCTTGGGCATCCCCAAGCTTGAGCTTTTGTGTCTCCTTAATTCCTTTTATGTCACGGTTTCCCTAAATCTTAAAAGCTTCATCCACACAAAACTCAACAAGAACTCGTGAGATAGGTTAGTATAAATCAACGCAATAACCTTATCATATTCTTCTATAGAAAATCACTAAAATTATTATTTGGTACTTCCTACTAAATGTATCTGCATATTTAACACTCCTATCCTCAAATAGAATCATTAAACAAGCAAACATATGCAAATAATGCAAACATAACAGTAATCTGTCTAAACAGGACAGTCTGTAAAGAATGCAAGAGGAATCATACTTCCCTAACTCCAAAATTTCTGAAAAATTATCACACTGTAGAAAATTTGTTGTTACTTATTGTATCAAAATTTCAATATTCTATCATGTTCTTACTATTCACCAATATTCAAAACTTAACAGCAAACTTTCTGATTTCAAAATAACAACGTATAGCTTTGTAAAATAAGCATGGTAAAGGCTATACTTGACTTTTTATTGAATTAAAGGATATAAAACATGTCTCTGAATAACCACAAGGAAATAAAAACAAAATAAAATGATGCTCCAAGCAAAACACATATCATGTGGTGAATAAAAATATAGCCTCAAGTAACGTTACCGATGAACGAAGACGAAAGAGGGGATGCCATCTGGGGCATCCCCAAGCTTAGTTGCTTGGATCTTCCTTGAATATTTCCATGGGGTCCCTTGGGCATCCCCAAGCTTACGCTCTTGCCACTCCTTATTCCGTAGTCCATTGAAACTTTACCCAAAACTTAAAAACTTCACAACACAAAACTCAACAGAAAATCTTATGAGCTCTGTTAGTATAAGAAAATAAATCACTAATTAAGTACTGTTGTGAACTCATTCTAAATTCATATTGGTGTTGTATCTACTGTATTCCCACTTCTCCATGGTTCATACCCTCGGATACTACTCATAGATTCATCAAAATAAGCAAACAACAAATAGAAAATAGAATCTGTCAAAAACAGAACAATCTGTAGTAATCTGGAAGCTTTCCATACTTCTGTAACTCCTCAAATTCTGAAAAAATAGGAAAATGTAGGAAAATTGTATATCAATCTTGTGTATGAAATTCAGATCAAAAGCACCTTCCCGTGAATTTTCAAATTTCCTGGACTAAGTGCAAAAGTTTCTATTTTTGCACAGAATCAAGTCAACTATCATCCACACTATCCCAAAGGCTTTACTTGGCACTTTATTGAAACAAAAGCTATAAAACATGATTACTACAGTAGCTTAATCATGTGGACATATAAAACAGTAAGGGTAAATATTGGGTTGTCTCCCAACAAGCGCTTTTCTTTAATGTCTTTTAGCTAGGCATGATGATTTCAATGATGCTCGTATGAAAGATAAGAATTGAAACATAATGGGAGCATCATGAAGAATATGACTAACACATTTAAGCCTAATCCACTTCCTATGCATATGGATTTTGTGAGCAAACAACTTATGGGAACAAGAATGAACTAACATAGGAAGACAAAACAAGCATAACTTCAAGATTTTCAACACATAGAGAGGAAACGTGATATTATTGCAATTCCTACAAGCATATAATTCCCCCTCATAATAATTTTCAGTAGAATCATGAATGGATTCAACAATATAACCATAAATCATTATTTTCATGATGCACAAGCATAGAAATTTTATTACTCTCCACATAAGCAAATTTCTTGTCATTCGGAATAGTGGGAGCAAACTCAACAAAATAACTATGATGGGATTGAAAATTAAGATCAAGATGACAAGTTTCATGGTTATAATTATTCTTTATAGCATACATGTCATCACAATAATCATCATAGATAGGAGGCATGCTTTCATCATAATAGATTTCCTCATCAAAACTTGGGGGGACTAAAAATATCATATTCATCAAATATAGCATCCCCAAGCTTGGAGCTTTGCATATCATTAGCATCATGGATATTTAAAGAATTAATACTAACAACATTTCAATCATGCTCATCATACAAAGATTTAGTGCCAAACATTTTATAGACTTCTTCTTCTAACACTTGAGCATAATTTTCCTTTCCATCATTTTCACGAAAGACAAAGATGAAGCATATGAGACAACCTCAATTCCATTATTTTGGTTTTCTTTCATAAACTAAACTAGTGATAAAACAAGAAACTAAAAGATTCAATTGAGAGATCTAAAGACATACCTTCAAGAACTCACCCTCCCGGCAACCGCGCCAGAAAAGAGCTTGATGTCTATTACGTAACCTTCTTCTTGTAGACGTTGTTGGGCCTCCAAGTGCAGAGGTTTGTAGGACAGTAGCAAATTTCCCTCAAGTGGACGACCTAAGGTTTATCAATCCGTGGGAGGCGTAAGATGAAGATGGTATCTCTCAAACAAGCCTTCAACCAAATAGCAAAGAGTCTCTTGTGTCCCCAACACACCCAATACAATGGTAAATTGTATAGGTGCACTTGTTCGGCGAAGAGATGGTGATACAACTGCAATATGGATGGTAGATATAGGTTTTTGTAATCTGAAAATCTAAAAACAACAAGGTAGCAAGTAACAAAAGTGAGTGAAAACGGTATTTCAATGCTTCAAAATAAGGCCTAGGGTTCATACTTTCACTAGTGCAAGTTCCCTCAACAATGATAACATAATTAGATCATATAACAATCCCTCAACATGCAACAAAGAGTCACACGAAAGTCACTAATGGCGGAAAAAAAATGAAGAGATTATGCTAGGGTACAGAACCACCTCAAAGTTATTCTTTCCGATCAATCCATCGGGCTATTCCTATAAGTGTCACAAACAACCCTAGAGTTCGTAGTAAAATAACACTTTAAGACACACATCAACCAAAACCCTAATGTCGCCAAGATACTCCAATGTCACCACAAGTATCCGCGGGTATGATTATATGATATGGATTACACAATATCAGATTCATCTATTCAAACCAACACAAAGAACTTTAGAGAGTGCCCCAAAGTTTCTACCGGAGAGTCAAGACGAAAACGCGTGCCAACCTCTATGCATAAGTTCACAAGGTCACAGAACCCGCAAGTTGAACACCGAAACATACATCAAGTGGATCATGTGAATATCCCATTGTCACCATAGATAAGCACATGCAAGAGTGATACGTCTCCGTCGTATCTATAATTTTTGATTGTTCCATGCCAATATTCTACAACTTTCATATACTTTTGGCAACTTTTTATACTATTTTTTGGGACTAACATATTGATCCAGTGCCCAGTGCCAGTTCCTGTCTATTGCATGTTTTATGTTTTGCAGAAACCCCATATCAAATGGAGTCCAAACGGGATAAAAATGGACGGAGAATTATTTTGGAATATTTATGATTTTTGGGAGGTAAAATCAACGCGAGACGGTGCTCGAGGGGGCCAGGAGATAGGGGGTGCGCCCCAGGGAGGCAGGCGTGCCCTGGACTCTCCTGGGCCCCTCGTAAGGCGGTTGACGCTCTTCTTTTTCCGCAAGAAAGCTAATTTTATAAGAAAAATCTGGGCGAAAGATTCACCCCAATCGGAGTTACGGATCTCCGGATATAAAACAAACGGTGGAAGGGCAGAATCTGGGAACGCAAAAACAGAGAGAGACAGAGAGATAGATCCAATCTCGGAGGGGCTCTCGCCCCTCCCACGCCATGGGAGCCAAGGACCAGAGGGGAAACCCTTCTCCCATCTAGGGAGAAGGTCAAGGAATAAGAATAAGAAGGGGGGCTCTCTTCCCCTTGCTTCCGGTGGCGCTGGAGCGCTGCCGGGGGCCATCATCATCATCGCGATCTTCACCAACACCTCCGCCATCTTCACCAACATCTCCATCACCTTCCCCCATCTATATTCAGCGGTCCACTCTCCCGCAACCCGCTGTACCCTCTACTTGAACATGGTGCTTTATGCATCATATTATTGTCCAAAGATGTGTTGCTGCTACGTCTTGAGCTTGCGTTGGTTTTCCTTAAAGAGGAAAGGGTGATGCAGCAATAGTAGCGTAAGTATTTCCCTCAGTTTTTGAGAACCAAGGTATCAATCGAGTAGGAGGCTCCTCAAAAGTCCGACGCACCTACACAAACAAACAAAGAACTCGCAACTAATGCAATAAAGGGGTTGTCAATCCCTTCACGGCCACTCGCGAAAGTGAGATCTGATAGAGATAGTATGATAAGATAAATATATTTTTGGTATTTTACAATATAAATGCAAAAAGTAAAGATGCAAGTAAATAAAAATAGATTGAAAGCTTATATGATAAAAGATAGACCCGGGGGTCATAGGTTTCACTAGAGGCTTCTCTCAAGATAGCATAAGTATTACGGTGGGTGAAAAATTACTGTCGAGCAATTGATAGAAAAGCAAATAATTATGAGATTATCTAGGCATGATCATGTATATAGGCATCACTTCCGCAACAAGCAGACCGACTCCTGCCTGCATCTACTACTATTACTCCACACATCAACCGCTATCCAGCATGCATCTAGAGTATTAAGTTCATAAGAACAGAGTAACGCATTAAGAAAGATGACATGATGTAGAGGGATAAACTCATGCAATATGATATAACCCCCATCTTTTTATCCTCGATGGCAACAATACAATACGTGCCTTGCAACCCTTTCTGTCATTGGGTAAGGACACCGCAAGATTGAACCCAAAGTTAAGCACTTCTCCCATGGAAATAAAGATCAATCTAGTAGGCCAAACCAAGCTGATAATTCGAAGAGACTTGCAAAGATAACTCAATCATACATAAATGAATTCAGTGGAGATTCAAATATTTCTCATAGATAAACTTGATCATAAACCCACAATTCATCGGATCTCAACAAACACACCGCAAAAAAAGTTTACATCGAATATATCTCCACAAGAGAGGGGGAGAACATTGTATTGAGATCCAAAAAGAGAGAATAAGCCATCTAGCTAATAACTATGGACCCGAAGGTCTATGGTAAACTACTCACAACTCATCAGAGAGGCTATGGTGTTGATGTAGAAGCCCTCCGTGGTCGATTCCCCCTCTGGCGGAGCACCGGCAAAGGCTCCAAGATGGTATCTCGCGGATACAGAAGGTTACGGAGGTGGAAATTGTTTTTCGTTGGCTCCCTGGATGTTTTCGGGGTATGTAGGTATATATAGGAGGAAGAAGTACGTCAATGGCCACTCGTGGGGCCCAGGAGATAGGGGGCGCGCCCTCCTATCTCCTGGCCGCCTCGTTTGCTTCTTGACTTGCACTCCAAGTTCTCCGGATCACGTTCGTTCCAAAAATCACGCTCCCGAAGTTTTCATTCCGTTTGGACTCCGTTTGATATTCCTTTTCTTCGAGATACTGAAATAGGCAAAAAAACAGCGATATGGGTTGGGCCTCCGGTTAGTAGGTTAGTCCCGAAAATGATATAAATGTGTAAAATAAAGCCCATAAACATCCAAAAGGGGTAATATAATAGCATGGAACAATCAAAAATTATAGATACGTTGGAGACGTATCAAGCATCCCCAAGCTTAATTCCTGCTCGTCCTCGAGTAGGTAAATGATAAAAACAGAATTTTTGATGTGGAATGCTACCTAGCATAATTCTCAATGTAATTTTCTTTATTGTGGCATGAATGTTCAGATCCAAATGATTCAAAATAAAAGTTCATATTGACATAAGAAATAGTAATACTTCAAGCATACTAATCAAAGCAATCATGTCTTCTCAAAATAACATGGCTAAAGAAAGTTATCCCTACAAAATCATATAGTCTGGCTATTGCTCTATCTTCATCACACAAAGTATTTAATCATGCACAACCCCGATGACAAGCCAAGCAATTGTTTCATACTTTAGTAATCTCAAACTTTTTCAACTTTCACGCAATACATGAGCGTGAGCCATGGACATAGCACTATATGTGGAATAGAATGGTGGTTGTGGAGAAGACAAAAAGGAGAAGATAGTCTCACATCAACTAGGCGTATCAACGGGCTATGGAGATGCCCATTAATAGATATCAATGTGAGTGAGTAGGGATTGCCATGCAACGGATGCACTAGAGCTATAAATGTATGAAAGCTCAATAAAAGAAACTAAGTGGGTGTGCATCCAACTCGCTTGCTCACGAAGACCTAGGGCATTTTGAGGAAGCCCATCATTGGAATATACAAGTCAAGTTCTATAATGAAAAATTCCCACAAGTATATGAAAGTGACAACATAGGAGACTCTCTATCACAAAGATCATAGTGCTACTTTGAAGCACAAGTGTGGTAAAAGGATAGTAGCATTATCCCTTCTCTCTTTTTCTCTCATTTTTTCTTTCTTTTTTTTTCCTTTTTTCTTTTTTTTCTTTGGCCTTTTTTTGGCCTTTCTCTTTTTTTTTCTTTTTTTTCTTTTTGTAAAATCCGAAGTCTCATCCCGACTTGTGGGGGAATCATAGTCTCCATCATCCTTTACTCACTAGGACAATGCTCTAATAATGAAGATCATCACACTTTTATTGATTTACAACTCAAGACTAGAACAAAATATGACTCTATATGAATGCATCCGGTGGTGTACCGGGATATGCAATGAATCAAGAGTGACATGTATGAAAATTATGAAGGTGGCCTTGCCACAAATACGATGTCAACTACATGATCATGAAAAGAGCAATATGACAATGATGATGCGTGTCATATAAACGGAACGGTGGAAAGTTGCATGGCAATATATCTCGGAATGGCTATGGAAATGCCATAATAGGTAGTTATGGTGGCTGTTTTGAGGAAGGTATATGGTGGGTGTATGGTACCAGCGAAAGTTGTGCGGTACAAGAGAGGCTAGCAATGGTGGAAGGGTGAGAGTGCGTATAATCCATGGACTCAACATTAGTCAAAAGAACTCATATAATTATTGAAAAAATCTACAAGTCATCAAAAACAAAGTATTACATGCATGCTCCTAGGGGGATAGGTTGATAGGAAAAGACCATCGCTCGTCCCTGACCGCCACTCATAAGGAAGACAATCAATAAATAAAATTGTGCTCCAACTTCATCACAAAGCGGTTCACCATACGTGGATGCTACGGGAATCACAAACTTCAACACAAGCATTCTTTAAATTCATAATCACCCAACTAGCAAGACTTTTAATATCACTACCTCCATATCTCAAAACAATTAGCAAGTATCAAGTTGATCATAGCATCCAATTCACTTCCTATGATAGTTTTTATTATACCCAACTTGGATGCCTACCATTCTAGGACCAATTTTATAACCATACCAAATACCATGATGTTCTAAAATACTCTCAAAATAATATAAGTGAATCATTAGAGACTAGCAATTCCTACAAAATTAAGCCACCGCCATGCTCTAAAAGATATAAGTGAAGCACTAGAGCAAAAACTATCAAGCTCAAAAGATATAAGTGAAGCACATAGAGTATTCTAATAAATTCAATCAAGTGGGCTTCTCCCAAAAGGTGTGTACAGCAAGGATGATTGTGGTAAACTAAAAAGCAAAGACTAATATAATACACAACGCTCCAAGCAAAACACATATCATGTGGCGAATAAAAATATAGCTCCAAGTAAAGTTACCAATGAACAAAGACGAAAGAGGGGATGCCTTCCCAGGGCATCCCCAAGCTTAGGCTTTTGGCTATCCTTGAATATCTTGGGGTGCCATGGGCATCCCCAAGCTTAGGCTCTTGCCACTCCTTATTCCATAGTCCATCAAAGCTTTACCCAAAACTTGAAAGCTTCACAACACAAAACTCAACGGGAAATCTTATAAGCTCCGTTAGTGAAAGAAAACAAAACTACCACATAAGGTACTGTAATTAACTCATTATTTATTTATTTTGGTGTTAAACCTACTTTATTCCAAGTTCTCTATGGTTCATACCACTTAATACTAGCCATGCATGCATCAAAATAAGCAAACACACGAAAGATAGAATATGTCAAAAACAGAACAGTCTATAGCAATCTGTAACTAACGCAAACTTCTCGAACTCTAAAAATCCTACCAAACTAGGAAGTCCTGGACAATTTGTCTATTGATCAGCAGCAAAAATAATCAACGCAAAAGCACGTTTCTGTGATTTAACAAAACTAATTTCGTGTGCGCAAAGTTTTTGTTTGTCAGCAGAATCAAATCAACTGTCATCATAGGTTATCCTATAGTTTCTACTTAGCACAAACACTAATTCAAAGATAAAAACACATCTAAAAAAAGGTAGATGCAAAATTTATTACTAAATAGGAACAAAAACAAAAAACACAAATAAAATTGGGTTGCCTCCCAACTAGCGCTATCGTTTAACGCCCCTCTCCAGGCATAAAAAGCGAAGATAGATCTAAGTAGTGCCATCTTTGGCACTCAATTCATAAGTAGCTCGCATGATAGATTCATAAGGTAATTTGACTTTCTTTCTTGGAAAGTGCTCCATGCCTTTCCTTAATGGAAATTGGAATCTAATATTCCCTTCCTTCATATCAATAATCGCACCAATCGTTCTAAGGAAAGGTCTACCAAGAATAATAGGGCAAGAAAGATTGCAATCTATATCAAGAACGATAAAATCTACGGGCACCAAATTTCTATTTGCAACAATGAGAACATCATTGATCCTTCCCATTGGCTTTTTAATGGTGGAATCCGCAAGGTGCAAATTTAAAGAGCAATCATCAAGATCATGGAAACCTAGAATATCACATAAAGTTTTCGGAATCGTGGAAACACTAGCACCCAAATCACACAAAGCATAACACTCATGATCTTTAATTTTAATCTTTATAGTAGGTTCCCACTCATCATTAAGTTTTCTAGGTATAGAAACTTCCAAATTAAGTTTTTCATCATAAGATTGCATTAAGGCATCAACGATATGTTTAGTAAAAGCTTTATTTTGACTATAAGCATGAGGAGAATTAACAACGGATTGCAACAAGGAAATACAACATTCTAAAGAACAATTATCATAATCAAATTCCTTGAAATCCGAGATAGTGGGTTCAATGCTATTTAAAGTCATGACCTCTCCAATCCCACTTTTACCAAATTTAGCATCAAGATCTAAAAACTCCGAATTATTAGGACGCCTTCTAACTAAAGTTGACTCATCTCCAGTCCCATTATTATGAAGATTCATATTGAAAAACAAAGATCTAATAGGAGACACATCAATAACTTTAAGATCTTCATCATTATTTTCATTGAAACTAGAAGAACACGCCTTTACAAAGCAATCTTTCTTAGCACGCAATCTAGCGGTTCTTTCCTTGCACTCATCAATGGAAATTCTCATTGCTTTGAGAGACTCATTGATATCATGCTTAGGAGGAGTAGATCTAAGTTTAAGAGAATCAACATCAAGCGAAAGTCTATCAATGTTCCTAGCCAAATTATCAACTTTGAGCAATTTTTCTTCAAGCAAAGCATTAAAATTCTTTTGAGAAATCATAAATTCTTTCACACTATTCTCAAAATAAGAGGGCATATTATTGAAATTACCATAAGAATTATTGTAGGAATTTCCATAATTATTAGAGGAATTACTAGGGAACGGTCTAGGATTAAAGTTTCCTCTATAAGCATTGTTTCCAAAACTATTCCTACCAACAAAATTCACATCCATAGATTCATTATTATTCTCAATCAAAGTAGACAAAGGCATATCATTGGGATCAAGAGGAGTATTTTTAGTAGCAAACAATTCATAAGTTCATCCATCTTTCCACTCAAAACATTGATTTCTTCTATAGCATGCACTTTTTTACTAGAAGATCTTTCGGTGTGCCATTGAGAATAATTAGCCATAATATTATCAAGAAGTTTTGTAGCATCTCCTAACGTGATTTCCATAAACGTGCCTCCCGCGGCCGAATCTAAAAGATTTCTAGAAGCAAAGTTCAAACCGGCATAAAATTTTTGTATGATCATCCATAAATTCAAACCATGAGTAGGGCAATTGCGAATCATCAATTTCATTCTTTCCCAAGATTGGGCAACATGCTCATGATCAAGTTGTTTAAAATTCATAATATCGTTCCTAAGAGTGATAATCTTAGCGGGAGGAAAATACTTAGAGATAAAAGCATCTTTGCACTTGTTCCAAGAATCAATACTATTTTTAGGCAAAGACGAAAACCAAACTTTAGCACGATCTCTAAGTGAAAACGGAAATAACTTCAATTTAACAATATCATTATCTGTATCTTTCTTCTTTTGCATATCACACAAATCAACAAAGTTGTTTAGATGAGTAGCGGCATCTTCACTAGGAAGGCCGGCGAATTGATCTTTCATAACAAGATTCAGCAAAGCAGTATTGATTTCACAAGACTCAACATCATTAAGAGGAGCAATCGGAGTACTAAGGAAATCATTATTATTGGTATTGGATAAATCACACAATTTGGTATTAACTTTCACCATGGCAACAAGTAATCCAACACACAAGCAAACAGAAAAAGGCAAGCAAAAAAGAGAGGAGAAGATTGGGAAAGAGAGGGCCAATAAAACGGCAAGGGTGAAGTGGGGGAGAGGAAAAAGAGAGGAAAATGGCAAATAATGTAAATGCGAGGGAGATGAGTTTGTGATGGGTACTTGGTATGTCTTGACTTGAGCGAAGACCTCCCGGGAAACGGCGCCAGAAATCCTTCTTGCTGCGTCTTGAGCTAGCGTCGGTTTTCCTTGAAGAGGAAAGGGTGATGCATCAATAGTAGCGTAAGTATTTCCCTCAGTTTTTGAGAACCAAGGTATCAATCGAGTAGGAGGCTCCTCAAAAGTCCCAAGCACCTACACAAACAAACAAAAAACTCGCAACCAACGCAATAAAGGGGTTGTCAATCCCTTCACGGCCACTTGCGAAAGTGAGATCTGATAGATATAGTATGATAAGATAAATATATTTTTGGTATTTTATAATATAGATGCAAAAAGTAAAGATGCAAATAAAAGTAGATTGAAAGCTTATATGATGAAAGATAGACCCGGGGGGCATAGGTTTCACTATAGGCTTCTCTCAAGATAGCATAAGTATTACGGTGGGTGAACAAATTACTGTTGAGCAATTGATAGAAAAGCGAAAAATTATGAGATTATCTGAGCATGATCATGTATATAGGCATCGTGTCCGCGACAAGTAGACCGACTCCTGCCTGCATCTACTACTATTACTCCACACATCGACCACTATCCAGCATGCATCTAGAGTATTAAATTCATAAGAACAGAGTAACGCATTAGGAAAGATGAAATGATGTAGAGGGATAAACTCATGCAATATGATATAAACCCCATCTTTTTATCCTCGATGGCAACAATACAATACGTGCCTTGCAACCATTTCTGTCACTGGGTAAGGACACTGCAAGATTGAACCCAAAGCTAAGCACTTCTCCCATGGCAAGAAAGATCAATCTAGTAGGCCAAACCAAACTGATAATTCAAAGAGACTTGCAAAGATAACTCAATCATACATAAAAGAATTCAGAGGAGATTCAAATATTTCTCATAGATAAACTTGATCATAAACCCACTATTCATCGGATCTCGACAAACACACCGCAAAAAGTGTTTACATCGAATAGATCTCCACAAGGGAGGGGGAGAACATTGTATTGAGATCCAAAAAGAGAGAAGAAGCCATCTAGCTAATAACTATGGACCCGAAGGTCTGTGGTAAACTACTCACAACTCATCGGAGAGGCTATAGTGTTGATGTAGAAGCCCTCCGTTGTCGATTCCCCCTCTGGCAGAGCGCCGACGAAGGCTCCAAGATGGGATCTCGCGGATACAGAAGGTTATGACGGTGGAAATTGTTTTTCGTTGGCTCCCTGGATGGTTTTGGGGTACGTGGGTATATATAAGAGGAAGAAGTATGTCGGTGGCTGCTCGTAGGGCCTAGGAGAAGGGGCGCGCCCAGGAGGGGTGGGCGCGCCATCCTATCTCCTGGCCGCCTCGTTTTCTTCTTGACTTGCACTCCAAGTTCTCCGGATCATGTTCGTTCCAAAAATCACGCTCCCGAAGGTTTCATTCCGTTTGGAGTCCGTTTGATATTCCTTTTCTTCGAAATACTGAAATAGGCAAAAAAACAGCAATACGGGCTGGGCCTCCGATTAGTAGCTTAGTCCCAAAAATGATATAAATGTGTAAAATAAAGCCCATAAACATCCAAAAGGGGTAATATAATAGCATGGAACAATAAAAAATTATAGATATGGTGGAGACGTATCAGTTGCCATCCTATGATCTCTGAGTAGATTTTCGTTGTCCTATCGGTGATTGATGAATTCGTATGATTGATTTGAGTTGCATTTTTTATTATTGGTGCTGCCATTTGGTGCTCTCCGTGTCGTGCAAGCGTGAGGGATCCTCGCTGTAGGGTTTGCAATATGTTTATGGTTTTCTTATGGTGGGTGGCGTGAGTGACAGAAGCACAGACCCGAGTAAGTAGGTTGTTTGCGTATGGGATAAAGGGGACTTGATACTTTAATTCTATGGTTGGGTTTTACCTTAATGATCTTTAGTAGTTGCGAATGCTTGCTAGAATTCCAATCATAAGTGCATACGATCCAAGAAGAGAAAGTATGTTAGCTTATGCCTCTCCCTCAAATAGAATTGCAATAGTGATTACCGATCTAGTAAAGTAGTCAATTGCTTAGGGACAATTTCACAACTCCTACCACCACTTTTCCACACTCACTATATTTACTTTATTGCTTCTTTATCTAAACCGCCCCTAGCTTTTATTTACGTGTTCTTTATTATCTTGCAAACCTGTCCTATCACACCTACAAAGTACTTCTAGTTTCATACTTGTTCTAGGTAAAGCGAACACTAAGCGTGCGTAGAGTCGTATCAGTGGCAGATAGGACTTGAGAGAATATTTATTCTACCTTTAGCTCCTCGTTGGGTTCGACACTCTTACTTATTGAAAGAGGCTACAATTATTCCGTATACTTGCGGGTTATGAAGACCTTTTCTGGCGCCGTTGCCGGGGAGTCATAGCGTGGGGTGAATATTCTCGTGTGCGCTTGTTTGCTTTATCACTAAGTAATTTTTATTTGTTGTTCTTAGTTGTTCTCTATCTTAAGTTATGGATATGGAACACGAAATACCAAAAAAAATAGGTGTACTTGCTACTCATGGAGATGGGGAACCTCCTAAAACCCTTGATGCTGGTTATGTTCAAGATATTATGTACTACTTTGATAATCTTGAGAAAACCCCATTCAATTATGTTATGGGAGACACGTTGGATCAACATGAATACTTTAGGGATTATCGCTTGACACAAAAAGGGAAACTATTATGGGATCAAATTCATATATTATCAACTATGCCTGATACATGATTATACTTGTTGTTCTAGGATGAAGGCTCCACACCTTCCCTTTTCATGCAAATTCAATGAAAATAAAACCTTAGCTTCTTGTGATAATGGTGTATATGATTACTATGATGTGGAACAAATAGAAGAATTTTTTGCTTTTATGGGTGCTTATGAGACTGAATCTATGTTTAAAGAGTTTGATGACTTTGATGATTCAGTTTATAGACCTGAAAATTTTGCTATACCTAAATATTGTTCTAATAATTATGAATACAATTACAATATTGATGCATTTATTGAGAAATTCTCTGCTGTCCAAGAAGAGACTAATATTTTGCAGGAAGCTATGGAAGAAGAAATTGATGAAACTGTGAGCTCATTGGATGAAAAAGATGACGAGGAGATCGAAGAACAAAAGGAGGAAGAGCGGATTAGCTACCCATGCCCACCTTCTAATGAGAGTAACTCTTCAAGTCGTACATTGTTTAATTTCCCTTCGTGCTTACCGAAGGATGATTACTATGATGATTACTATGATGATTGCTATGATGATTGTTATGATCCCGTTGATTCTGTTGAAATATCCCCTTTTGATGATGCTTGCTATGCTTGTGGCCAAGATGCCAATATGAATTATGCTTATGGAGATGAACTTGCTATAGTTCCTTATGTTAAACATGAAATTGTTGCTATTACACCCACACATGATAGTCCTATTATCTTTTTGAATTCTTCAAACTACACTATATCGGAGAAATTTGTTCTTAGTAAGGATTATATTGATGGGTTGCCTTTTGCCATTGCACATGATGATTTTGATGAATGTAATATGCATGTGCTTGCTGCTCCTACTTGCAATTATTATGAGAGAGGAACTATATCTCCACCTCTCTATGTTTCCAATATGACAAAATTGCAAGAAACTATTTATACCATGCATTGGCCTTTACTATGTGTGCATGAATTGTTCTTTTATGACATGACGATGTATAGGAAGAGAGTTAGACTTCGTTGTTGCATTATATATGTTACTTTATGCTCACTACTAAATTACAAATCATTGTTAATTAAAATTGGCTTTGATATACCTTGGGATCTGGGTGGATCCATTACTTGAGCACTATAGGCCTAGCTTAATGGCTTTAAAGAAAGCGCTGCCAGGGAGACAACCCAGAAGTTTTAGAGAGTCATTTATTTCTGTTGAGTGCTTTCATATAGTTTAAAAACAAAAAAATAAAGAGGGGAATACAAAACTTTTCAAAAATGAAAGTGAAAGTGAGAAAGACAAGCATTGTTGAAGTGGGAGCTAGCCTTGAACTTTGTTCATGCTCACGGAAACTTTCTGAATCTTGACTATAGAAACTTTTCATCAAAAATAATTATACCCTTTCACAATTCCATTGTATTATAAAAATAATGTGCTAAGGTTTGCCTTTAGGATGTTTACAATGCTTGTTGGTTTATACAGTGCAGGACAGAAACTTTGGCTGTAGTGCGCGATTTTACATTTTCAACTGGAACTCCAAACGGTTCTGATTCTTTTTGAACTGTCTTTCTGTACAAATTGTTTATATTTCCCAATTTTCATAGAATTTTTGGGGTACCAGAAGTATGGTGAATGTTCAGATTGCTACATACTGTTCTGTTTTTGACAGATTCTGTTTTTGATGCATAGTTTGCTTGTTTTGATGAATCTATCAATTTATATTAGTGGATTAAGCCATGTAAAAGCTATATTACAGTAGACACAATGCAAAAACAAAATATGAATTGGTTTGCAACAGTAGTTAGAGTAGTGATTTGCTTTATTATACTAACGGATCTTACCGAGTTTTCTGTTGATGTTTTGTGTGGATGAAGTGTTTGATCGAGAATGACTCGATATGAGGAAAAGGAAGAGAGGAAAGAGCTCAAGCTTTGGGATGCCCAAGGCACCCCAAGTAAATATTCAAGGAGACTCAAGAATCTAAGCTTGGGGATGCCCTGGAAGGCATCCCCTCTTTCTTCAACAAGTATCGGTATGTTTTCGTATTCGTTTCGTTCATGCGATATGTGCAAGTCTTGGAGCGTCTTTTGTATTTAGTTTTTACTTTTCTTTTATGCACCATGATGGTATGAGATAGTCCTTGGTAGATTTATAGAATGCTCATTGCACTTCACTTAAATCTTTTGAGTATGGCTTTATAGAATGCTTCATGTGCTTCACTTATATCATTTGAAGTTTGGATTGCCTGTTTCTCTTCACATAGAAAACCGCCATTTGTAGAATGTTGTTTTGCTTCACTTATAATTATTAGAGCGTGGGCATATCTTTTGTAGAAAGAATTAAACTCTCTTGCTTCACTTATATCAATTTAGAGAGATGACAGGAATTGGTAAATCACATGGTTAGTCATAAAATCCTACATAAACTTGTGGATCACTGAATATGATATGTTTGATTCCTTGCAATAGTTTTGCGATATAGAGATGATAATATGTGGGAGGTACTAGTAGATGGTTGTGTTTAGTAAGGATGTTGGTGTTAAGGTTTGTGATTCCCTAAGCATGCATGTATGGTCTACTAACTATGTAACCAAATTGGCGCGCATTGCATTTTGATTGTTTATCTTTGCGTGAAGGTTGGGGGTGCGCGATCGTTAACTCCTACCAACCTCCCCCCTAGGAGCATGCGCGTAGTACTTTGTTTCAAGGGCTAATAAATTTTTGCAATAAGTATGTGAGTTCTTTATGACTAATGTTGAGTCCATGGATTATACGCACTCTCACCCTTCCATCATTGCTAGCCTATTCGGTACCGTGCATTGCCCTTTCTCACCTTGAGAGTTGGTGCAAACTTCTCCGGTGCATCCAACCCCATGATACAATATGCTCTATCACACATAAGCCTCCTTATATCTTCCTCAAAACAGCCACCATACCAACCTATCATGGCATTTCCATAGCCATTCCGAGATATATTGCCATGCAACTTCCATCATCATCATATACATGACTTTAGCATTCATTCTCATATTGCTTTGCATGATCGTAAGATGGCTAGCATGATGTTTTCATGGCTTGTCCGTTTTTTGATGTCATTGCTACGCTAGATCATTGCACATCCCGGTACACCGCCGGAAGCATTCATATAGAGTCATATCTTTGTTCTAGTATCGAGTTGTAATATTGAGTTGTAAGTAAATAAAAGTGTGATGATCATCATTATAGAGCATTGCCCCATGAAAAAAAAAGAAAAAAAAGAAAAAAAAGAGGCCATAGAATCCTAAATAAACAGGGAGCCAAAGAAGCCCACCCAAATAAAGAAAAAAAAGAAAAAAAAGAAGAAAAGAAAAGGGGCAATGTTACTATCCTTTTTCCACACTTGTGCTTCGAAGTAGCACCATGTTCTTCATATAGAGGGTCTCCTATATTGTCACTTTCATATACTAGTGGGAATTTTCATTATAGAACTTGACTTGTATATTCCAACGATGGGCTTCCTCAAATGCCCTAGGTCTTCATGAGCAAGCAAGTTGGATGCACACCCACTTAGTTTTCAGCTTGAGCTTTCATACACTTATAGCTCTTAGTGCGTCCGTTGCATGGCAATTCCTACTCCTCACATTGACATCAATTTTGATGGGCATCTCCATAGCCCGTTGATTAGTCGCGTCGATGTGAGACTTTCTCCCTTTTTGTCTTCTCCACATAACCTCCACCATCATATTCTATTCCAGCCATAGTGCTATATCCATGTCTTACACTCATGTATTGCATGAGAGTTGAAAAAGTTTGAGAATACCAAAGTATGAAACAATTGCTTGGCTGACACCGGGATAGGCATGAGGGGTACCTTGTGTTAAGAAAAGGGAGCATACAAGACTATATGATTTTTTAGGGATAACATTTTGGAAGCATTGATATTTTGAAAGACATGATTGTTTGTTGGGATGCTCTAAGTATTATTGTTTTTATGTCAAATGATAGACTATTGCTTTGAATCACTCGTGTCTTAATATTCACGCCATGATTAGATACATGATCAAGATTATGCTAGGTAGCATTCCACATCAAAAATTATCTTTTTTATCATTTACCTACTCGAGGACGAGCAGGAATTAAGCTTGGGGATGCTGATACGTCTCCGTCATATCTATAATTTTTGATTGTTCCATGCCAGTATTCTACAACTTTCATATACTTTTGGCAACTTTTTATACTATTTTTTGAGACTAACATATTGATCCAGTGCCTAGTGCCAGTTCCTGTCTGTTGCATGTTTTATGTTCCGCAGAAACCCCATATCAAACAGATTCCAAACGGGATAAAAACAGACGGAGAATTATTTGGAATATTTATGATTTTTGGGAGGTAAAATCAACGCGAGACGGTGCCCGAGGGGGCCAGGAGATAGGGGGCATGCCCCAGGGAGGCACGTTCACCCTGGACTCTCTTGGGCCCCCTGTAAGGTGGTTGACACTCTTCTTTTGCCGCAAGAAAGCTAATTTTATGAGAAAAATCTGGGCGAAAGATTCATCCCAATCGGAGTTATAGATCTCCGGATATAAAAGAAACAGTGGAAGGGCAGAATCTGGGAACGCAGAAACAGAGAGAGACAAAGAGATAGATCCAATCTCGGAGGGGCACTCGCCCCTCCTACACCATGGGAGCCAAGGACCAGAGGGGAAAGCCTTCTCCCATCTAGGGAGAAGGTCAAGGAATAGGAAGAAGAAGGGGGGCTCTCTCCCCCTTTCTTCCGGTGGCGTCAGAGCGCTGCTGGGGGCAGTACTGGAAACTGGGAATTTGCCATCAGCCAGCTCTTTGCCATCTGCCAGCTGATGGCAAAGAACGTCTTTGCCATCTGCTTATAAAAAACAGATGGCAAAGAACTGACAGACGGCAAAGAACATGGTTGCCATCAGCCATTTCTTTGCCATCTGCTAGTGGATGGCAAATAATCTTTGCCATCTGCCAGCAGATGGCAAAGAGGTGGGTAGGGGTCCAGTGCTGTAACGGCCTGTCAACCCACCTCTTTGCCATCTGCCTCCATCTGCTGGCAGATGGCAAAGAAGTGGGTGGGGCCCAATGGATGACGGCGCTGTAACGGCCCAGTTGCCCCACCTCTTTGCCATCTGCCAGCCGCTAGCTGATGGCAAAGATATGGGCCTTTGCCATCCGCTGGCTGATGGCAAAGAGGTCTCTTCTAAAAAAAATTGTCCTCCCCTCTCTCCCAGCCCGGCCCCTCCCCTCTCTCTCTCTCCCAGCCCGGCCCCACCCCTCTCTCTCTCCCCACCTCACCCACCCACCACTTGTCAAAAAAAACCCAACCCCAAACCGCACCCGCGTGCCCCAGCCGCCGGACGACCCCAGCACCGCCGCCGGCCCGCCACCGCCCAGCACCGCCACCGGCCCGCCCCTCCCCGCCACCGCAGCCCTCCCCCGCCCCTCCCCGCCACCGCAGCCCGCCCCTGTGCTCGTCCCAGCACCGCCGCCCATCCCTCCACCGAGCCGGCCCTCCCCCGCCCCTCCCCGGCCACCGCGGCCCTCCCGGCCACCGCGGCGTGCCCCTGCGCCCGTCCCTCCACCGCGGCCCTCTCGGCCACCCGAATCAGTCTCAGGCTCTCAGCCACTTCCGTGCGTGCTGCTGGATAGGGTTCGCCGCCGCCCTCACCGGTCGCCGCCGCCGTCGGTTTCCCTGCCCCTGCGCCCGTCCCTCCACCGCGGCCCTCTCGGCCACCAGCCGCGCCTACCGGCGGGCCGCCTCGCGTCGCCCGATCCGCCACCCGTCCCGCCTCCTCACCCAGGTTCGTCCGGAGCTCCTCCTCCTCCCACCGATACTGCCTCTGCTTGCTTGCGATTGCCGCTGGATCCGCGCTTGCTGCCGGTCCGGTGGCGTTTGAGGTCAGGGACAATCCGGCCTCGCTCAAGGCCGACGACTGGGCGCGTGTCGTGGCCGTGTTTGTGCTCGGAAAAGTGTGGCAGTTCAAGGACTGGCCCTTCAAGGGCCATGTCGACATCTTCAACAAAGGTTTGCCACTCTAGTTACTGCTTGCCTGCTTGTAATATATCTGCGATTTGTTGTCTTTGCATCTCCGAGAGCTTCGTTAGTTTTTGCTCAATGACTGTAGAAATAATCACATCACATAGGTGATTCAAGATTTTCGTACTGAGAGGTTCATAGTGATCGCTGAATTGTCCATCGACATTGCAGGATAGGGTTGTTTTGTACCGGGAGGGAGTACACTTTGAGTGCTTACTTTGTTAACCCAACTAGCGGTGTGACCCGCGCAATTTGCACGGCTAGATTTCCAGTGTGCCTTTATATCCGTATTGGCATTGATATGTTGGTAAGCCTTAGACATTACCAAAAATACAATACACATTTGTCAATAAAAGAAAAATAACGCATATAGAAGACCCTATTGAATTTTTTGCCGAAAAATGGTTTCCCCCCGCTTTGTATTACAAAGCAACAACATCGATACAACCCACGATAGGTGCTGGGGCGGAAGCAGCACAGGCACGCCCAAAAGAAAAAAAAGAGAAAACACAAAAGGAAAAAATGCCGACAATGGCGGATCACCAAAAACGAAGATGACTCGCCACCGCTGCGCCCGCCGGAGAGTTCCACCACGCTCCTAGCACCATGAAACGCCGCATACCAAGTAACACCTTCAAGAAGGAACGCGACGACAACGACGCTGCTACCGGACATGGCCTAGGGTTTCCCCCGGTACGCGAAGGGCCGTGGAGGAAGGGGGATATCCGACGCCCTTCAGGAAGGCACGGCGACGCCCACGGGCGTCACCGCATCGGTGCCGAACAAGCCGACAAGGATTTCTCCCAACCTCCTACCAACCACGACCCCAGACGATCCATCGCGCTCCACCATACTTGCCGTCCACCAATATGCGCCACCACGGACACGCAGTCACCATCGCCGTCTCACCGTGACAAGCGAAGCGAGACCGGCGGGATCGAGAGGAACCAGCCGAAAACGAGGAGCAGCAAGGTCAGCGGCCACGTGGGAGGGGACAACCTCCACCACCCTCGGCGGTGACCGACCGGACGTAGCTCATGAGCAAACCAGGCACCCCTGCCCGGCCGAGCCCGAAGCGGGCTCGTGAAGCTCCCGTAGCTGCGCTGCAGTACACGCGCCACCGTCTCCGCCACCCCCAGCCCAAGCCACACCTCCGTCCGCCGGAGATGACGCCGGAAAGCACACGCCAGGCCCACCCAGACCCAGATGGGGCCCAAAAGGGTCCAGATCTGGGCCGGAAGGGCGCCGCCGCCAGCCACCGCGCCGCCCCGCAGCCAAGCAGCCACGCCACCGCCACCATGCCACCCGGAGCTGCGCCGCCTGCGAAGACGAGCCGCCACCGGATCCGAAGCCGACCTGGGTGCACCGCCGCCGGCGCCAACGCCCGAGCTACAGCGCCGCGCGGGGAGGAAGAGAACAGGGCCGCCGCCGCCGGCATCACGCGAGCCAGGCCCGGTGGCCTACGCCGGCGGCGGCGGGAGGGGAAGGAGGAGGGGGGGTGCTGGGAGGGGCAGGGAAGGGGAGCCCCCGGCCACCTCGCTCGGGGAGGCGACGCGGGGGGTACGGGGGAGGAGGGGAGGGGGAGGAGGAGCCGGTGTGTTGGTAGTAACATATTTTGTACTATGTGACAATAGAAAACCATTGGATTGTGCTGCTCTATTTAGAGTTTTTTTTATCTTTTTCTTTTCTTCTTCTAAATAATCAATTTGGTTTTGCCTTTTTTCGATGACTGCCCTTTTATTTTTTTTATTTTACTGACAATTTTTAAAAGACTCTCTAATAAGACTTATAATATAACATTAATGTCTAATAGAACCACCTCGTCATTATTGAAGTTGCATTGTGCAATATCATGTACAGAGATGCTTCTACTATTCTACACATGCCAATATAGTGTTGCTCTAATTATCTCTGTTGCTTAGCTGTGTAGTACAATATAAAATTATTCAGGTGTATTAATAAAAAATGCTAAATAACCTCGCACTTTAAATCTTGACATATCTATGTGTATTTCACGAAGGAACTAAATAACACATGTGGGAGGTGCTCTATTTTTTTCTAGTTTTAATATGATATGCATGTGGTCCTCTTGCACGTGCCCTTCCCTTTACTTAGAATCACATTGGCTTGTTCCATCATTTATTCTGGGTATATAGTTTCTTTAGAGCCAAAAAGTACAGTGTGCACATAATGTACGGCTTCACGCTGCTACTTTTGTTTCTTCGTTTGTCATTGTATCCAATCTATTCCTATAAGTTTGCAGTGTGTTATAAATTGTATGAAACAATGGGAATCAATACATCATATTATCTTCTTGTTTTTTACAAACAGCTCTCAGAATAATATAGAGAAATTAGTGGTACTGTAAATTGCTAAATTGCTTTGTTGAGGACGGTCAAGCCCATGATCTACTTCTGAACCAAACAATTTGCATGCAGGGATTAGATCCCATCGCGGACTGAACATCGTCCACCGCTCGATGTGGCCGATGGCTGCCATGCGCTTGTGATCCGAATGTCTAGCTGCAGTCCTTTGGATGTGTACGTGCATCAAGTCTTTTCTTCCTCCTCAATTTACATGCAGAGATTGTATCCACCGGCCATTGACGTGATCTGCCTCTAGACGTAGCTGGCAGCTGCTTGCGATCCGAACGGGAGATGCCCCAAGATGACATAATATTACCTGCCAACCTATTAATCTATTCCAAACGTAAGGGCTTCTTGAACGCGTCGTAGGTTTTTTTCTTAGGAAAAAACGTGTCCTAGTAGGACATGACTTGTTTGTTACCGTATATATACGTGATGGTTTTTTTTGAGGATCCGTTATGGATTATTCCAATGTATGAGTTTCCTTGTTCTACACTTGAACATGTCCAACATGATAGTACAATCTGGTTGTACATGGGACCTGGCGATGTCATGTTTTTTTCTATGTATGAGTTTCCTTGTTCTACACTTGAACGTGTCCAACATGATAGTACAATCTGGTTGTACATGGGACCTGGCGGTGTCATGTTTTTTTTTATTCCCGTGTTATGAGTTTCTATTTAACTAATCTCAACCGTTCAATATCTTAACTTTGTATAGATGAATCTTAACCGTTAGTTTCTATTGTTTTAAGTATATAATAGATTGGGTTAAAATGATGCTTGTTTTTGGCATTGACATTGGCTGTCGACCAGGAAATCACTGCTGCTATGACTAACCAAATCATACCCGTTTGCCCGCACCTTTTGTCTCTATTCCTAGCAAAGCCTCCCACTAAACTTGGTCAAAAATTTATGGTATTTGTAATGCAACATGGAACATTAGATTGCTCTGTTTCTCTTTTCAGCACAGCAAGTCGATACCATCTGTGGCCTAACATTTTAAACTTTTCTCTCTCAGTTATTGGGTTCTTTGTAGGCTTTGAAGATGATAGTGTCGATTCAGCAAAAGTGGTCAAACAATGAAATGTCAAAATCATATCTGTGAGTGGGAGGAATTTTTCATATGTTTTCTTGGTTATTGTAATCAAATTCTATTTTGCTCCCACTTACAGCTGCTTTATTAATTGTGTTATTAACCTATGGTGCAGATAAGCAAGAATAAAAGGCATCAAGACAGACCGGCTGCTCTGGAGGTGTGGGATCGGCTGGATGAATTTGTGCGGGCACGCTCATAGGTGAACCCTCATGTGTATCTAACCGTGTGATCTTTTAAGTTGTCCCTTCCATTCTGTACTTGATACGGGCAAAACCTTGAATTCCTGGTGAATTCTATAACCGGGTTTTGTAGGATTGGCCATCATGTGTTTTCTTAATTTTAAGTGTCTTGGCAGTAACCTTAGTGATACATGTGTGTTTTTACTGAAAGTTCAATGTAGTTCTTTGTGCTATGGACTTATCAAGCATTTGACGACCAAGATATAGTGCACGGGTAGTCCTGCAGATAACTGGGACTAAGGCTTCACTTCAAATATGCATGATGATATCAGATTGTGCTATCCAAGTTGGTTTTATAACAAGAGAAGACATCATAGTGTGCAACTTCCTTATTGTCATGTTTCAGTAATTCACACTGGTAGTATTAGTATTAGTTGTTGGCTTCTTGCTGTTGCTTTATTACTGTGAGAAGAATCCAGAAATGGTATCAACTACTAGCATCTTGACATTGTTATTTTAATTAATTTGGGATTCACATGTGTCTATATATTGTTTATTTGAATAGAACGCTTCAGGATTTGCTAAGTGTAACCTTTTCGGTTCTACTATGTTCATAGTAGGTTTTTCCTTTATGCAAGTTAAATCGTTCCAACTTCTTGCCAGAAGTGGTCATGTAATGTCATCATTGAGCTTACATGTTGTAATTTTTATGGTCTGTCAGACATATCACCGATAATGAGATAATGAACCCGTGGTGGCAACTGGGCTAGGATATATACTCCGTCCGTTCCGAATTACTTGTCGCACGTATGGATGTATCTAGATGTATTTTAGTTCTAGATACATCCATTTTAGCGATGAGTAATTTGGAACGGAGGGAGTAGTTGATTGCAATTCTTCATATCGTGTTGGTTAGCTGTCAGATTTCTATACCCTACATTTTGCTTAGGATATTAACCTTACCTGTTTCGAGTTGGTGTTAATTACTTTTTCTTATATTTTGAATGAATTTTATCAAGCGTTTTTCATGGCCTCATCCCTTGGTGACATTTTCTTCTGATTTCGTTTTCAGTCGCTGTTATGACCCAAATACTCAAATACCATGTTGGGTGATGGAAGTGGACTTATGCTGGCTGAGTTGTCGACAAGCAGAACAACCACCCCTACATCCCAGCCTTTGTATTTCAGGTGCCGGTCGATGGCGGAATGAGATGCCAAGAACCTACCTTCCTTCTGCATTCATGAGGATTGGTTACTCATATATACATGGATGTGCGTACATGGCCAGGACTTATGTACGTGTCCGACCTGCCCTCTTTTACTTTTTCTTAGCATGAGGTCTGGACAACTGCTTATGTGTGTACGTGATCATGACTCTTTTTGACGGGCTATTTCTAATTCTTTCTATTTTTTAAGGGAATATTTCTAATTCTTTCTATGTCCCATTTTGTAGATTTGCTTCAGATCACGGAAGCTTGGGTTGATGGAGTGCTTGTCTTTAGTTTTTGTTTTGACTTTGTGAAACTTGCTACCTATGATGAAACTGTGTAATATTGATGAAACTATGTATATGTATGGATGAAACTTGCTACTATTGGTAAACTATTGGTAACATGTGTTGTATATGTGTTCGATATATATGTGTTCATGACTATTGGTAATATGTGTTGAATATGCTATATTGGTCATATAAATATATTTGTGTTTGATTTTCTGTGAAAATGAATTGATATAAGAAAAAATATATTAAATGGGGCAATATAGGCACTTTGCCATCTGCTGGCAGATGGCAAAGAGGCCACGTGTCATCTACATGTAAAATTTGGGCTGGCCTATTTGGGCCCTTTGCCATCTGCCAACAGATGGCAAAGAGCTTTGCCATCTGCTGGTAGACGGCAAAGCATGCAACCTTTGCCATCTGCTGGCAGACGGCAAAGTATGCCGTTAGCCTTCTAACGGGGCTAACCCTGTTAAGAGGCTTTGCCATCTGCCAGCAGATGGCAAAGCCACAGGCTCTTTGCCATCAGCCAGCAGATGGCAAAGAAGCCTTTACCGGCAGGGTTTCAGACGAACTGTTTGCCATCTGCTGGCAGATGGCAAAGCCTTTGCCATCCGCCGACCATGCCTTTGCCATCTACCATGGCAGATGGCAAAGTGCCAGATTCTAGTAGTGGGGCCATCATCATCACCGCGATCTTCACCAACACCTCCGCCATCTTCACCAACATCTTCATAACCTTCCTCCATCTATATTCAGTGGTCCACTCTCCCGCTACCTGCTGTACCCTCTATTTGAACATGGTGCTTTATACTTCATATTATTATCCAATGTTGTGTTGCCATCCTATGATGTCTAAGTAGATTTTCGTTGTCCTATCGTGATTGATGAATTGCTATGATTGGTTTGAGTTGCATGTTTTATTATTGGGTCTGTCCTATGATGCTCTCCGTGTCGCACAAGCGTGAGGGATCCCCATTGTAGGGTTTGCAATATGTTTATGATTTACTTATGGTGGGTGGCGTGAGTGACAGAAGCACAGACCCGAGTAAGTAGGTTGTTTGCGTGTGGGATAAAGGGGACTTGATACTTTAATGCTATGGTTGGGTTTTACCTTAATAATCTTTAGTAGATGCGGATGCTTGCTAGAGTTCCAATCATAAGTGCATATGATCCAAGAAGAGAAAGTATGTTAGCTTATGCCTCTCCCTCAAATAGAATTGCAATAGTGATTACTGGTCTAGTAAAGTAGTCAATTGCTTAGGGACAATTTCACAACTCCTACCACCACTTTTCCACACTCGCTATATTTACTTTATTGCTTCTTTATCTAAACAGCCCCTAGCTTTTATTTACGTGTTCTTTATTATCTTGCAAACCTATCCTATCGCACCTACAAAGTACTTCTACTTTCATACTTGTTCTAGGTAAAGCGAACACTAAGCATGCGTAGAGTCGTATCAGTGGCAGATAGGACTTGAGAGAATATTTGTTCTACCTTTAGCTCCTCGTTGGGTTCGACACTCTTACTTATCGAAAGAGGCTACAATTATTCCGTATACTTGCGGGTTATCAAAGACATACATCAAGTGTTCTCAAATCCTTAAAGACTCAATCTGATAAGATAACTTCAAAGGGGAAACTCAATTCATTACAAGAAGGTAGAGAGGGAGAAACATAATAAGATCCAACTATAATAGCAAAGCTGTGGTACATCAAGGTCGTGCCGAATCAAGAACACGAGAGAGAGAGAGAGAGAGAGAGAGATCAAACACATAGCTACTGCTACATACCCTTAGCCCAAGGGTGAACTACTCCCTCCTCGTCATGGAGAGCGTCTGGATGATGAAGATGGCCACCGGTGATGGATCCCTCTCCGGCAGGGTGCCGGAACAGGGTCCCGATTGATTTTTCGTGGCTACAGAGGCTTGCGACGGTGGAACTCCCGATCTAGGTTCTGTTCTGGAAGTTTAGGAATATATAAGAGGTATTGGCGTCGGGAACAAGTCAGGAGGGTCCCCGAGGCAGCCACAAGGTAGGGGCGAGCCCTCCATCCTCTTGGTGTCCTCGAGACTCTTCTGGTCCATCTCCGATGCTCTGTGGGCTTCTTTTGGTCCAAAAACAATCTCCGTAAATTTTCAGGTCAATTAGACTCCGTTTGGTATTCCTTTTCCGCGATACTCAAAAACAGGGAAAAACATAAATTGGCACTGGGCTCTAGGTTAATAGGTTAGTCCCAAAAATCATATAAAATAGCATATAAATGCATATAAAACATCCAAGATGGATAATATAATAGCTTGGAACAATAAAAGATTATAGATACGTTGGAGACGTATCAGATGCCACTCGGGGGCATCCCCAAGCTTAGTTGCTTGCTACTTCTTGAATATTATCTTGGGGTGCCTCGGGCATCCCCAAGCTTAGTTGCTTGCTACTTCTTGAATATTATCTTGGGGTGCCTCGGGCATCCCCAATCTTAGCCTTTTTCTAATACTTATTCCTTCATCCATCGTAATCTCACCTAAAACTTGAAAACTTCAATCACACAAAACTCAACAAAACCTTCGTGAGATCCGTTAGTATAAGAAAGCCAACCACTACTATAAGTATTGTTGCAAACACATTCATGTTTTATTTTTGCATTATATCTACTGTATTCCAACTTTTCTATGGCGAAAACTCTTCAAAGAAAACCATAGAATCATCAAAACAAGCACACAGCGCAAAGAAAATAGAATCTATCAAAAACAGAACAATCTGTAGCTATCTGGAAACTTCGAATACTTCTGTAACTCCAACAATTCTGAATAATTAGGACGACATGAATAATTTGTTTATTAATCTTCTACAAAAAAGAGTCAACTCAAAAGCACTCTTCTATTAAAAATGGGAATTTTTTTCATGAGCGCAAAAGTTTCTGCTTTTCACCAAGATCAAATCAACTCTCACCCAAATCATCCAAAAGGCCTTGCTTGCCACAAACACTAATTTAAACCACAAAAACACATCTAATCAAAGGCATAATTGGGTATTTTATTGAAAACGGCAAGAAAACCAAAAAGAAAAAAGATACAAGTTGGGTTGCCTCCCAACGAGCGCTATCGTTTTACGCCTCTAGCTAGGCATAATGCAAAGGATCTGAGTGTTGTCATCTTTGGTTCTAGATCCATACGATGCCCTCATGATTGATTCATATGATGGCCTAATTCTTGTTCTAGGGAAGTGTTCCATGCCCTTCCTTAGTGCAAATTGGAATTTAATATTGCTTTCTTTCATATCAATCACGGCACCAATAATATGTAAATACGGTCTACCAAGTATAATTGGACAAGACGGATTGCAATCAATATCAAGAACAATGAAATCTATGGGCACATTATTCCTATTTGCAAGAATAAGAACATCATTAATTCTTCCCATAGGCCTTTTAATAGAAGAGTCCTCCAAGTGCAAATTTCAAGAGCATTCTTCAATATCGGTAAGACCAAGCACATCACATAAAGATTTCCGAATTGTAGAAACACTAGCACCCAAGTCACATAAAGAAAAACACTCATAATTTTTAATCTTGACTTTGATGGTAGGTTCCCATTCATCATGTAATTTTCTAGTAATTGAAACTTCTAACTCCAACTTTTCTTCAAAAGCTTTCATCATGGCATCAACAATATGTTTAGTAAAAGCTTTATTTTGTTCATAAGCATGGGGTGAATTTATCATGGATTGCAACAAAGAAATACAATCAACCAAAGTTCAACTATCATAATTAAAGTCTTTGTAATCCAAAATAGTGGGCACATCACTAGTTAAAGTTTTGACCTCTTCAAACCCACTTTTATCAATTTTCTCAACAAGATTTTCACCCTCCGAATTATCAGGACGCCTTCTAGCTAAAGTTGACTCTTCTCCAATCACTTTTTCATCAATCTTAATTTTAGTAAACAAAGAATCAATAGAGGAAGCACCAATCATTTTAAGATCTTCATCACTTTTATGAAAGTAATCACTAGAAAACGCTTTTTCTAAAAAAAATACTCTTTTAGTCCTAAGCATAGCGGTTCTTTTCTTACTTTCATCCATAGAAACATAAAGAGCTTTAATTGATTCTTCAACTTTAGGCACAATAATTTTCATCTTGAGAGTTTCTACATCATTTGAAATTCTATCAATACTTCTAGACATATCATAAACTTTATTCAACTTTTCTTCTATCGTAGCATTGAAAACTTTTTGAGTATTGATAAATTATTTAATATTATTCTCAAGATCATAGGTGTTTCTATTATTATTATAAGAAGGATTACCATAGGAATTACCATAATTATTAGAGGAATTACTAGGAAAATCCTAGGATAAAAATTCCTCTATAAGCATTGTTATTGACATTGTTTCGCGAGATAAAATTCACATCTATGGCATCACTATTTTGCTCAATCAAAGTAGACAAAGGCACATCGTTAAAATCAATAGGAGCACTTTTATTAGCAACCAACTTCATAAGAGCATCAACCTTTTCACTCAAAGAAATTTTTTTTCTTCTACCGAATTGACTTTTTTTACTAGTAGGAGCTCTTTCGATATGCCACTGTGAATAATTTTCCATGATATTGTATAGCAATTTAGTAGATTCACCCAAAGTAATTTCCATAAATGTCACCCCCCCGCGGTGGAATGTAAAAGATTACGAGAAACAAAATTCAACCCCGCAAAAAAAATTGTATGATCATCTAGAGATTTAACCCATGAGTTGGGAAATTTTTAACATCAATTTCATCCTTTCCCAAGATTGTGCAGCACGCTCATGTTCAAGTTTCTTGAAATTCATGATATGTGTTCTAAGGGAAATGATTTTTGCGGGCAGAAAATACTTAGTAATAAAAACATCCTTGCACTTGTTCCAATAATTGATACTATTGCGAGGCAAAGAAGAAAACCAAATTTTTGCGCGATCTCGCAAAGAAAAAAGAAATACTTTTAACTTCACAGCATCATTGTCCACATATTTTTTTTCTTTTACATATCGCATAATTTCACGAATGTGTTAAGATGGGACGCGGCATCCTCATTAGGAGTACCGGCAAATTGATCTTACATAACAAGATTCAACAAAGCAGTATTAATGTCACAAGACTCCACACTAGTGGCGGGAGGAGCAATCAGAGTGCTAATAAAACCATTGTTGTTGGTATTTGAGAAATCACACAACTTGGTGTTCTCTTGAGTCATGACGACTACACAATAAGATCGCACTCAAAAATAGATCTGACGAGAAAACGGCGAACAAAAAAAGAGGGTGAATAAAATGGAAATTTTTTGTGAAGTGGGGGAGAGGAAAACGAGAGGTAAATGACAAATAATGTAAATTGCAAGGAGATGGGATTTGTGATTAGGAACCTGGTTGATGTTGATGATGTCTCGACGCTAGAAATTCCTTTTGATGTTGGCTTGAACTACGTTGGTATTTCCCAAACAGGAAGGGATGATGCAACACAGCAACGGTAGGTATTTCCATCAGTGATGAGACCAAGGTTATTAAACCAGTAGGAGAACCACGCAATACAACATAAAAATCTCTTGCACACAAATAACAAATACTCGCAACCCGATGTGTTAAAGGGGTTGTCAATCCCTTTCGGGTAACGGCGCCAGAAAGCACGGAGACGGGATAAAGTTGTAATAGACTGGACAAATAGATTGCAAATAAAATAAACTATAGCAAAGTATTTTTGTATTTTTTGGTTTAATAGATCTAAAAATAAAATCAAATAAAAATAGATCGTGAAGGCAAATATATTAAAGAATAGACCCGGGGGCCGTAGGTTTCACTAGTGGCTTCTCTCGAGAAAAATAGAAAACGGTGGGAAAACAATGTTGGGCAATTGATAGAACTTCAAATAATCATGACAATATGCAGGCAATGATCATTATACAGGCATCACGTCCAAGATTAGTAGACCGACTCCTGCCTACATCTACTACTATTACTCCACACATCGACCGCTATCCAGCATGCATCTAGTGCATTAAGTTCATGAAAAAATGGAGTAATGCAATAAGAACGATGACATGATGTAGACAAGATCTATTTATGTAGAAATAGACCCCATATTGTTATCCTTAATAGCAATGATACATATGTGTCATTTCCCCTTCTGTCACTGGGATCAAGCATTGTAAGATCGAACCGATCACAAAGCACCTCTTCCCATTGCAAGATAAATAGATCAAGTTGGCCAAACAAAACCCAAATATCGGAGAAGAAATAAGATGCCATAATTAATCATGCATATAAGAGATCAAAGAAGACTCAAATAACTTTCATGGATAAAAACATAGATCTGATCATAAACTAAAAGTTCATCAAATCCCAACAAACACACCGCAAAAAGACTTACATCATATGGATCTCCAAGAGACCATTGTATTGAGAATCAAGAGAGAGAGAGAGAGAGAGAGAGAGAGAGATAGATAGATAGAGAGAGAGAGGAAGCCATCTAGCTACTAACTACGGACCCGTAGGTCTACAAAGAACTACTCACGCATCATCCTAGAGGCACCAATGGACATGATGAACCCCTCCGCGATGGTGTCTAGATTGGATCTGGTGTTTCTGGAATTTGCGGCGACTGGAATTGATTTTCGTCGACTCCCCTAGGGTTTCTAGAGTATTGGGGTATTTATAGAGGAAAAAGAGGAGGTGTGGGAGGCCACCGAGGTGGGCATAACCCACCTGGGCGCGCATGGGCCCCCAGGCGCACCCTGGTGGGTTGTGCCCCCCTCGAGGCACCCCTCTGGTACTTCTTCATTCCAACTTGTGTCTTCTAGTCTAGAAAAAATCCACAAAAGGTTTCACTGCGTTTGGACTCCATTTGGTATTGATTTCTGGCGATGTAAAAAACAAGCAGAAAACAGCAACTCGCACTGGGCACTATGTCAATAGGTTAGTACCAAAAATGATATAAAATGCTTATAAAATTATTGTAAAAGATCCAAGAATGATAATATAACAACATTAAACAATCAAAATTGTAGATACGTTGGAGACGTATCAACCAACATGATGAAAGTGACTAGATGAAATCCTTGTGTGCCCTCAAGAACACTTTGCTTATCATAAGAGACCGTTTTGGCCTGTCCTTTGCCTCAAAAGGATTGGGCTACCTTGTTGCACTTTTGTTACCATTACTGTTACTTGGTCATTACAAATTATCTTGGTATCAAACTACTCGCTACTTATAATTTCGGTGCTTGTAGACATTGCCTTCCTGAAAACCGCTTGTCATTTCCTTCTGCTCCTCATTGGGTGCGACACTCTTACCTATCGAAAGTACTAAGATTGATCCCCTATACTTGTGGATTGTCAATATTCAGCATCAATGGGCAATGGCTTCACCATGCTGAGCATTTGACTCATATTGGGCTCAGGCTTGTGAAATATACACATCAGTTCTTGTTCATAAGGCTGACAACCTGGTTCATATAGATCACGAAGAGTGGGCAGAGAAGTTAGCTCGATGATATCCTGAGCTTTGGCTTCATGATGGACATCTCTTGTCACCCACTCAAGGACCCATGTCTTCGGATCCCTGTTGTAGCCTCTGATGTGTAGAGTGGCATAGAACTGTAGAAGAAGCTCTTCATTCTGATGCTCCTTGTTAGTCACAAACGGGAGCAGCCCAACTTCACAAGAGCATTTTAGGGCTTCTTCAAGGAATGGCAGCCCAGCAATGGCGTCACAGTCAAGACGCTTGTGAGGAAAACTCATGTCTTGGTTGTAGAGAATGCAAGGATAATAGCCCCTTTGCTGGTGGCTCCAGAACCTGTCAGATGAGATGTTTGGCTTCCTGAAGGGGTTCTTGGCTGATTCGAAGAATGTATTGTGTTCTTTGAAGATGAGCACACTGAATGAGACTTGTGTAGTGACAACACTTGGAAGCCTTGGCAGCCTGGGCTTTGCTCCACGTGATGGTCGTATTGGGGACCAGGAGCAGTTGGAGGCATCAAGATTGGCCACTTAACAGTAAAAAGCTCACCATGATAGAACGCACGCTCCATGGTGTAAGGCACAGGGGGAGGAACAACCACATACAAGGTGGAGGGTTGTGTCTTGTCTTCCGTGGCATCATTGACTTCAGGCTGCACATTATCTTTAGCCATGACAACGTCATTGGCTTCAGTAGTGGTAGTGGCAGCCGCATTTGCCTCAGCGTCAGTGGCTTCATGGATTGGAGGGTCTAGCACAATCACTTCTTCTTCTTGAACAATGGGATCACTGGTAGGGGAATAACGTCTTGGTCTTCTTCTTTCTCTTCATCGGTTGATGCAGCCGGAATGTCTTCAGCCACTTTGGCTTCAGATTCTTGAGCAGACACTGAAGGGATGGCTTCAGGGAACACTTGACATGCTACTGAGCTTGTATTTTCACAACCTCTTCAGGAATGCTGGACATGGAGACCGTGGGCCTAGGGCCTCTGTGAAGCCTTTAGAAAGATGGCGACGCCTATGGTGAAGGAGTGGTCTTCTCCATGTCTTCGGGTGTTGCTTGCGAGGTCTCAAGCACCGGAGTGGTGACATGAGCGGGTGAGTGCGAGGAATAACTTCATGCAACGGGGAGTTGGGGTGGTTCTCTTCCCAGAATACATCTTGTGTGAATGGCGTCATGGGACCGCCAATGCTGATCAATTCACTGCTCGAAGGAGCAGGCGATAATATCGGATTGGGCTAGATCTGAGGAAGGACTTCATCATCTTCAACATTGTCATCATGACCAATTTCTTCAGCCGTGGTGGAGTCAGCAACTGGAATATCTTCAAACTGATGAGCCTATGTGGAAGCAGGCTCATGCACAACAAGACGACACTCGCGATTGGTGGAAGCTGGCAGTGCGACAGAGATAAGCTCAACAAGCAATGGTTCTCGAGGAGCGGCATGTTCTTTGCATGAAGACTTGGAAGACTTTGTCTCCAGCTTCTTGGAGGGAGCAGCATCAGAAGTTTCATGATGCTTCCTCTTCTTGGATTCAGCCTCAGCTAGCTTAGTCTTCTTTTGCTCAGAAGCTGCTGAAGGGACCTTGCCTTCATGCCAGTCATACTGGCAGGGAAGACAATGCTTGGTCTTTCGTCTACTTCTTGGCAGCGAGCTTGGGGTCAATGCATGGTCACCCAAGTGTCTTTCTCTTCACAGCTTCATTGTGAGCCTGAATGCACTTTTCAGCATAGTACTTCATGTGCTCACATGAGCCTTTGGCTTCATCACATTTCTGCTGGAATTGAACCTTGAGGTCAATCATCATCTGCCTGAAGTTCTGAACATCAACGACACTGAGCTTTTCCATATGCTTCTTGAACTGGGCCTTCTCATAGTCAATTTTGTTTTTAGCTCAACAATCTTCTGAGCTATATCAAGTTCCTTGGCAATGCATCCCTGAAAGGTGACACTGATGTCAATGGGCAGCTACAGATCATCAATGGCGACAGTAGGATCTTCAAACCATTCATCAATGATATTGTTGAGGATATCTGCATCATAGAGAGGCAAGTCCTTGAAGATTTTGGCCTCTTGCTTTCTCTTGATAAGCAATTCCAGAGCATCATCAGCAAGATCTTCATCACTTGACAGAGCAATAACATTCTCTTTATTGCATAGAATGCTAGCTGGGGTGAGGTCATGCCCAGGATCTTCTTGGGCTTCTTGGACTTCTTAGAGATGCGATCTTCAGGCTACATACTAGATTCAGGAGGTGCAGATTTTAGTGGCTTCGCTCTTGAAGCTTTCAGTGCTGCGGAAGATTTTGAAGCCTTAGTCTTCTTCTTTGGCTTCGGAGGCTCGGGATCATCCTCATGCTCCTCTTCAGCAACAGCTTCTTCCAAAGTGACCCTCTGTGTAGCGATGTGAGAGAGAAGCTCATCAAAGTTATTGAAAGGACCAATGATGTTTTGATTGGCTTCACGACTCCCATCTGGCCTTGGAGCAGCGGGACCGGGGTTGAAGTCAATCCCAAAGTCCTTCTTGTTCTACACAGTAGAAGCCCTTGCAAATTGAAGATTTTTCTCAAACAATTCATCATCATGACACCATCGGAGACTGGTGGGATCGGCATCGTCAAGCTGAGGTCCTCTGACCATGCAAGGATAGAAGCCCTTTGCAATAGCTTTAGCCTTCGTCTTGGGATGCAGTTTCTTATACACAATATCAGCCCATGGTGGCCTCACTGCATTCTTCTTCGCATACTCATTTGTGAACGAAGTTGTACAGAAACCATTGCTCTACCCAATATCTTCGAATCCATTGGACTCGAGTCTTGCGTTCACCATAGGTTTCCTCTGGGTCAGACTTGTATTGCTCATAAATATCTGGTGGCAGGTCAAAAGCAGTGTTGTCTCGGTGCTACCTGCCACCCTTCTTTGAAGATCTGCTTGTTGCCATTGGATTCAAACTAAAGGCTTCACGACAGTGTTTGGCTTCATTCTGCTTGTCAGACAAGAGCTGGCTTCAGGTGATTCAATGTGATGCTATAAGAATTCTGCAAACGAATGCAGACTATGAGAACCAAGGGATTTTCCCATGCACATGTACCTGTGAGAGAATTACAGATGGGGGGGACGGGGAATAGGTCATATGCATTCTTAGAAGATTTTGAAATAAATCAGTTTGAAGACATTGACCTCATAGTGCGAAGACATTCACTTAGCGATGTGAGTTGGTTCTAGATTTGTACGAATCCATGAATAAGTACAGGTGAGGAATCTAACTAGTTGTAGTGCATAAGTGAACATATTTGCAAGTAATGAGATACGGAAATAGAAGGATATAAATTTGGAAGTGTAGAAACCACTTTTGGAAGATGTGGACAGTTTTAACGGATCAAATAAGCGGTAAAAAGAAAATTCTATTTACCGCATCATGAACGGCTAGACGGGGCGGAAGGAGGTCGAGCAGTCCAATCTCCCGTGCCCTAACTTGGCGGCGGAAGACACCTATGGCGGCAGAGAAGAAGACGATGTCTGCGGCCGTCGTGAAGACGGCGTCCGAGAGGTTGCGGCAGCTAAGCGCTTCATATCCGGCGGTGACAGATGCTAGCGGTGGCGCTGGGGTTTGAGCAAGATGGCAAGGTGGGAGAAGAGATATTGACCGCGAGGGGGAAGTATTTATAAGGAGAAGGGGCGGCGCAATGCAATTATGCAGGTGCCCCTGGTAGTTCACATCTGAAGGACACGTGGCAAGCATGCAACTTATCGAGGGTTGAGCCATGATCCCACGTGTGCCTGGTTTGTCCGGTGGTTGTTCTGGCTTCTCTGGTATTCAGGCAAAAGGGATAAGAACATTAAAATCAATTTTAAATGTGTGTCTTTGTATCTTCAGCTGACAAGGACACGATGAAGACACTCGACACGTGTCAACAGGATGCATATGAAGAGACAGAGAGAATTTGAGGGATAAGCACAGAAGGGGTTAGGGTCCGATCACATTCACTTAGCGGAAAAAAACTGCAACTTGTAGACATAGGTATAAGTGAATGTTGTAGAGGATAGAACACATGTGTGTGTGTGTGTGTGTAGAGTAGCACTATTCTGATCCCAAATAACTATTCTGATCCTGGGATCAGAATAGTGCTACTCTATAAGGTGGAGGCAGTTCCTGGTCTATAAGGTCGAGGATTAAGGGTACCACCTCAAACTGAACTTCTATATAGGCGCGATGAGTTAGTTCCCGAGATTCTTTCACCGAAACCAGGAACTGCCTCCACCTTGTGGCAAAAAATATTGCCCCCACATCTCGCATCTTTCTCCCCAACCCCGATCCACCTCTGTCACCGCACCACGCCACCCACCTACCGCACTCCACCGCCCCGCGCTGACCTCCAATCGCGCCGCGCGGAGCCGGGTCACGAACCGTGCCGCCGCTGGAGTCTGGACCACCAACCGCGCCACTGTTGGAGCCCGACCTTCAAGCGCACCGCCGCCGAGCCCAAACCACCAATGGCGCCGCCGCTGGAGCCCCAACCTCCAACCTCAATGCTGCCAGGCCCCGATAACAAAAGCGTGCCATCTACACCCCTATGACCCGCATTGCCGGCGCCCCTCCTCCGTGGCCGGCGCTCTCCCAGCCCATGGTCGACACCCATCCTCTTCCACAGCCAGCACCCTCCCTCCCTGCGGTCGACGGGCCTCCAGCTCCGTGGTCGGCGTTGTCCCTCCTCGCTGCAGCTTGCCCCTCCTCCATGGATGGCCTGCACCGGCTGCCGGAACTCATTGAGGTGGTACCCTTAATCCTCGACCTTCAATTACAAGTCACCAACAATGCTACAAAGAGAAAGGTCAGCATCTGGCCCTCTAGAAGTTCAGTTTGTTGATTCTTTGAAGTTTTTGAAGTTGATTATAACCGTGTATATTTTGTAGGGCCCGCAAAGTTCAATTTTTTGATTTTTTGAAGTTTAGTTTGTTGATTTTCTGAAGAAATAGGTTGCTTCACTTGCACTCCTCTAACTAGTCCTATGTGGATATCTCCTCGACTCCTAGTGTCAGTGTCAAAACCGGCGGATCTCGGGTAGGGGGTCCCGAACTGTGCGTCTAGGCGGATGGTAACTGGAGACAAGGGACACGATGTTTTTACCTAGGTTCGGGCCCTCTCGGTAGAGGTAAAACCCTACTCCAGCTTGATTAATATTGATGATATGTGTACTACAAGAGTTGATCTACCACGAGATCGGAGAGGCTAAACCCTAGAAGCTAGCCTATGGTATGATTGTTGTTCGTCCTACGGACTAAAAACTCTCCGGTTTATATAGACACCGGAGAGGGCTAGGGTTACACAGAGTCGGTTACAATGGGAGGAGATCTTCATATCGCATCGCCAAGCTTGCCTTCCATGCCAAGGAAAGTCCCATCCGGACACGGGTCTTCAATCTTGTATCTTCATAGTCTGGGAGTCCGGCCAAAGGTCATAGTCCGGCCATCCGGACACCCCCTAATCCAAGACTCCCTTAGTAGCCCTTGAACCAGGCTTCAATGACGACGAGTCCGGCGTGCAAATTGTCTTCGGCATTGCAATGCGGGTTCCTCCTCCGAATACTTCATAGAAGATGTTGAACACAAGGATAGTGTCCGGCTGTGCAAAAATAAGTTCCACATACCACCGTAGAGAGAATACTATCTGCACAAATCTAATCTGCTGACGTATTCCGTGGCGTGACATCATGCCACGGCCAAGTCTTTATTCGGGTCATTTTACTGTTCCACCTCAGCGCATTTAGCGAGGCGGTTTCCTTGGCACGTCTTGTCAAAGCAGAGATTGTGTCCCCTTATTCCGAGATTCTCATCAATACGGGCGTGGGTAACCCAACCGCGCCTTTTGGTATGACTCTCTAATTGAAAGCGAGTCCCAAACGGTTATGGGGAGGGCTCTTGGTATTCAACTCCTTTATAAAGAGACCAAGGCTCGACTCCTTTCTCTTTCAATCCAATCGAATCCACCCCTCGCCTCGAGTTCCAACACTCAAAGCTCTAGTTTTGGGCGCTTCGGACCTTTGATGATGTCTGGCTCCGACCTTCAAGGCCAGTGGGTGCCTTCCTCTGTTACGGAAGAAGACGTGCGAAAGCTGAGAGATGCCAGGTATCCAACCGGCGAAATCTCGCATAGGCTGCCTGCTCAAGGGCAGGTCATTCCCTCTCCCCAGCCCGATGAGAGCGTGGTGTTCACCTCTCACTTCCTTCGGGGGCTAGGCTTCCCGATTGATCCCTTCGTGAGGGGTCTGGTGTTCTATTACGGGCTGGAATTCCACGACTTAGCTCTGGAGTCCATCCTCCAAATTTCATCATTCATTGTCGTGTGTGAGGCCTTCCTCCATATCACTCCTCACTTCGGATTGTGGCTTAGAACCTTCAAGGTGGAGCCAAAGATGATAAAGGGGCAGCACACTGAATGCGGAGGAGCTATTATAAGCAAGATAGCCGGCGCTCCATGGCCCAAGGGCACCTTCCAAGAGGAGTTCGGCTTATGGCAACGGGACTGGTTTTACATCACAGCCCCCAGGGGCACCACATGGGTGGCGCCACCTGCTTTCCGCTCGGGTCCCCCACCACGGCGAGCATAATGGGTCAATGAAGGGCTTATCTGGGGCCGTCCAAAGACGTGCCCCTACTGCAGGACCGCATTAGGGATCTCCTAGAAAGAGATATTAACTCGACCATAGTGGCGCAAGTTATGCTGATTCGCTGCACGCTGCCCTGCAAACGTCGCCCTCTCCGCCTGTGGGAATTTAATCCGGAGGGACCGCGAGTCCTTCAACATTTTATGGGCGCGACACCCGTGGAGATGTACAAATTGTTCTTCGAATCACAAGCAAGGTGTCCGGATTTGTCCAAGGACGCAGGTCTGAGCTGCAATCGTCCGGATGCTAAGGTAAGTAGCCCCGTATTTGGACACGCCATCCGCATTTTCATCATAAAGTTGCCCTTTAACAGAGCTATCCTTTGAACAGGAGTGGATAGCGAAGGCAAAACTTATCAGGTGTCCAGCCCCCCTGCCCGAGACCGCGTCGGATCCCATGTTAACCAGGATGCTGGAGATTATGCTTTCGGCAGAGGGCAAAGAGGGGAACCAAGGAGCTACCGCCTCCACAGAGGAGACAGTCAGGAAGGGAGGAATCGAGAATTCCCCCAACCTGGGAAAGAAAAGGAGTGCCTCTGAAGACCCGGAGGGGATGACCTCGAAACGGGGGAAGAAATCTTCGTTAGAGGATCCGGCACCGGAGACTGCCCCGGCCGCATTGCACCCTTAAGGGGATCAGCTTTCCTCCGAGCCGTAAGTAAAGAGAGGGGTTCAAAAATGAGTAGCATCCCTGTTTTATTTCTGAGGAAGATAACCAAAATATTACCCTGCAGTTCGGATTTCAACCCTTCTCAGCAGAGCTCGTCTTCAGGGGATCTTCGTCCGGAGATGATGGAGAGCGAAACGCCTCCCCTAGCTACACCGACTTACGAGGCAGGCGACCCCGAGGTGTCGTCCCGGCGGGTTTCTCCAAGTCCGGATCCTGAAAAAGGTCATCGGGCTAGTCCGGTGCCTTCTGGTGTGCGGTCGGAGAGGCTGAGGGATCTGCTCAGGCGAGCGTCCTTCTCAGAAGAACACCATATGTTGATGAACACGGTGATAGGAAGGATTTCATCCGTGGAAAGCGGATTGTACGAGGCCGCCAGGAGTTTACTGACATGCTTTGAGGTACGTGAAAAGGTGTACCTTTTGGTAGAGCCGCATATATAAAATGCGCCCTGTATAAATAGTAGCCCCTGAGACTCTGTGTGTCGTCAAGAGTGATGGCGCGCAGAGGATCATAACCCCAGGTGTAAAATGTCACCTTTTTATGAAGGCGGCGAGGCGTTCGGTGGCTAGCCGGACTGATGAATCTGCCGAGCTAAAGCGGCAACTTGACGTGGCGGATGCCGATATCGCGCTTGTAAATAAGCGGCTGGACGAGGCACAAGGTATGCTCCACAGACATCTGATAAGAGGAGTTCGATGCTCGTGCCTTACAATATATGTGCTTAATGCAGATAGTGCTGCTGCCATGGAGAACATTCGGGCAGAACTTGCCCGAGCCAAGGAGCAAGCAAGGAAAAGTGATGCGGCTGCCGTTAAGGCGGCTGAAGAGTTGAAAGCCGAACATGCTGCTCACTGCCAGAGCAAGAAGGTAATAGCCGAGATGGCTATAAAGCTGAAGGATGCTGCCGATCGCTGTAACTTTCTCGAACAAGAAGAAAGGGCGGCTCAGAAGGACCTTGAGAAGATCACTGCCGAGGCCAAGGATACTCGCTCTGCAATGAGAGCTATGAAGGAGGAGCTGCGTCAAGCCGGAGATATCACGGCTGGAAAGCCCTATATGCTGCTGATGAAGTTCGGGGATCCTAAGTATGCTCCGTTAGACCAACAGTGGAGTGTGGAAAACGCTTATCTGGATTTGGCAGCGAGTGCGGCCGACGCAACCGAACACTTCCGAGGTCGAGGTGACCATAAATTGTAAGAACTTTTTTGGTCGCAGTTCCACAATCCAGAACGTCCACTTTTGGTATCCGACCGTTTGGCCGCCTGGGCGGAGCTGAACAGGTTATCTGGACTCGCCATGAAGTATGTTGCGAGTCGTTTGTGGCCGGGAGAGCCAGAGCCGAAGAGTTATTTTGGTTTGGTGCAGCAGTTCCTTGGTTTTGTGCCGCATGTTGATGCAATGAAGAGGTTGGCGTGCATAGAGGGCGCACAAATGGCTCTTGCCCGTGTCAAGACATACTGGGCGGATATGAAGGCTAGTGTTGTTGCATCCCGGGATTCGGACGAAGGCCGAGTACCTGCCAGGCACTACTTTGAGGAAGTTCTTCCGGGCACTCGTTTAATAGAAGCGCAGTGCTCGAAGGATGAATAGCATGTGCTATTGTAAAAGGAATATTTTGATATAGTGTAAAAGCTTTTTATACTTGTGCTTGCAAGAATTATAATACCTCATGTGCGGCCGTTTAATGTATATGTGTATATAACCTGAAAGATGGCAGTCGTTGGCTTCAGCCCCCACGCATATAATGCGGGGGTGTTCGCAAAAAGGCGCCTTTTCACACTTGATCCAATGTCTTGGTCCTACAAACGAGGTGAGAGCACGGCGAACTAGGCAACCGGACTATAATGCTTTATCATTTTCACTTAGCCATAGCAGTTTGACAGTGGGGCTACTCAATAGCCCCTAGAGGCACCGCGCTCGCTTGAATTCGGGGAGGGTGTGTGCCTGACCGGGAAGCGGCCCTTCGTTAATGCAGAGGAATCCTAAAGATTCCGAGAGTCATCGAATGGTTGACCAGTCTCTTGCTATATCATGACAGTCACTTTTTGGCTATCTCTACTGAGGTGCTCACCTGGCCGAACCGGGGCACAATCGATGTAGTTCTCCTGGTGCCGCGTTAGCCAATACAACGGAACGTAAGGCAGCAAAATACAGGAGCCGGGCAAACCCAACATTTGACCAAAGACATGATTCGGAGCTGATGCATATAACGCCAAATTCGCGACGCCGAACACTCCCTAAGGTATTCGGTCTTTATGAAGACGGACCAAAACAAAGCCCTTGGTAAAAAAGCCCCTGGTGTCCAGGTATGCGCAAAATTCTGGCGTGGCCACATGCCAAGACGCCAGCCTCCTCCTCGGTTATAGCGAAAACCAGGGGATGTTGTCAACAAGAGACAGTAAAAAAGGTTTACACAGGGTCTTAATCTAAAAAGAATCCTTGAAACGGGTCCCTACTGCACGTCTGCGCGTGTCTCCGTTGTGCCGTATCCTGGACGGGCGTAGCACGGTGTTCGTCTGCGAAAGAGAGGAACTTAGTAAAAATTAAGCGTGCGATAAGTCTATATTAAAATAAACAAAATATAGTTGGAGCGAGAATTGAGCCATATTGTTTCCTGACGTGAACACGCGGAGCCCCTTGTACAGGGTTATGCGGCTATTAAGCCTTTGTATGTTTACGCCGGACTCGTTGAGCCGTGTCCGGGATAGTAGGGCTGGATTAGTGTGCGGCTGTCCAGGCGGCCGCACCATTACCCGTACTTTGGGGATCAACTGGTATTCCCCTGTAATGAGATGATGCCTCGTGGACCGGGCATTTTAAGTGTAAGGGATGCATAGTGCGGTATTGCGTTAAAGCGAGCGAAAGCTTCACGCCCTAGTAGCGCTTGATAGCAACTTATAAATGGGGCCATGTGGAAGGTTAGCTTTTCGCTTCGGAAGTTGTCGGGTGAGCCGAATGTGACTTCTAACGAAAGGGAACCCATACTCTGGGTATCTGGACCTGGCGTGACTCCTTGAAAGGAAGTGTTGCCATGGCGAATTATAGCTGGGCTTACCCCTAGTTTGCGGATTGTGTCCTGATATAACAGGTTTAAGTCACTGCCGCCGTCCATAAGGACTTGTGTAAATTGGAGTCCGTCAATAATCGGATTCAAGACCAAGGCAGTCCAGTCTGCGTTCCGGGCCCCTCTGGAGTAATCCTGATGATCGAAGGTGATTGGTTGTAACAACCAGTGGCGGTGCTCCTCTGGGGCTGGCCGTATGGCGCGTGTCTTCTTAAGCGCCATTCTGTTTTCCCCTTTTTTCATCTGAAGTGAATTTACTGTTTTGACTTCTTGTGGGAACTTCTTTTGTTCTCCGGTGTTCTGCTTGTGGGGTGCATCGTCATCCTCGCTTGGTGTGTCGAGCCCCTTGTGTTCAGCGTTGAGTTTGCCGGACTGCTTGAAGACCCAACAATCTCTGTGGGTATGGTTTGCAGGTCTCCCGGGGGTACTGTGGATTTGACATATTTTGTCCAGGATTTTGTTGAGGTTAGACAGCTCGTCCCTGTCATCTTTGGGGGCGGCTTTTTCTGATTTTGTCGAGAGCTTTTGAATCCGGCGTTAACTACCGTGCTCATCGGGCTGTTGTCCTTGATCCGGCGCTGTTCTTTGTTACGGCGCAGTTTCCCGTTTCCATCTCTGAGTTTGGATGTACTCGAGTCGCTGGTGCTGCTTCTTGCAACCCAGCTATCCTCTCCTACGCAAAAGCGGGTCATGAGGCTTGTTAATGCGGCCATTGTTCTTGGCTTTTCTTGGCCGAGGTGTCTGGCGAGCCATTCGTCTCAGACGCTATGTTTGAAAGCTGCTAGGGCCTCGGCGTCCGGACAGTCGACTATCTGATTCTTTTTAGTAAGGAATTTGTTCCAGAGTTTCCGGGCTGACTCTCCCGGCTGCTGAGTTACATGACTCAGATCATCTGCATTCGGAGGTCGGACATAGGTCCCTTGAAATTTTTCCCGGAAAGCATCCTCGAGCGCTTCCCAACTTCCCATGGTGTTTTCGGGAAGGCTTTTAAGCCAATGCCGGGCTGGCCCTTTGAGCTTAAGGGGTAAGTATTTTATGGCGTGAAGGTCATCTCCTCTGGCCATGTGTATGTGGAGGATATAATCCTCGATCCAGACTCCAGGGTCTGTTGTTCCATCGTATGCTTCTATGTTCACGGGCTTGAATCCCGCTGGAAATTCATGATCCAGCACCTCATCGGTAAAACATAGGGGATGTGCGGCGCCCCTGTATGTAGGTGTGCCGCGATGTTCGGATGTTTTTTGCATTGCATTGCTCACTGGAGCTTGCTTTCTTGTCCCATAGATGGATCTGGTTGGACCAGTTTTTTGATGCGAATCCTTGGGCGGATCGCGCGCCGTATTGAGTGCGGCGCCTTTTGTCGCTTGAGATCGATCGTGGGGACGTCTATACGACCTGGTGGCTTCCTTGTTTTTTGACTGTGGGGGCTCTAGGGCCTCCTCATCAAATTCCGGTAGTAGTTTCCGCTTTGGATAGCTCTTTGTGTGACGACTGTTGCCGTACTTGTGTGCGGTATTGAGTACTTTGCCCCATCTGATCCTGAGTGCATCTTCCGCTATTTTGAGCCTCCGCTTCTGCTTTTTCAGGCTACGTGCAGTGGCGACGAGCCTTTGGTGGAGGTTCTGATGTTCCAGCAATTTGTCCGGCGTGAGGTCGTCCGGACTATTATCTTTCCTGGGGACGGGTTGTTCGGATTGTCCGCCCTGGTTGGACGGTTGCTCGCTGACATTTTCTTCTTCCGTTGATTCGCCCTGCTCTATGACTGGGTCTTTGTCGACGTGGGGCTTGGCGTGGCGCTTACGCCGCCGCTTTGATTGTTTTTCAAGGGAGCGATCCCTGGTTGCGCCCTTTGGATCCTCGTTGTCATTTCTTTTGGGTGTGTCCACCATGTATACATCGTATGATGAGGTGGCCTTCCAGTGCCCTATAGGTGCTGGTTCTTGGTCGTCTCCTTCATCAGCATCCATACCGTCGATGTCTTCGGAGTCGAAGTCGAGCATGTCGGTTAAATCGTCGACAGTGGCTACAAAGTGGGTGGTGGGTGGGTTTCGAATTTCTTCGTCGTCCGCATCCCAACCCTGCTGACCATAGTCCGGCCAGATCTCTCCTGACAAAGAGAGAGACTTTAGGGAGTTCAGGATATCGCCAAAGGGCGAATGCTGAAAGACGTCCGCGGCGGTGAACTCCATGATCGGAGCCCAATCGGGTTCGATCGGAAGGGGTGCGGGAGATTCGGAGTCCGGAACAGAGTCCGGCACCTTGGAGTCACGGGCCTTGCAAAGGACTAGGCTGGTATTTGGCTCTATCGCCGTAGGGATTGCGGCTCCTGGGGCGGCGTCCAACCGTCCGTCCCCGACTAGCGCAGTCGGCTCCGAGCTAATGGTCGGAGCGGACACCTGAGCGGCACTCTGGGCACTGTCCGGCGGCAGAGTTAGATCATGCCCATCGGGACAGTGCGGCACGTTCGGCCGTGGCTCGAATCCGTCAAAGATCAAGTCCCCGCAGATGTCGGCCGTGTAGTTTAAGCTTCCAAACCTGACCTGATGGCTAGGGGCATAGCTTTCGATCTGCTCCAGATGGCCAAGCGAGTTGGCCCGCAGTGCAAAGCCGCCGAATACAAAGATCTGTCCGGGGAGAAAAGTCTCATCCTGGACCATGTCGTGGTTGACGATCGAAGAAGCCATCGGGCCTAAAAGTGACGACACAGAGGAACTCTCAGTGAAAGCACCAATGTCGGTGTCAAAACCGGCGGATCTCGGGTAGGGGGTCCCGAACTGTGCGTCTAGGCGGATGGTAACAGGAGACAAGGGACACGATGTTTTTACCCAGGTTCGGGCCCTCTCGATGGAGGTAAAACCATACTCCTGCTTGATTAATATTTATGATATGTGTAGTACAAGAGTTGATCTACCACGAGGTCGGAGAGGCTAAACCCTAGAAGCTAGCCTATGGTATGATTGTTGTTCATCCTATGGACTAAAACTCTCCGGTTTATATAGACACCAGAGAGGGCTAGGGTTACACAGAGTCGGTTACAATGGGAGGAGATCTTCATATCGCATCGCCAAGCTTGCCTTCCACGCCAAGGAAAGTCCCATTCGAACACGGGACGAAGTCTTCAATCTTGTATCTTCATAGTCCGGGAGTCCGGCCAAAGGTCATAGTCCAGCCATCCGGACACCCCCTAATCCAGGTTCCCTCACCTAGGTTCGGCACAAACTGAGAATTGTAGGCATCTTCTAAGTTTATAATGCTTGAAATGACAGTATGGGATTATATAACATTCTAGGTGGAATTGGTCGATGTTGTCCCCTGTAGTTGTATAATATCCAGATCAAACTGTCGATTCCTATTCTCTAAGTGATTTTGATGTCTAAAGTTCAACTGTATATGCAGGTACAAAAAACGGTTGTTTTTGGTTCATTAGTTTCAGTTTCACAGGTTGGTTTTCTTCTCATTTTATCTCCAAAAATGCATCAACGAGGATCAATGGCAGTCCGGGGTCTGCGAAGACGAGGGATGATGTTTTTGGTTTGCTTTTGTGAATCAGCATCACCGCATTACACACCACACTGCCCACGAGCAGTACGTGTCTCTCTCCATCGTTGTTCTCTCTATCTCCTCTCTCTCTCTCTCATGTGGGACACGACACTGCCATGGCGGCCCCGAGGATGATGAGAGCCGTGCAGTATGACAAGTATAGCGGTGGAGCTGAAGACCTCAAGGTACGATCTCTCCTTGTGCACAACTGAACTGAAAATCATCTCTTCTTCTTTGATGTGTTCACCGATGGAACTGACCGACCAACTCCATGTTGAATTTAACTTGCAGCATGTGGAGGTGCCGGTGTCGTCGCCGGAGAAAGGCGAGGTGCTACTAAAGATGGAGGCGGCCAGCATCAACCCGATTGACTAGAAGATCCAGAAGGGCATGCACCGCCCCTTCCTCCCCGGCAAGATCCCCTTCACGCCAGGTAACTAGCTTCAGACTGACAAATGGCCACCCAATTCGGACTTGGTTGCGGCAAATATTCGCCAAATAGAGATGAAAATCGCGTGATACGGCCGGCTTGATAGCTGATAAAATCTCCTTGATGTCATTTGGCTAGTGATTATGATCCCGCCCCCTGTCATAACTAACATGCTATGTTTTCTAAAATTTGTACCAATTCAAGCAGCTGTGGCAGCTTTTGGACACAACAACTTGAACATTGCCAGTTTCAGACGGGGAAAATGACTTGAATGCAGACTAAAATAGAGTGATGGACCCTTTTACATGGGCACTATCACTGGTACGCGTTGGTGCTATACAAATGGTTTTTAACCCCTTTCCGCGACGGCATTTGTAACCATCGCCAAGTGAGTGTGGGCGATAGGGGGGTCCTTCCCACACGACCTAGAAACTGTCGGGGATATGCCCTCCTGACACACACACTCGGCAAAATGAGGTCATGTGCGACCGGCGAGCGAGAAAATATGGTTATATGTATAGTAGTGCTCAAAAAATACAATTATACAGGCGAAATTGTTTCCGGAAATAAGTACATCCCACATAGTCATTCCCTGCTAAACGTTTCCGTTCGTATATACATCCCACACAGTCGCTCCAAGGAAAATGTTTCGGTTTGGACGTACATCACACACAATTTTCCCCGCTAAATCGTTTGTGATAGCGTTGCCATGGCACACAATATTAACAATTTTATCGTTTGCGTTATTGAATGCATCACACACGGTGCGTAGAACAAACTGTGTGGCAAAGGTTGTCCATCACACACAGTTTTTATGTGGTAAACATTTGCGCAAGGTGGCCTAAGGCAAACAGTTTTGAAGAGAATGTCGTGTGTGATTGTTCATAGATCCAACACGGTTTATTCCTAGAAACTGTGTGCGTTGCCTTAGGTCATCGTCCATGGTATTTTCTCAATAACCATTTGCAATCGCAAAACACAATTAGCAGGCTAATTGCCCTATTATTAATAATCCATTTATTAATCTAATTGACATTCATATTAAACACATAATATATTTCATTCCCGTATCAAGGAAGCAGGATTTGATAATTGAAATACATTAGACTACAACATGATATAGCTTCAGCACTCAGCTACCCCATTACACAACTGCACCAGCACCAAGTTTCCCATGCAACATCTAGAACTTTCAAAATTAGCATCATAGACGATACATAGACAGATGAATCTCATCTGGAAAACTGCTGAAGTGGAAGGCGAATATAGATCCTTCATTGATGTTGAAGGTCTTTGCAACTTTAGGCCAGTGCATGTGGATGATTGACCATCCATACTTCTCCTCTTCAGGAACACTTCATATTGAACTGTGGGTGTTGTATGAAAACCTTCCTCGCCTCCTGACCATAGAGGTAGTTTGAGAGGTAATCATCAGTGAACTGCTTTGGAAAGGCCTGAAAACAAGGATGTGCATAAATATCTTCTCTATATTGGAAATGGGTCAAAGGAATAAAAAAGGCAAGGTATAATAGTTAGTACCATCCTGTAGTGAACTGATGTCTTCTTCATTGTGCAGATAAAGATCTTGTTGTTTTTTGTCGCTAATTTCTTTATCCTAACAATCTTTTCGAGTTTCTTGACTTGACTGATATTCATGGACAACTCATTTCCCCGTATGCAAAAAGGGTTGAACAGTGGGTCAAAACCTCTGACAGTAGGACCTACATGTGCAAGACCAAATCGTTAAAAACCTAAATATTAGAATGGTTCTTGCCATTGCACAATAATGTGCTATTAGACAACGGACCATGCATGTGCTAACCTCGATTGTAAACCTTAGTGCTTCCCATTGTTTCCCTGCAACACATATAAGGTAGTTAGTCATGAGGTTAGGTAAGGGTTCGTGTGCTATCAGTAAAATATGTTGATGAAAAATAAGCACATTGCAGATTCATTGGATTAATTCAAGCCACATGGAAAACCCATTTATCCAAACCAAGCATGATTAAGAACTAGGAAATATAGCACTTGTATATGTTTCTCATGTATTAACTGCAGCCAAATTCGATTTATTCCTCACATGCAAAATAATACAAAGTCTACCCACGACAATTGGACATCGCATTGCAGAATTGAACCATGCAGTTAACTAAACACCACAACAAATGAACCAAAAGGTAACTGAGCACCACATTCCACAATGTATAACATACTAGAAGAACAAACAGTTAACCAAACCAAGCATGCTTGACAACTTGGAAATATAGCAATTGGATTTGTTTCTCATGTATTTTGTAAAGAAAAATTTGATTTATTTCTCACATGGAAGACAATACAAAATTGCACCCTGAAGAATTAAACATCACATTTGCAGAATTAAACCAAACAGTTAACTGAACACGACAACTAATTAACCAAATAGTTAATAAGTGATCACCACATTGCATGACATATAGAACATATACACTAGAGCAACAGATTGCATGGTAAAAGTAGATAGCACAATTCACTAGAATTTCTTAAGGAAAGGAAGTAGCTAGCAAACTAAACATGGGTCCTTCTAGTGAGCTAATAAGACAAGCTACTCCTCATTGTCAGAGATATCGATGATGATTGGCTCCTTGGACATGGAAGAGGGCAAGGCCTCCGCATCGTGCATGCCCTAGTCATAGTGGTGAGCTGCCTGAGCCGCTCCGGGCACCAACCTTCTGGCTCTCGAGTTGAGGTAAGAATGTGCACACTGAGAAAACACCTCGTAGTCTTCGTCGAAGGCACCAAGGGTGGCCTCGAGAAAACGCCACTAACTGTCGTTTAAAGTAGCCAACCGCATCGGGGTGTTGGCGCGCGAAGCATTGACGGTGGCCTCGACGGTGAGGTACTCCTCCAAGATCTGGGGGTCCGCACGAATGGTAGCCATTGCAACCTCATCCACGCGTATGGTCGTGATTTGCTTCTCTGCTGCCAAATTCTCCTTAAGCTCCTGGCTATATTGCGTGCACCATGGCTTAGGGCGGCGCTTATTTGTTGGAGGGGTCGATGATTTGGGTGGAAGGTGCCGCGCCGATGGTCGGGGCATGTGGGATGTGGAAGGAGGAGGAGGATGGGGGTCTGGTGTGGATTACCTGCTGGATAGACGAGGCCGAGCACCATGAAGGAGGGTCGCCGGTGAGGGGGCGGCACCGCAGGCAGGGAGTGAAGGTTTCAACATGGAAAGGAAGGCGGATCATGGGAAATGTGGCTTTTGGTAAGGGGGAGGGGGTGGGGAGGCAGATATTTCCGTGGAAGCCGAAATTTTGAATCGGTTCAGCGAAAAAACTGGCACGCAATGTCATCAGACATGGTCCCTTATTCAGAACTATCTACGATATGTGAACATCACAAACAATTCAGATAGCTTAACCCATGTGTGATGAGTTTCAACGTCAAAAATGCTGGTTCCAATTCCCTGGTTACAGTGGTCATCCACGTCATTGCATAATTTGGGTACACAAAGGAGACTACATCACGCCCACACTTCTTAATTGAGCAAGTTTAGCAATTAAACGGAGATAGCTTGCGTAAACATTACTCTAACAAATTAAAGACCGGTGCTCTTAATTAAACAAAACAAAGAGTACTACTACGGCTAGTGCTCGTCGATCTCCGCCGCCTCCTCCATGTCTAGCTCGCACCCGACGATCTCCTGGGGAAGGGGCTCCATGGCGCTCTCGCCGGAGTGGGCCATCGAAGTTGCCCTCGGAACGTGGGTCCACGTCCCCATCTTTCACCATTGACGATTGAACAGTGAAATGATATTTGGGGAGCGAGCTAGTGTGCTTGACACGCCAGCTATGGACTGTAGCCGACGCACCTTTTCGCATAAGCCATAGGCATACTATACACCGATAGTGCTCCAGGATATTTTGTACTGCATCTCACACGGTTGATGATAATAAACTATGTGGGATCTACTTGATTTTTCATCTTGATTTGAATTACATAATGGGGTCATAGCTGCAAAGGATGGTGTTTGAATTGCTAGAACTTCTATCTGCAGTGAACATGCAACTATAGGTGTGTCATCAAAAAAATTGGAATTATTTAGGGTTCGTTTGGACATTTTTATATAATAACTTGGTTTTCCAGGCATTTCAGGTGCACAATTCAAAATTAAACCACATGCACATGCTCCGGTGCACCAAAATGGGTTGTAAAATTATATAGGTGTCCATGGGTTGATGCTTACGTTCCATTCAAGAAATGGGGATGAATTTCAAACACCACGACACCGTGGCTCTCCGGCAAACGTTGAGGTTCTTGCTTTTGTAATTCTAGTAAATACAAAACTCGTGTGAAATTCATGAACCTTGCCATGCTATCATGGAACAACATCAAGATGTTGGGTAAAAAAATATTGTCCCATTTGGGGCAGGTTATGGTATAAGCTTCTCGCAAACCAGAGCTTCTCTCACAACAAGCATGATGGTTTCGGTAGGGAACGTGCCACCTTGGGGGACGAAACAATATCTATTGCCTCCTCTTACTATCAAAACATTTCTCATGTCAACAAAGAACAACAGGAGTGTTGTGCAATTTTTTGGGGATTTTTCGGGGTTCGTGTGGACATTTTTATACATTAACTGAGTTTTGTATGCATTCATGTGCATAATTCAAATTTGAACTACATGCAAATGCTCCAATTCATATAAACGGGTCAAAAATCAAATGTGTGTCCTTGGTTGCAACTTTAGGTCCCATGCAAGAAATGGGAATGAATGTCAAACACCTTTGCCACCATCGCTTGGTCGCTAACATTGAGATAAATGGTTTTAAAATTCTAGTAAATCGAAAACTCGTCTGAAATTCATGAAACTTGACATGTTATCATGGAACGGCAGCAACATGCAGTGGTAAAAATATTGTCCCATTCGGGGCAGGTTTGCTTATAAGCTTCTCACAAACCAGAGTTTCTCGCAACAAGCCTCATGGTTAGGTAGGGAACGTTTCTCCTTCCTGGACAAGACGACATCCGTTGCCTCTTCTTGATTTAAAATTTTGCTCGAGTGTCAACATAGAACAACAAGAGTGTTGTGTTAACTTTTGGAAATTTTCGGGGTTCATTTGGACATTTTTATGCATTAATTGAGTTTTCAATGCATTTATGTGCATAATTCAAATTTGAACTACATGCACATGCTCTAATACATCTAAATTGGTTGAAAACTCAAATCTATCTCCTTGGTTGCATGCTTAGGTCCCATGCAAGAAATGGGAATGAATGTCAAACACCCTATTACCGTCACTCGGCCACAAACATTGAGATACCTAATTTTTAAATTCTAGTAAATCCAAAACTTGTTTAAAATTCACGAAACATGGCATGCTATCATGGAGCAGCATCAACATGCCGTCGTAATTTTTTTGTCCCATTTGGGGCAGGTTTGGGTATAAGCTTCTCACAAACCAGAGCTTCTCACAACAAGCCTGGTGGTTTCGGTAGGGAACGTTTCACCTTTCTGGACGAAATGATAGTCGTTGCCTTCTTCTTGATTTCAATTTTTTTCTCTAGTGTCAACATAGAACAACATGAGTGTTGCATTAAATTTCAGAATTTTTCGGGGTTCGTTAGGACATTCTTATGCATTAATTAAGTTTTCAATGCATTTATTTGCATAATTCAAATTTGAACTACATGCACATGCTCTAATGTATATAAATTGGTTGAAAATTCAAATTTGTATCCTTGGTTGCATGCTTAATTAGTTCCCATGCAAGAAATGGGAATGAATGTCAAACACCCTGCCACCATCACTTGGCCACAAACATTGAGATGCGTGGTTTTAGAATTCTAGTAAATCCAAAACTCGTCTGAAATTCATGAAACATGGCATGCTATATATCATGGAGCGGCATCAACATGTCGTCGTAAAATTTTTGTCCCATTTGGGGCAGGTTTGGGTATAAGCTTCTCACAAAGCAGAGCTTCTCACAACAAGCCTGATGGTTTTGTAGGGAACGTGCCACTTTTGGGGACGAAACGGTACCCTTGCATGTTATTGCTTTCAAAAAAATTCTAGTGTCAACATAGAACAACAGGGAGTGTTGTGTTAAATTTTGGAGTTTTTCAGGGTTTGTTTGGACATTTTTATACATTAACTGGGTTTTCTAGGCATTTTATGTGCATAATTCAAATTTGAACTACATGCACATGCTCCAGTGCATATAAATTAGTTGAAAAATCAAATATGTGTCCTTGGGTGCATGCTTAGGTCCCATGCAAGAAATGGGAATGAATGCAAACACCAGGGCACGATTGATTGCCGGCAAACATTGAGATACTTTGTTTTTAAATTCTAGTAAATCCAAAACTCGTCTGATCATGAAACTTGGCATGCTATCATGGAATGGCACCCGACATGATGTGGTAATTTTCGTGTCCATTTTGAGAGAAGGCGCACTCGAATAACAGTCAACAAAGACATTTTGAAACAACTAGCTGCCACTCTAACATCACAAACATTTTAGATAGAACACCCATATGTACACTGACAGCTTCCCCAGTAAGCCAATGGAAAATGTTCCAGCAGGATTTGTTCAGCTCTTCATCGCAAACGTTTTAGATAGAACACATGTATGCAAAGTGAGAGCTATGGTCTTCCACAGTAAGCCAATGGAAAATTCACTGCACAAGATTTGTGCATCCCTTCAACACAAACGGTTCAGATTGAATAAGGTATGCAAAGAGAGACTTCGGCGCTAAGCCGAGAGAAAATTTGGCAAGCAGGATTACTATCTCCTTTCAACACAAACGTTTTTTTGGGATGATCTGTGTGCAACCAATATAGACAATTTGGTTAGATTTGCATCTGTCATATTGGGTATATTGCCATTTGTCAAACTGGAAAGATTGATATTTGTTGATCTAGTAAAATTGCCATTTGTCAATCCTGGTAACACTGTGGTTTGTCAAAATATGCAGCTAAAAATAACTACCACTATCTAATTTTTGCAACTAAAATTCAGTAATTAAGCATAGATTTCACTCATAGATTAAGCAGTCGTGCTTAATTACAAACAGTTCAACATGACAGCTAAACCGACCAAACTTTTCCCCAATTGTTGCCAACCACGTACTGAAATAGCTAGTTCAACTATATATACTACCTAATTTTAAGTATGTTGTACAGTTCCACCACATCTATAGTCAAATGAACTGAACAAAATAGCCCCTAAATACTACTACTAGAGGGGCTTTGTACTACTTCCAGCAGCCTCTCCTCTGCCGAGCACGCTCAGTAGAGGAGGAGGAGGAGGAGGAGGAGGAGCCTACCGACGAGTCGGACAACTACAATACGGTGCCTGCCGTTGCTGCACCTTCAGCGATGCTCACCTCGAACGCCCTCTGCCGCTCCAGACGACCCCTCTCGAAGGATCCGGACTTCTCGTAGATCTCTTGATTCCTCGCCTCTACGTCGACGTGTGTCGCGACCATGGCGGCGGTAAGGCTCTTTGCATGCTCGACGAGGCGCTCCTCCTCCTCCCGCAGGAACTCGATGTAGCACGCAAGGTCGCTCCCGCACGTGCGAGCCTCCACCTCCGCCTCCCTCATCCGGGCGGTGGCGGCAGAGCGGGTGATGATCCCGGCGGTCGACGGTGGGCTGGCGGCCATGGCGGCCGACGATTGGGTGGCGCCCACGACCACCACCTCCCGCCTTTGGGCTGCGTGGCGGAGCGGGTGATGGCCATGGTGGCCGGTAGTGGGGTGGATGACGACCACCTCCCGCCTTCGGGCCGCGACGACGGAGTAGGCGATGGCCCTGGCTTTCGACAAAACTATGGCAGCAACGGCGGCCGGCAACAGCTGCCGACGGGCACCGGCGGCCGAGCGTGTGGTGGGTCTTGCGTGCACACCCAATAGGGATGCCACGCACCCTACACTACATCGGGGACTGCGCCGCCGCCACGGTGTAGCCTCACAGCTAGAGCTGTTGTCTGATGAAGGCGGAGTAGCTGAGCGACGACGATAGACCGGTGACATTGGCGATTGCGGGAGAAGCAGACGAGATAAGCTACAGGGAGGGAGGGGAAAATGCGATGCGGGACTCGCCGGTCGTGAGGGTTTGTATAGTAGGCTGGTAAGCATTGGGATTTTGGGGGATTTCATTGAGTTTGGAGGGAAGCTTGCGCGGGAACCTGCGTGGTTGCGCGGGAACGGGCACACCAACATTTGGCCAAAAGAATGCCCCTGCACGACTGCTCAAGCTTGTGCTTGAACCATTTGCGGCAGGCCGGTAGCAGGGTGACAAGACGTGCGAGAGGAGGACAAAAGGATACGTACACATACGTTTAATAAGAAAATGTTTGCGATTTATTTACCTACTATACCCCCATCCTGATTTATAAGTAGGATTTAATTAATAAAATACGAACGCATGTTGCGAAAGATTATATCGTTGGATCTGTATTTGAACATAGTTTCCAGTTATATAATTTTTGTAACATGCATTAACATTTTGTTGGTTAAATTTGAGGTTATATACCAGCAAGCATTTGCCCATAACACACACGGCTTATTCCATCACAAACAGCTAGGATGGATCAACTGTATGCCACGTATAACACACGCAACTCTAATCTGATTCGTGCTTGATGTCTCCGACATAGCTTGTACACTTCTTCTTATTTGCCACGTACCACTGTGCCGGACTCTGCTCGCATCCATCGGCAAGCTCTGCTCGCCGTTAGGCACCGCAGTGCACTGTGCTCGCCGTTAGGCGCCGTGGCGCACTCTGCTCGCGTCCGTCGGCGCGCTCGGGTTGTGGACAACTTTTCCTTGCGTGTTCAACTGCTCGGTTGAGGCAACTGCTGAGCGCTCTGCTCGCGTCCCTCTGCGCGCGCTCTGCCAATGGTTGGGCCTGTGCACGATCACGCCGGGGCCCGTATGCATGCGGTTGCGCTGCGCGCGTTGCCATGCGAAGTAGTTACATGCGGCATGATGGAGTTACGCGCTGTGAATTACAACTGCCATCAGGGCATGTCGATCGATATTCTAGGCCGTCTGGCTTCCCCTTTAATTCCCGCGACCATTATAACCTTAGTCTCTTCAACCTTTCGATCGCGCCCCACAACACAACAAGCACACCCATGACGACACATAGAGAAGGGATGTCTAGCGGCGCTCCAACAGAGTTCGACGAGCATAAAGTGGAGACCCACGCAAGGGAGACGGATCTCTCGATGGTGTACACCATCAACCCGGCCGTGGTGGACGACTACATCAACACCATTGAGCAGTTGCTTGATGGAGACAAGTACAAGGTGGTCGGCATCGACCTCCAGTGCACCGGCGGTGTTCCCGACAAAGATCAGAAGGTTGCTGCGCTGAGTTGTGCGTGTGCCATCATGTCCTCATCTACCACTATTGCATGGCCACAAAGCCTTGCATTAGTTTCACCAGGTTTGTCAAACAGCACTGACTACAAGTTCGCTATGGTGGAAACCACCGATGATGTAAAAGCTCGCAGGGTTATGGGCTTGTCCTGCAAGAACCTTGTCAAAATCCGCGAGCACTACAAGGTCTGGGGAAGCATGAAGAAGGACTCCCTGGTTGAACTCGCGTCGGCCATCATCGACCCCTACTACGAAAAGATGAAGCGAGATGCCGAGAGAATAAGTCCTGTATCTTGGCACAGGGCCTGGATGCAGTGACTGGATGAACCTCGCCTCAGGTTCGTAGCCAACAGCGTGTACACATCCTACGAGATGCACAGGCAGATCGTTGACATGAGGAAATGCCTCGTTACACAAATCGAGGAGCCCGGATCGAGCCACAAGCAGAGAAAGCGTCATAAGCAGTAGATGATGATCAGATGATTATTTATGCTAGTTAATCATGCATGTAATATATAGTTTACTTTGGTGTGTGGAAATGGCATTTGTGTAGTAGCCATCAATGTAATTATGCATGTAATAGTTTACTTTGCTGTGTGCAAATGCCATGATTGTAGTAACCACCTATGTAAGTGGATGTTTAATTTGGTTATGCAACCATGTCCTTAAAAAATGTGTGTGTGTGTGTCTCTATATATATATATATATATATATATGTATGTATGTATATATATATATATGTGTGTGTATATATATAGGACATATATATGTTGTTGTTCTCTATGCAATCCCATCGCATAACACACACGTCTTATTAGAAGCAATTGTCTGTGTTATTATCGGTCTTCGCACACATTTTTTATTACAGACCTATTTGTCGCGTATCACACACATCTTGTTATATTGAACGGTTTATGTTCTCTTGTCTCAACACAAACAATTCATACGAGTGAACCGCATGTCATATATCGCACACACCTTGATTTGGCTGACCGTTTCTTTTGTCTTGCCTAATCACAAATAGTTCACCCGAGTGAACTGTATGCTGTGTATCACACACACCTTCATCTGGATGCCTATTTCTTTTGTTTCTCCTGATCGCAAACAGTTAATTGCACTCAATCGTCTGCCCTACATCACACACGAAACGAAAATCTGAACCGTGTTTGATGCATCCGTCATCGCAAATGTTTTGCACCTTTTTTGATGGTTTTTTACACCACCGTTTGCGATTAATGCATCGCACATAGTTTCGTCAAAGGGTCTCTGATTGTAGTGTCGCGTTAGCAGCATCCTGCACTAGTGTATGTCAAAATTTCACATGTATGATGTAAGCTCATTCAAGATTTCTTGCCAGGGCGAAACATGTAGTGGGCGATCTAGCCAGCGAGGTGGTGGAGCGTCCTGTGGTGGGCGCGCCCTGTGTGTGTACCGTTCGTGCCAGGAACACCCTATTGTCAGTAGAGTTGGCTTGTGCCCGGGTCGCTTCCAGCTGTTTTTACTTTTGCCGTCCACACGCACTTTTGGATCTTTGAGATTTGTGATGTGCTAATGACTACTACATGTTTGTTCAAATGCTCCAATGAGGATACAGATATGTGTATGTGTGTATTTCTCCACGCAATAAAAAATTAGTATGTACTATTTTTTCATTTAAAAAAAGCGTGGCTGCCTATAGTTCTTTTATGTATGTGTGCTAGTGGTGAGTGCCTGCATTGTACTAGGGGTGTGTGTGTGCGTTGTGCGTGCATAAACCAGTGCACATGCGTGCTGTGCACACACAAAATGAAGACATTTTCATAGTTTTTAGCCAGCTCGTGTGCACCACAAGTGTTCGTGTTTACGCCCCAAAGAAGAATATTACTTTTGTACAAAGCTAGAAAAATATAAACACAAATTTTTTACCGTTTCTAAAGAATAAAAATGACGAAGTTCAAATTAAAATAGAGAAGTAGTTTGATGTATACGAGAAACTCAAATTATTACCGTTTCTAAGAAAAATAAAACTATGAAGTTCAATTTACAAAAAAAAATGTTTGATGCTTATTAAAAAACATATTTAATTTCTAAGAATATGACTAAGAAGTTGAAATTAAAATAACAGAGAAGTTTGAAGTATATCAAAAACTCAGATTTGTTGCAAGAAGTTCACGTGCACCTCCATGCATGGTTCAGAATTTATATTGCGGGACGTCCGACCTCTAATTACATGTTTTAAAATGGCAAAAATGACGACTGACCTTCAGTTGCGTGTAATTTGATATACACACAAAAATGTGACAGAAGTTTATAGTGAAAACAATGAGAAGTTCAAGTACTGCAAGGAATGCATTTCAGGTGAGAATAAAAGTATATAAAAATAAAAGCTTAAAAGGTTTGTTGAAAGAAGTTCAAGCGCTCTGTGCGGAGAAGTTCAAAACTTCTAGCGAGAGAGGTTCACCTTGTATTTCGATGTTCGATTTTTTCCATATAAAAATCGAATACTATTCTTTACTCAAAATATAAAAAGGTGAAGTTCAAATTGAAATAACAGAGAAGTTCAGAGTTTATTAAAACCTAGGATTTACCTATTCAAAAAATAAAAACATAACACCATTTTTTGCACTTTTAAAAACAACTCATAAATGAAAAAATGGTTGCTAGAAGTTCAAGTGCTCGCCGAGGAAAACTTCAAAAAATTCTTGTGAGAGAGGTTCATCGTGTATTTAGATGTCCAAAATACATAAAAGATATGTTGTTTTTTGTGATTTGAAATAATTCTCTCAAACCAGAGAGAAGTTCAAAGAGAAAACAACCGAAAGTTCACGTACTACATGGTGTGTATTTCATATAAGAAAAATACAATAAAGTGAAACAGAGTGAAGTTTAGACAGACATGCCCCAGAAGTTCAACTACTTCACGTAGTGCAAAAAACATCACGTCAAAAACAACACGTCAAAAATAGAGTGAAGTTCAAACAGACATGCCCAAGAAGTTCAACTACTTCACACAGTGCATTTCCATTCGGGTGAACGCAGAAATCATGATCTCGTCATTTTCTAATTTACTACAAAACAGCAAGAATATCATTTGTGTAAGTTCAAGTCCTCAGTCGGAGAAAGTTAAAAAATATATTGTGAGAGAGGTTTTTACAAAAAGAATATCATTTGTGTAACATTGACGAAATGGATGAGAAAATTACAAATGAAAATATGTCACAGAAGTTCAACGTGAAAACAGCAGGAAGTTCACCAACTACACTGAATGAATTTCAGGTGAAAATCTTTTAAAATCGCCGCGGGTATGAAAAACTGATCAACACGGGAAAGTTGAGTGTTTACAGCAGCTTTCCATCGGTATAACACTTGCTCAATTCCGGTGAGTGGATGGAGAGCTACGAGTAAAAAAAGCACGTGAAAAGCAGAGTGAAGTTCAAGTAGACATGCCGAGAAGTTCAAGTTCTTCACGCGGTGCATTTTCGAAGAATCTGTTTCACAATAAAGACAGAACTAATGATCTCGCCGATTTTGATATTACTTGAAAATGGCTATCAATCAGAGAAAACCATCAATATGAAAAAGTTTCACATTTACCGTAGCTTTTCAGTGGTATATTATTTGCCCCATTCCAATATAGTTTGTACAAATTATGGAAAAAATACGTTTTTAGCCATTTTCAAAATTGACTTCAAACTGTAAGGAATTGGGAGAAAACATATATACCGAAAGGTTTCGCACTTCCTCAAGCTTTCCAACGCCTTATCATTTGCTGCATTCGGACGTATAGCAAAAAAATTAGCTTGAAAATACAAACTCGGTGGAACTTGTATCGTTTTCTAAATTACTTTTAAACCGTTCAAAATTAGGAAAAACTTTTTGATGAAAAAGTAGCGCATTTTCATAAGCTTTACAATGCATCATTTGCCTCAATTGGATTAGCCATTTAGAAATGACATTGAAAATACGAACTCGGCTGTTCGGTTTGTGAAATTCTACGATTTTTCAAATTACATTTTATCCATAGGGAATTAGAGAAAACTTTTAACATGTGGAAGGAGCGGTTTTTGAGCAGCTTTCCAACACCATATTATTTCCCTCATTCCGATAAATGGTTTAGAAATGCGATCGGAAATATGATCCACATTTTTTGCATGAAGAAAAAACGCTTTTCAAAACTGCTCTTAAACCGCTTACATTTTGCCAAAAAACAATTTGGGTCATGATACTTGTGTCCATAGCTTTCCAACGGTATATCGCAAGCCCCATTTGGTCAATGTTTGCGGAAGTTCAACCTAGCGTTGGGGAAAGTTCAATGTACTACTGTTCTGGCAGGTCAGGTTGTGATCAGAAAAATATGCTCATCCCGTGATCAGAATAATGCTTATATATATATATATATATATATATATATATATATATATATATATATATATATATATATATATCAGTAAGGACCAAATCAACATTGCGAAGATAAGCTGTGAAGTTAAACCAATGTTGAAGAGAAACCAAAGATGAAGATAATGCAATCATGACGCCAAATAGAAATCTTCAAGAAAGTGTGGTGGCGGCGTTGCCCACCGTATAGGAAATATTAGACCCAGACACAGCACACAATTACCGTGGCGCTCCAAAGTCAAATTCCACATTAATGTATTCACACTCAGAGGGTAAGTCTTCATGAATTGAAGATATACGTTACTTCGTGTGTTGCAAATCTAAGTCATCAATATGCATAAGTGTTAGGATGTGTGTCCATTCACAGGACATTCGAGGATTCTAAGATATTTAGCTCTTCTGTGTTGACGTGAATGATATCAATGTCTTCCTTCATGACGTGATCTTTGAGAAAGTGATGACGGATCTGAATGTGCTTTGTCTTCGAGTGTTGAACTGGATTGTTGGCAATCTTTCATTATCGCAGTAGAGTGGCACATGATTCATGTTGATGCCATAATCCTTGAGAGTTTGCTTCATCCAGAGAATCTGAGTGCAGCAAGATCCAGCAACAATGTGTTCAGATTCAGCAGTGGAAAGTGATACACAGTTCTGCTTCTTTGAAGACCAACAGACACGAGATCGTCCAATAAAATGACATGTTCCTGATGTGGAATTGCGATTAACCTTGTCACCAGCATAATCGGCATCTGAGAATCCAACTAGATCAAATTCTGAGCCCTTTGGATACCATAATCCTAGTGTTGGGGTGTGAGCCAAATATCAACGAATTCGCTTCACAGTGAGGTGATGCAATTCCTTTGGTGTTGCTTGAAATCGGGCACACATGCAAACATTAAGCATTATATCTGGCCTAGATGCACATAAGTACAATAAAGAACCAATCATGCAGTGGTATACTTTTGATCAAACTCTTTACCATTGTCGTCGGGGCCCAATTGGCCTTTGGTTGGCATTGGCATCATGTACCCTTTGCAGTCTTGCATTCCAAACTTCTTCAAGCAATCATTGACATATTTTTCTTGTGATATGAAGATGACATTTCTCTATTGACGAATTTGAAGACCAAGAAAGAATTTCAGCTCTCCCATCATGGACATCTGATATTGCTCTTGCATCATATGTCCAAACTCATCATTGTATCTCTTATCAGTGCAGCCGAAGATAATGTCATCCACATAGATTTGGCATACAAACAGTTCACCATCATATGTCTTCGTGAAGAGAGTGGGATCTAGAGAACCAGGTTTGAAGCCTTTGCTCTTCAGGAAGTATTTGAGTGTTTCACACCAAGCGTGAGGTGCTTGCTTGAGGCCATACAGTGCCTTGTTGAGCTTGTATACCATATCAGGATGCTTTGGATCTTCAAAACCAGGTGGTTGAGCAACATACACTTGTTCAATTTTTCCATTGAGGTAGGCACACTTAACATCCATTTGGTATAGAAGAATGTTGTTGTGATTAGCATAGGCTAGCACTATGTGAATGGCTTCAAGCCTAGCCACAGGAGCAAAGGTTTCATCGGAGTCAATTCCTTCCACTTGCGTGTAACCTTGAGCGACGAGACGAGCTTTGTTTCTGACAACTTGACCATGCTCATCTTGGTTGTTGTGATAGATCCATTTGGTGCCAATAATATTGTTCTTGCAAGGATAAGGACATTTGACTAGCTCCCAGACATTATTCAGCTCAAACTGTTGAAGCTCTTCTTGCATAGCTTGAATCCATTCAAGTTCCATGAAGGCTTCATCAACTTTCTTGGGTTTAGATATAGAGACAAATGCAAAGTGTCAATAGAAATTTGCTAGTTGTGTAGCTCTTGAACGAGTAAGGGGACTAGGTGCATTGATACTATCAATGATCTTCTCAATTTGGACTTATTTTGCAACCCGAGGATGAACTGGACAAAGATTTTGCCCTTGCTGATTGTTGTCTTCATCTTCAGCATTGGCTTCATGCTGAGCATTGTCTTCATGTTGATTAGGTGCAGAAATGATGATTTCCTCTGCAGCCCGTTCCTCGGTAGGTATGATTTCGCCATTACCCATTAGCTCGACAGATTCACTTGATGTTGCTTCATATAGCACATTCGTCAGGTGCTCTCTTTGTGAGCCGTTAGTCTCATCGAACCACACATCTACAGTTTCAACCACTTTATACTGAAAGAGGTTGAAGACTCTGTAGGTGTGCGAATCCTTTCCGTAACCAGGCATAAAACCTTCATGGTCTTTCGATGCAAATTTTGACGTGTGATGCAGATCCTAGATCCAGCACCTAGCACCAAACACCTTGAAATAGCTGATGTTTTGCTTCTTACCAATCAGGAGTTCATGGGATGTCTTCTTGAAGAACATATGAAGACAAACTCTATTGATGATATGGCAAGCAGTATCAATGGCTTCATGCTAGAACTTTCTTGGAGTCTTGTATTCATCAATCATCGTGCAAGCCATCTCAATGAGGGTTCTGTTCTTGCACTCTATGATGCCATTTTGCAGAGGTGTGTATGGAGCAGATGAAGGAAATATGCCCTAGAGGCAATAATAAAGTTATTATTTATTTCCTCATATCATGATAAATTTTTATTATTCATGCTAGAATTGTATTACCCGGAAACATAATACATGTGTGAATACATAGACAAACATAGTGTCACTACTATGCCTCTACTTGACTAACTCGTAAATCAAAGATGGTTAAGTTTCCTAACCATAGACATGAGTTGTCATTTGATTAACGGGATCACGTCATTAGGGGAATGATGTGATTGACTTGACCCATTCCGTTAGCTTAGCACTTGATCATTTAGTATGTTGCTATTGCTTTGTTCATGACTTATACATGTTCCTATGAGTATTAGATTATGTAACTCCCGCTTACCGGATGAACAGTTTGTGTGCTACCAAACGTCACAACGTAACTGGGTGATTATAAAGGTGCTCTACAGGTGTCTCCAAAGGTACTTGTTGAGTTGACGTATTTCGAGATTAGGATTTGTCACTCCGATTGTCGGAGAGGTATCTCTGGGCCCTCTCGGTAATGCACATCACTATAAGCCTTGCAAGGAAAGTAGCTAATGAGTTAGTTATGAGATGATGCATTACATAACGAGTAAAGAGACTTGCCGGTAACGAGATTGAACTAGGTATTGAGATACCGACGATCGAATCTCGGGCAAGTAACATACCGATGACAAAGGGAACAACGTATGTTGTTATGTGGTTTGACCGATAAAGATCTTTGTAGAATATGTAGGAACCAATATGAGCATCCAGGTTCCGCTATTGGTTATTGACCGGAGACGTGTCTCGGTCATGTCTACATTGTTCTCGAACCCGTAGGGTCTGCACGCCTAAAGTAAGATGACAGTTATATTATGAGTTTATGTGTTTTGATGTACCGAAGGTTGTTCGGAGTCCCGGATGTGATCACAGACATGACGAGGAGTCTCGAAATGGTCAAGACTTGAAGTTCGATATATTGGACGACTATATTTGGACACCGGAAAGGTTCCGGGTGAGATTGGGACAATACCGGAGCTCCGGGAGGTTATCGGAACCCCCCGGGAGGTATATGGGCCTTATTGGGCCTTAGTGGAAAGGAGGGGAAAGGAGCAAGGGAGCCCCCCCCAAGCCCAATCCGAATTGGGAGGGGGCCCGACCCCCCCTTTCCTTCCTCCATCCTTCCTCTTCCTTCCCTCTCCCTCTCCTAATAGGAAAAGGGGGAGTCCTACTCCCGGTGGGAGTTGGACTCCCCCCCTAGGGCGCACCACCCCACTTGGCCAGCCCCCGCCTCCACTCCTTTATATACGGGGGAGGGGGGCACCCCATAGACACAACAATTGATCATTTATCTCTTATCCATGTGCGGTGCCCCCCTCCACCAAAGTCCTCCTCGGTAATATCATAGCGGTTCTTGGCGAAGCCCTGCGACGGTAGAACATCATCATCGTCACCACGCCGTCGTGCTGAAGGAACTCTCCCTCAACACTCTACTGGATCGGAGTACGGGGGACGTCATCGAGCTGAACGTGTGCAAGAACTCGGAGGTGTCGTTGTTTCGGTGCTTGATCGGTCGGGCCGTGAAGACGTATGACTACATCAACCGCATTGTGCTAATGCTTCCTCTTTCGGTCTACGAGGGTACGTGGACACACTCTTCCCTCTCGTTTCTATGCATCACCATGATCTTGCATCTGCATAGGAATTTTTTTGAAATTACTACCTTCCCCAACAGTGGCATCCGAGCCTAGGTTTTATGCGTTGATGTTATATGCACGACTAGAACACAAGTGAGTTGTGGGCGATACAAGTCATACTGCTTACCAGCATGTCATACTTTGGTTCGGCGGTATTGTTGGATGAAGCGGCCCGGAGCGACATTACGCGTACACTTACGCGAGACTGGTTCTACCGACGTGCTTTGCACACAGGTGGCTGGCGGGTGTCAATTTCTCCAACTTTAGTTGAACCGAGTGTGGCTACGCCCGGTCCTTGAGAAGGTTAAAACAGCACTAACTTGACGAACTATCGTTGTGGTTTTTATGCGTAGGTAAGAACGATTCTTGCTCAGCACATAGCAGCCAAGTAAAAATTGCAACAACAAAGAAGAGGACGTCTAACTTGTTTTTGCAGGGCATGTTGTGATGTGATATGGTTAAGACTTGATGCTATATTTTATTGTATGAGATGATCATGTTTTGTAACCGAGTTATCGGCAACTGGCAGGAGCCATATGGTTGTCGCTTTATTGTATGCAATGCAATCGCCGTGTAATTGCTTTACTTTATCACTACGCGGTAGCGATAGTCGTAGAAGCAATAGTTGGCGAGACAACAACGATACTACAATGGAGATCAAGGTGTCGCGCCGGTGACGATGGTGATCATGATGGTGCTTCGGATATGGAGATCACAAGCACAAGATGATGATGGCCATATCATATCACTTATATTGATTGCATGTGATGTTTATCTTTTATGCATCTTATCTTGCTTTGATTGACGGTAGCATTATAAGATGATCTCTCACTAAATTTCAAGATAAAAGTGTTCTCCCTGAGTATGCACCATTGCCAAAGTTTGTCGTGCCCAGACACCACGTGATGATCGGGTGTGATAAGCTCTACGTCCATCTACAACGGGTGCAAGCCAGTTTTGCACACGCAGAATACTCAGGTTAAACTTGACGAGCCTAGCATATGCAGATATGGCCTCGGAACACTGAGACCGAAAGGTCGAGTGTGAATCATATAGTAGGTATGATCAACATAGTGATGTTCACCATTGAAAACTACTCCATTTCACGTGATGATCGGTTATGGTTTAGTTGATTTCGATCACGTGATCACTTAGATGATTAGATGGATGTCAATCTAAGTGGGAGTTCTTAAGTAATATGATTAATTGAACTTAAATTTATCATGAATTTAGTACCTGACAGTATTTTGCTTGTCTATGTTTGTTGTAGATAGATGGCTCGTGTTGTTGTTCCGTTGAATTTTAATGCGTTCCTTGAGAAAGCAAAGTTGAAAGATGATGGTAGCAATTACACAGACTGGGTCCATAACTTGAGGATTATCCTCATTGCTACATAGAAGAATTACGTCCTGGAAGCACCGCTGGGTGCCAAACCTGCTGCTGGAGCAACACCAGATGTTGTGAACATCTGGCAGAGCAAAGCTGATGACTACTCGATAGTTCAGTGTGCCATGCTTTACGGCTTAGAACCGGGACTTCCACGACGTTTTGAACGTCATGGAGCATGTGAGATGTTCCAGGAGTTGAAGTTAATATTTCAAGCAAATGCCCGGGTTGAGAGATATGAAGTCTCCAATAAGTTCTATAGTTGCAAGATGGAGGAGAATAGTTCTGTCAGTGAGCATATACTCAGAATGTCTGGGTATAACAATCACTTGATTCAACTTGGAGTTAATCTTCCGGATGATAGAGTCATTAACAAAATTCTTCAATCACTGCCACCAAGCTACAAGAGCTTCGTGATGAACTATAATATGCAAGGGATGGAAAAGACAATTCCTGAGCTCTTCGGAATGCTAAAGGCTGCGGAGGTAGAAATCAAGAAGGAGCATCAAGTGTTGATGGTCAATAAGACCACGAGTTTCAAGAAGAAGGGCAAAGGGAAAGAGAAGGGGAACTTCAAGAAGAATAGCAAACAAGTTGCTGCTCAAGAGAAGAAACCCAAGTCTGGACCTAAGCCTGAAACTGAGTGCTTCTACTGCAAGCAGACTGGTCCCTGGAAGCGGAACTGCCCAAGTATTTGGCGGATAAGAAGGATGGCAAGGTGAACAAAGGTATATGTGATATACATGTTATTGATGTGTACCTTACCAGAGCTCGCAGTAGCACCTAGGTATTTGATACTGGTTATGTTGCTAATATTTTCAACTCGAAACAGAGACTATAGATTAAGCGGACACTGGCTAAGGATGAGGTGACGATGCGCGTGGGAAATGGTTCCAAAGACGATGTGATCATCGTCGGCACGCTACCTCTACATCTACCTTCGGGATTAGTTTTAGACCTAAATAATTGTTATTTGGTGCCAGCTTTGAGCATGAACATTATATCTGGATCTTGTTTGATGCGAGACGGTTATTCATTTAAATCTGATAATAATGGTTGTTCTATTTATATGAGTAATATCTTTTATGGTCATGCACCCTTAAAGAGTGGTCTATTTTTGATGAATCTCGATAGTAGTGATACACATATTCATAATGTTGAAGCCAAAAGATGCAAAGTTGATAATGATAGTGCAACTTATTTGTGGCACTGCCGTTTAGGTCATATTGGTGTAAAGCGCATGAAGAAACTCCATACTGATGGACTTTTGGAATCACTTGATTATGAATCACTTGGTACTTGCGAACCATGCCTCATGGGCAAGATGACTAAAACGTCGTTCTCCAAAACTATGGAGCGAGCAACTGATTGGTTGGAAATCATACATACTGATATATGTGGTCCAATGATTGTTGAGGCTCACGGCGGATATCGTTATTTTCTCACCTTCACAGATGATTTGAGCAGATATGGGTATATCTACTTAATGAAACATAAGTCTGAAACATTTGAAAAGTTCAAAGAATTTCAGAGTGAAGTTGAAAATCATCGTAACAAGAAAATAAAGTTTCTACGATCTGATCGTGGAGGAGAATATTTGAGTTACGAGTTTGGTTTACATTTCAAGCAATGCAAAATAGTTTCGCAACTCATGCCACCCAGAACACCACAACGTAATGGTGTGTCCGAACGTCGTAATCGTACTTTACTAGATATGGTGCAATCTATGATGTCTCTTACTGATTTACCGCAATCGTTTTGGGGTTATGCTTAAGAGATGGCCGCATTCACGTTAAATAGGGCACCATCAAAACCGTTGAGACGACGCCTTATGAACTATGGTTTGGCAAGAAACCAAAGTTGTTGTTTCTTAAAGTTTGGGGCTCCGATGCTTATGTGAAAAAGCTTCAACCTGATAAGCTCGAACCCAAATCGGAGAAATGTGTCTTCATAGGATACCCAAAGGAAACTATTGGGTACACCTTCTATCACAGATCCGAAGGCAAGACATTTGTTGCCAAGAATGGATCCTTTCTAGAGAAGGAGTTTCTCTCAAAAGAAGTGAGTGGGAGGAAAGTAGAACTTGATGAGGTAATTGTACCTGCTCCTTTATTGGAAAATAGTTCATCACAAAAAACGGTTCGTGTGACGACTACACCAATAAGTGAGGAAGCTAATGATGATGATCATGAAACTTCAGATCAAGTTACTACAGAACCTCGTAGGTCAACCAGAGTAAGATCCGCACTAGAGTGGTACGGTAATCCTATTTTGGAGGTTATGTTACTTGACCATGGCGAACCTACGAACTATGAGGAAGCGATGATGAGCCCAGATTCCGCAAAATGGCTTGAAGCCATGAAATCTGAGATGGGATCCATTATGAGAACAAAGTGTGGACTTTGGTTGACTTGCCTGATGATCGACAAGCCATCGAGAATAAATGGATCTTCAAGAAGAAGACTGACGCTGATGGTAATGTTACTGTCTACAAAGCTCGACTTGTTGCGAATGGTTTTCGACAAGTTCAAGCGGTTGAGTACGATGAGACTTTCTCACCCGTAGCGATGCTTAAGTCTGTCTAAATCATGTTAGCAATTGCCGCATGTTATGATTACAAAATTTGGCAAATGGATGTCAAAACTGCATACCTGAATGGATTTCTGGAAGAAGAGTTATATATGATGCAACCAGAAGGTTTTGTCGATCCAAAGGATGCTAATAAAGTGTGCAAGCTCCAGCGATCCATTTATGGACTGGTGCAAGCCTCTCGGAGTTGGAATAAACGCTTTGATAGTGTGATCAAAGCATATGGTTTTATACAGACTTTTGGAGAAGCCTGTATTTACAAGAAAGTGAGTGGGAGCTCTGTAGCATTTCTAATATTATATGTGGACGACATATTATTGATTGGAAATGATATAGAATTTCTGGATAGCATAAAAGGATACTTGAATAAAAGTTTTTCAATGAAAGACCTCGGTGAAGCTGCTTACATATTGGGCATCAAGATCTATAGAGATAGATCAAGACGCTTAATTGGACTTTCACAAAGTACATACCTTGATCAAGCAAAGAAAGGGTTCTTGCATGTAATACAAGGTGTGAAATTGAGTCAGACTCAATGCCCGACCACTGCAGAAGATAGAGAGAAAATGAAAGAAGTTCCCTATGCTTCAGCCATAGGCTCTATCATGTATGCAATGCTGTGTACCAGACCTGATGTGTGCCTTGCTATTAGTTTAGCAGGGAGGTACCAAAGTAATCCAGGAGTGGATCACTGGACAGCGGTCAAGAACATCCTGAAATACCTGAAAAGGACTAAGGATATGTTTCTCGTTTATGGAGGTGACAAAGAGCTAGTCATAAATGGTTACGTCGATGCAAGCTTTGACACTGATCCGGACGATTCTAAATCACAAACCGGATACGTGTTTATATTGAACGGTGGAGCTGTTACTTGGTGCAGTTGTAAACAAAGCGTCGTAGCGGGATCTACATGTGAAGCGGAGTATGTAGCTGCTTCAGAAGCAGCAAATGAAGGAGTCTAGATGAAAGAGTTCATATCCGATCTAGGTGTCGTACCTAGTGCATCGGGTCCAATGAAAATGTTTTGTGACAATACTGGTGCAATTGCCTTAGCAAAGGAATCCAGATTTCACAAGAGAACCAAGCACATCAAGAGACGCTTCAATTCCATCCGGGACCAAGTCCAGGTGGGAGACATAGAGATTTGCAAGATACATACGGATCTGAATGTTGCAGACCCGTTGACTAAGCCTCTTCCACGAGCAAAACATGATCAACACCAAGGCTCCATGGGTATTAGAAACATTATTGTGTAATCTAGATTATTGACTATAGTGCAAGTGGGAGACTGAAGGAAATATGCCCTAGAGGCAATAATAAAGTTATTATTTATCTCCTCATGTCGTGATAAATGTTTATTATTCATGCTAGAATTGTATTACCCGGAAACATAATACATGTGTGAATACATAGACAAACATAGTGTCACTAGTATGCCTGTACTTGACTAGCTCGTAAATCAAAGATGGTTAAGTTTCCTAACCATAGACATGAGTTGTCATTTGATTAACGGGATCACATCATTAGGAGAATGATGTGATTGACTTGACCCATTCCGTTAGCTTAGCACTTGATCGTTTAGTATGTTGCTATTGCTTTCTTCATGACTTATACATGTTCCTATGACTATGAGATTATGTAACTCCCGCTTACCGGAGGAACACTTTGTGTGCTACCAAACGTCACAACGTAACTGGGTGATTATAAAGGTGCTCTACAGGTGTCTCCAAAGGTACTTGTTGAGTTGACGTATTTCGAGATTAGGATTTGTCACTCCGATTGTCGGAGAGGTATCTCTGGGCCCTCTCGGTAATGCACATCACTATAAGCCTTGAAAGCAAAGTAGCTAATCATTTAGTTACAAGATGATGCATTACGTAACGAGTAAAGAGACTTGCCGGTAACGAGATTGATCTAGGTATTGAGATACCGACGATCGAATCTCGGGCAAGTAACATACCGATGACAAAGGGAATAACGTATGTTGTTCTGCGGTTTGACCGATAAAGATCTTCGTAGAATATGTAGGAACCAATATGAGCATCTAGGTTCCACTATTGGTTATTGACCGGAGACGTGTCTCGGTCATGTCTACATTGTTCTTGAACCTGTAGGGTCCGCACGCCTAAAGTAAGATGACAGTTATATTATGAGTTTATGTGTTTTGATGTACCGAAGGTTGTTCGGAGTCCCGGATGTGATCACGGACATGACGAGGAGTCTCGAAATGGTCGAGACTTGAAGATCGATATATTGGACGACTATATTTGGTCACCGGAAAGGTTCCGGGTGAGATTGGGACAATACCGGAGCTCCGGGAGGTTATCGGAACCCCCCGGGAGGTATATGGGCCTTATTGGGCCTTAGTGGAAAGGAGGGGAAAGGAGCAAGGGAGGGCCCCCCCAAGCCCAATCCGAATTGGGAGGGGGCCCGACCCCCCTTTCCTTCCTCCATCCTTCCTCTTCCTTCCCTCTCCCTCTCCTAATAGGAAAAGGGGGAGTCCTACTCCTGGTGGGAGTTGGACTCCCCCCTAGGGTGCGCCACCCCCCTTGGCCAGCCCCCTCCTCCACTCCTTTATATACGGGGGAGGGGGCACCCCATAGACACAACAATTGATCATTGATCTCTTAGCCGTGTGCGGTGCCCCCCTCCACCAAAGTCCTCCTCGATAATATCATAGCGGTGCTTAGGCGAAGCCCTGTGACGGTAGAACATCATCATCGTCACCACGCCGTTGTGCTGAAGGAACTCTCCCTCGACACTCTACTGGATCGGAGTACGGGGGACGTCATCGAGCTGAACGTGTGCAAGAACTCGGAGGTGCCGTCGTTTCAGTGCTTGATCGGTCGGGCCGTGAAGACGTACGAGTACATCAACCGCGTTGTGCTAATGCTTCCGCTTTCGGTCCACGAGGGTACGTGGACACACTCTTCCCTCTCGTTGCTATGCATCACCATGATCTTGCATGTGCATAGGAATTTTTCTGAAATTACTACCTTCCCCAACAGTGGCATCCGAGCCTAGGTTTTATGCGTTGATGTTATATGCACGAGTAGAACACAAGTGAGTTGTGGGTGATACAAGTCATACTGCTTACCAGCATGTCATACTTTGGTTTGGCGGTATTGTTGGATGAAGCGGCCCGGAGCGACATTACGCGTACGCTTACGCGAGACTGGTTCTACCGACGTGCTTTGCACACAGGTGGCTGGCGGGTGTCAGTTTCTCCAACTTTAGTTGAACCGAGTGTGGCTACGCCTGGTCCTTGAGAAGGTTAAAACAGCACTAACTTGACGAACTATCGTTGTGGTTTATACGCGTAGGTAAGAACGATTCTTGCTCAGCCCGTAGCAGCCACGTAAAACTTGCAACAACAAAGTAGAGGACGTCTAACTTGTTTTTGCAGGGCATGTTGTGATGTGATATGGTCAAGACGTGATGCTATATTTTATTGTATGAGATGATCATGTTTTGTAACCGAGTTATCGGCAACTGGCAGGAGCCATATGGTTGTCGCTTTATTGTATGCAATGCAATCGCCCTGTAATTGCTTTACTTTATCACTAAGCGGTAGCGATAGTCGTAGAAGCAATAGTTGGCGAGACGACAACGATGCTACGATGGAGATCAAGGTGTCGCGCCGGTGACGATGGTGATCATGACGGTGCTTCGGAGATGGAGATCACAAGCACAAGATGATGATGGCCATATCATATCACTTATATTGATTGCATGTGATGTTTATCTTTTATGCATCTTATCTTGCTTTGATTGACGGTAGCATTATAAGATGATCTCTCACTAAATTTCAAGATAAAAGTGTTCTCCCTGAGTATGCACCGTTGCCAAAGTTCGTCGTGCCCAGACACCACGTGATGATCGGGTGTGATAAGCTCTACGTCCATCTACAACGGGTGCAAGCCAGTTTTGCACACGCAGAATACTCAGGTTATACTTGACGAGCCTAGCATATGCAGATATGGCCTCGGAACACTGAGACCGAAAGGTCGAGCGTGAATCATATAGTAGATATGATCAACATAGTGATGTTCACCATTGAAAACTACTCCATTTCACGTGATGATCGGTTATGGTTTAGTTGATTTGGATCACATGATCACTTAGATGATTAGAGGGATGTCAATCTAAGTGGGAGTTCTTAAGTAATATGATTAATTGAACTTAAATTTATCATGAATTTAGTACCTGACAGTATTTTGCTTGTCTATGTTTGTTGTAGATAGATGGCTCGTGTTGTTGTTCCGTTGAATTTTAATGCGTTCCTTGAGAAAGCAAGGTTGAAAGATGATGGTAGCAATTACACGGACTAGGTCCATAACTTGAGGATTATCCTCATTGCTACATAGAAGAATTACATCCTGGAAGCATCGCTGGGTGCCAAACCTGCTGCAGGAGCAACACCAGATGTTGTGAACATCTGGCAGAGCAAAGATGATGACTACTCGATAGTTCAGTGTGCCATGCTTTACGGCTTAGAACCGGGAGTTCAACGACGTTTTGAACGTCATGGAGCATATGAGATGTTCCAGGAGTTGAAGTTAATATTTCAAGCAAATGCCCGGATTGAGAGATATGAAGTCTCCAATAAGTTCTATAGCTGCAAGATGGAGGAGAATAGTTCTGTCAGTGAGCATATACTCAGAATGTCTGGGTATAACAATCACTTGATTCAACTGGGAGTTAATCTTCCGGATGATAGAATCATTGACAAAATTATTCAATCACTACCACCAAGCTACAAGAGCTTCGTGATGAACTATAATATGCAAGGGATGGAAAAGACAATTCCCGAGCTCTTCGCAATGCTAAAGGCTGCGGAGGTAGAAATCAAGAAGGAGCATCAAGTGTTGATGGTCAATAAGACCACCAGTTTCAAGAAGAAGGGCAAAGGGAAAAGAAGGGGAACTTCAAGAAGAACAGCAAACAAGTTGCTGCTCAAGAGAAGAAACCCAAGTCTGGACCTAAGCCTGAGACTGAGTGCTTCTACTGCAAGCAGACTGGTCACTGGAAGCGGAACTGCCCCAAGTATTTGGCGGATAAGAAGGATGGCAAGGTGAACAAAGGTATATGTGATATACATGTTATTGATGTGTACCTTACCAGAGCTCGCAGTAGCACCTGGGTATTTGATACTGGTTCTGTTGCTAATATTTGCAACTCGAAACAGGGACTACGGATTAAGCGGACACTGGCTAAGGACGAGGTGACGATGCGCGTGGGAAATGGTTCCAAAGTCGATGTGATCGCCGTCGGCACGCTACCTCTACATCTACCTTCGGGATTAGTTTTAGACCTAAATAATTGTTATTTGGTGCCAGCGTTGAGCATGAACATTATATCTGGATCTTGTTTGATGCGAGACGGTTATTCATTTAAATCTGAGAATAATGGTTGTTCTATTTATATGAGTAATATCTTTTATGGTCATGCACCCTTAAAGAGTGGTCTATTTTTGATGAATCTCGATAGTAGTGATACACATATTCATAATGTTGAAGCCAAAAGATGCAGAGTTGATAATGATAGTGCAACTTATTTGTGGCACTGCCGTTTAGGTCATATTGGTGTAAAGCGCATGAAGAAACTCCATACTGATGGACTTTTGGAATCACTTGATTATGAATCACTTGGTACTTGCGAACCATGCCTCATGGGCAAGATGACTAAAACGCCGTTCTCCGAAACTATGGAGCGAGCAACTGATTTGTTGGAAATCATACATACTGATATATGTAGTCCAATGATTGTTGAGGCTCATGGCGGATATCGTTATTTTCTCACCTTCACAGATGATTTGAGCAGATATGGGTATATCTACTTAATGAAACATAAGTCTGAAACATTTGAAAAGTTCAAAGAATTTCAGAGTGAAGTTGAAAATCATCGTAACAAGAAAATAAAGTTTCTACGATCTGATCGTGGAGGAGAATATTTGAGTTACGAGTTTGGTTTACATTTGAAGCAATGGGAAATAGTTTCGCAACTCACGCCATCCGGAACACCACAACGTAATGGTGTGTCCGAACGTCGTAATCGTACTTTACTAGATATGGTGCAATCTATGATGTCTCTTACTGATTTACCGCAATCATTTTGGGGTTATGCTTAAGAGACGGCCGCATTCACGTTAAATAGGGCACCACCAAAATCCGTTGAGACGACGCCTTATGAACTATGGTTTGGCAAGAAACCAAAGTTGTTGTTTCTTAAAGTTTGGGGCTCTGATGATTATGTGAAAAAGCTTCAACCTGATAAGCTCGAACCCAAATCGGAGAAATGTGTCTTCATAGGATACCCAAAGGAAACTATTGGGTACACCTTCTATCACGGATCCGAAGGCAAGACATTTGTTGCCAAGAATGGATCCTTTCTAGAGAAGGAGTTTCTCTCGAAAGAAGTGAGTGGGAGGAAAGTAGAACTTGATGAGGTAACTGTACCTGCTCCTTTATTGGAAAATAGTTCATCACAGAAAAGGTTCGTGTGACGACTACACCAATAAGTGAGGAAGCTAATGATGATGATCATGAAACTTCAGATCAAGTTACTACAGAACCTCGTAGGTCAACCAGAGTAAGATCCGGACTAGAGTGGTACAGTAATCCTATTTTGGAGGTTATGTTACTTGACCATGGCGAACCTACGACCTATGAGGAAGTGATGATGAGCCCAGATTTCGCAAAATGGCTTGAAGCCATGAAATCTGAGATGGGATCCATGTATGAGAACAAAGTGTGGACTTTGGTTGACTTGCCCGATGATCGGCAAGCCATCGAGAATAAATGGATCTTCAAGAAGAAGACTGACGCTGATGGTAATGTTACTGTCTACAAAGCTCGACTTGTTGCGAACGGTTTTCGACAAGTTCAAGCGGTTGAGTAAGATGAGACTTTCTCACCCGTAGCGATGATTAAGTCTGTCTGAATCATGTTAGCAATTGCCGCATGTTATGATTATGAAATTTGGCAAATGGATGTCAAAACTGCATACCTGAATGGATTTCTGGAAGAAGAGTTATATATGATGCAACCAGAAGGTTTAGTCAATCCAAATGATGCTAACAAAGTGTGCAAGCTCTAGCGATCCATTTATGGACTGGTTCAAGCCTCTCGGAGTTGGAATAAACGCTTTGATAGTGTGATCAAAGCATATGGTTTTATACAGACTTTTGGAGAAGCCTGTATTTACAAGAAAGTGAGTGGGAGCTCTGTAGCATTTCTGATATTATATGTAGACGACATATTGTTGATTGGAAATGATATAGAATTTCTGGATAGCATAAAAGGATACTTGAATAAAAGTTTTTCAATGAAAGACCTCGGTGAAGCTGCTTACATATTAGGCATCAAGATCTATAGAGATAGATCAAGACGCTTAATTGGACTTTCACAAAGTACATACCTTGATAAAGTTTTGAAAAAGTTCAAAATGGATCAAGCAAAGAAAGGGTTCTTGCCTGTAATACAAGGTGTGAAATTGAGTCAGACTCAATGCCCGACCACTGCAGAAGATAGAGAGAAAATGAAAGAAGTTCCCTATGCTTCAGCCATAGGCTCTATCATGTATGCAATGCTGTGTACCAGACCTGATGTGTGCCTTGCTATTAGTTTAGCAGGGAGGTACCAAAGTAATCCAAGAGTGGATCACTAGACAGCGGTCAAGAACATCCTGAAATACCTGAAAAGGACTAAGGATATGTTTCTCGTTTATGGAGGTGACAAAGAGCTAGTCATAAATGGTTACGTCGATGCAAGCTTTGACACTGATCCGGACGATTCTAAATCACAAACCGGATACGTGTTTATATTGAACGGTGGAGCTGTCAGTTGGTGCAGTTCTAAACAAAGCGTCATAGCGGGATATACATGTGAAGCGGAGTACATAGCCGCTTCGGAAGCAGCAAATGAAGGAGTCTAGATGAAGGAGTTCATATCCGATCTAGGTGTCGTACCTAGTGCATTGGGTCCAATGAAAATCTTTTGTGACAATACTTGTGCAATTGCCTTAGCAAAGGAATCCAAATTTCACAAGAGAACCAAGCACATCAAGAGACGCTTCAATTCCATCCGGGACCAAGTCCAGGTGGGAGACATAGAGATTTGCAAGATACATACGGATCTAAATGTTGCAGACCCGTTGACTAAGCCTCTTCCACGAGCAAAACATGATCAACACCAAGGCTCCATGGGTGTTAGAATCATTACTGTGTAATCTAGATTATTGACTCTAGTTCAAGTGGGAGACTGAAGGAAATATGCCCTAGAGGCAATAATAAAGTTATTATTTATTTCCTCATATCATGATAAATGTTTATTATTCATGCTAGAATTGTATTACCTGGAAACATAATACATGTGTGAATACATAGACAAACATAGTGTCACTAGTATGCCTCTACTTGACTAGCTCGTAAATCAAAGATGGTTAAGTTTCCTAACCATAGACATGAGTTGTCATTTGATTAACGGGATCACATCATTAGGGGAATGATGTGATTGACTTGACCCATTCCGTTAGCTTAGCACTTGATCGTTTAATATGTTGCTATGGCTTTCTTCATGACTTATACATGTTCCTATGACTATGAGATTATGTAACTCCCACTTACCGGAGGAACACTTTGTGTGCTACCAAACATCACAACGTAACTGGGTGATTATAAAGGTGCTCTACAGGTGTCTCCAAAGGTACGTGTTGAGTTGACGTATTTCGAGATTAGGATTTGTCACTCCGATTGTCGGAGAGGTATCTCTGGGCCCTCTCGGTAATGCACATCACTATAAGCCTTGAAAGCAAAATAGCTAATGAGTTAGTTACGAGATGATGCATTACATAACGAGTAAAGAGACTTGTCGGTAACGAGATTGAACTAGGTATTGAGATACTGATGATCGAATCTCGGGCAAGTAACATACCGATGACAAAGGGAATAACATATGTTGTTCTGCGGTTTGACTGATAAAGATCTTCGTAGAATATGTAGGAACCAATATGAGCATCCAGGTTCCGCTATTGGTTATTGACCGGAGACGTGTCTCGGTCATGTCTAAATTGTTCTCGAACCCGTAGGGTCCGCACACTTAAAGTAAGATGACAGTTATATTATGAGTTTATGTGTTTTGATGTACCTAAGGTTGTTCGGAGTCCCGGATGTGATCACGGACATGACGAGGAGTCTCGAAATGGTCGAGACATGAATATCGATATATTGGACGACTATATTTGGACATCGAAAAGGTTCCGGGTGAGATTGGGACAATACCAGAGCTCCGGGAGGTTATCAGAACCCCCCGAGAGGTATATGGGCCTTATTGCGCCTTAGTGGAAAGGAGGGGAAAGGAGCAAGGGAGGGGGCGCCCCCCCAAGCCCAATCCGAATTGGGAGCCCCCCCTTTCCTTCCTCCCTCCTTCCTCTTCCTTCCCTCTCCCTCTCCTAATAGGAAAAGGGGGAGTCCTACTCCCGGTGGGAGTTGGACTCCCCCCTAGGGCGCGCCACCCCCCTTGGCCGACCCCCTCCTCCACTCCTTTATATAAGGGGGTGGGGGGCATCCCATAGACACAACAATTGATCATTGATCTCTTAGCCGTGTGCGGTGCCCCCCTCCACCAAAGTCCTCCTCGATAATATCATAGCGGTGCTTAGGCGAAGCCTTGCGACGGTAGAACATCATCATCATCACCACGCCATCGTGCTGACGGAACTCTCCCTCGACACTCTACTGGATCGGAGTACGGGGGACGTCATCGATCTGAACGTGTGCAAGAACTCGGAGGTGTCGTAGTTTCGGTGCTCGATCGGTCGGGCCGTGAAGACGTACGACTACATCAACCGCATTCTGCTAATTCTTCCGCTTTTGGTCTACGAGGGTACGTGGACACACTCTCCCCTCTCGTTGCTATGCATCACCATGATCTTGCGTGTGCGTAGGAATTTTTTTGAAATTACTACGTTCCCCAACAGCAGGGAACTCATGTGTGATGCCCAATGTATCAAGATAAGTGTCGAGGCCGGTGTTCTTGAACTCTGTACCATTTTCACTCCTGATGAGCTTGATCCTGATGCCATAATTGGTCATGGCACAATTTGCTAAGCGTCTGAAGACATCCTGCACTTCAGTCTTATAGAGAATTATGTGCACCCAGGTGTATCTTGAATAATCATCAACAATAACGAAGCCATAGAGATGTGTAGTGGTAGTAAGGGTAGAGTAGTGAGTAGGGCCAAAATAAGTCCATGTGTAGCAGCTCGAAGGGGCATGATGTAGTCATGATTGTCTTCGAGGGATGCTTGGCCCTAGTCATCTTCTCGGCTTCACAAGCACCACATAGATGATATTTCTTGAACTTGACGCCCTCGATGCCAATTATAGGGTTCTTCTTCACAAGATTGTGCAAGTTCCTCATGCCTGCATGTCCTAGCCTTTGATGCCAGAGCCAACACTCTAAAGCTTTTGCTAGAAGACATACGACAAGCTGTGGTCATGCAGAGAAACCTACCATATATAGACCACCTCTTCGATAACCTTCGAAGACTAGATATTTGTAAGTTTCCATAAGAACAAGGCAACAATATTTTCCAAATATCACAATCATGTTCAGATCGCAAAGCATTGAGACAGACATTAAGTTGTAACCAAGGGATTCAACAAGCATCACTTTATCCATGTGTTGACCCTTTGAGATAACAACTCTTCCTATTCCCAATACCTTGCTTTTACCAGTGTCAGCGAACGTAATGTGGCTTTTAGTACACTACTGTAGGATCCTGCTAAGGCGACACTACGATGAGAGACCCTTCGAGAAACTGTGTGCGATGCAATAATCGCAAACGATGGTGTAAGAGAACCGTCTAAAATGTGGAAAACATTTGCGATGATGGATGCATCAAACACGATTGAGATTTTAGTTGTGTGTGCGATGAAGGGCATACGGTTGATCCAGCGGAACTGTTTGCGATGAGGAAGAACAATAGAAACGGGCAGCCATATCAATGTGTGTGTGATATACGGCATACAGTTCCCTTTGATGAACTGTGTGCTATTAGGGAATGCAATAGAAACAGTCAGCCAGATCAAGGTGTGTGTGATATGCGGCATACGGTTCACTCGGACAAAATGTTTTTGATTAGGCAAGAGAGCGGAAACGGTTCATCTTAACAAGATGTGTGTGATATGCGGCATTTGTGATCAGCCAAAAGAACACAAACGATTCGTGTAAACCAGATGTGTGTGATACGCAGCAAACGGCCCACTCGGATGAACTGTTTGCGGTGAGAAATTATAACACAGACGGTTACTATAGTAAGTTCGTGTGTGATTCTGTTCATACGAAACACTTTGAAAAATGCCAACTAGTTGCTTGCGGTGTCTAGGAGTATCGCACACAATGCGTCTGCAAGTACTCGTGTGCGATGATTAGTAAGTTACACATAATGAACGGCCGCAAGGGTGATATGCTGATCATGGAGTCCGAGAAGACTGTTGTTAGAAGGCCGCTGGCTTAGCTTTTTAGCCTATATTTTATTATAATTGTATGCATAAGTAGGTCGTGAGTGTTTTGTGCCTTGCCGCATGTGGCATTTTAAATTATCCTGAATATGTAAGACAATTATTAACTGTTGCCATTGTAAATTTGCCTCAATGGCGAGCAGAGCGCGCACTGGGATGCCACCACGAGCAACCACGTGGTCAACCTTCTGGTACCCCGTGGGAGATGTGACGACGCATCCATAGGACATGATGGTGATATTAGGGGTGGATTAACAAGCTGCTCGGCTCGTTAAGCTCGTGCTTGTTAAGGCTCGGCTCGTTAAGCTCACTAAGATTAACGAGCAGAAACCCCTGCTTAGCTCAACTCGTTTGGAGCTTGTTAAGCTCATGAGCACTCGCGAGCGCTCGTTAATAGATTATAATATGTTACAGTCTACATGATGAGTGCATAGTTGTGGTTTTTAAGATGAAATACGATGGTTACGAAATAAATACACTCATTTGTTGCCTCCTATGTCGATTAGATTGAATAGATGAGATGAGGTGCTACAAAACGTTTGCCGCGTAAGATGAAAATATGTGTTGTGTTGTTACTAATGAGCTTAACGAGCCACTCGTGAAACTCATTAGCTCACTCGTTAAGCTCGTTAAGCTTAATGAGTTGAAATCAATGATTGGCTCTGTTCATTAAGAATCGAGCTACGAGCTTAACGAGCCGAACTATCTAGTGCTCATTAAGCTCGTGAGCTACGAGCTTTTGGTCCATCCCTAGGTGATAACATGACCGTGTGTGATAGTGGGCAGACACATACACATACATCCGAAAACAAGGGCCCATGTTTTGGGCTTCCGATGTGTGGCATACGGTGATCCAAAAGAACTGTTTGCGATGAGACAGAACAAACAAAATGGGTCTTTGTGGGCCCAGAACCATCGATAAATTTTGACTTTGTTTCTCCTCACATTGCAGATTACAACGTAATAAGTAATTGCAAATCTGTTCACACAGATCAAACTAATATGTGTTCACACCGATCAAACTAATATGTGTTCACACTTGGCACTGCGCTACAAAAACTACCCACTCAAAAATTACTTCCAGTTCCTCTCCTCGTCACCTACAAAACTAGTCTTTCCTGTCAAGTCGTTCCTCCATGACTGGTAGGAGGAGTTTCGGCAGGGCATATAACCAGGCAGCAAAGACCAAGGCCGCGGAAGCACTAGAGAGGTCCCGCCATGAAGCGGCAGCCATAGCAGAGATGTCCCGGTGCACCGCGGAGCCCTCGAACAAGATCTCACGGGCATGCGAGGGCTCTCAAAAGCGCACTCGTCGCATGAGCAATCGTGACGAGCTGGTGTTGCTGAAGTCCTTGGCCGGTGACAACGACATTCTCACTAGCCTCATTAAGCAGCAGGAGCTGGTCGACGGCTTGATGAAGCTGCTTGACATCAGCGATGCCTCGGTTGACAAGGCGACCGGCCTCGTCGAGCAACTCATGGGTGACAATGCGAAGCTCCTCAAGCCGCTCACCGAGAAGGAGGAGGAGGCACCGGCTGGAAGATGATGCATGAGCAGAGCAGTGCCTTGGGGATGACGCTGACAACGATTGTCGAGGAACTGATGGGTGACTTGAGGAAGATCCGGGTCGAGCGCGAGCAGGAGGTGGAGGAATCCCTCGCTGCTTTCAAGCAAAGCCGTGAGGAAATGAGGAAGGAGCTAGAGGATGTCATTGCCCGGCGATCCATCGAAGAGTAGATGCAGTAGCGATCTAGATCATTGTCTATGATTTCCTTCTTCTCTTGCCCCCGTTTCTTCCGAACTTTGCCGCTTGTAGCATTTAAAATTATCCGAAATATGTAAGACAATTATTATCTGCGCCATTGTAAATTTGTCGTTGTATTATCCATTGCCATTTTATTTGTCGTCGTATTATCCGTTGCCCTGTGTGGAAATTTAAATTAGGCCGGAATATGAGTAGAAAACACGAACAAAGCAAATGCTGCCATGAGATCACAACCAAACACCCTCCGTCCACCCCTAAAAAAACCGTCCAGGCGCTTTAATTAACCCATTAATGCCGAAGTTTTGAGCGAGGCGGGCGACGACTGGTGCATGGAGGTCAAAGAGCTCACTTCCCGGTGAGCATGGGTAGCCTTGCTGCTCGCACATGTCCCATCGAGCCTGTGAGGTGGACAGGATGCACGCGCCCCATTGAGCCTGCACGGCGGACTGCTCGCACGCGTCCCATTGAGCCTGCACGGCGGACTTCTCGCGCTCGTCCCGTCTAATCAAATAGTTGCACGCATGCCACTGAGTATTGTTAAATATTGACACAGTTCATATAATACAACCGTTTGTGATATTAACGTGTCAGCTTATTGTTTCAAAAAGGACTTCGTTCGCTACTAATGTGTGTGCCTCTTCTCAAACTGGACGATTTTTTTTACCACGGCATATATGTGCCATGTCATGAAACAATGCCAAGTTTCATGTTTTTTGGGTGAGTTTTTGATTTACTAGGATTTAAAAACCGAGATTCTCAATGTTTCAGGATGACGACAAGTTTGTAATTCATTCCCATTCCTTAAATGAGACCTAAACATGCACCCAATGACACATGTACGATTTCCCACCCATTTTGTGCTTGTAGTTCAAATTTGAATTATGGACTACATTTAATGTGTAGAAAACTTAATTAGTAATATATAAAATGGCCAAATGAACTCTAAACATGCACTCCAAGGACACATGTACATTTTTTCTAGCCATTTTTGGTGCACTGGAGCATGTATTAGTAGTTTGGATTTGAATTATGGACATTAAATGCCTAGAAAAATTAATGAATGAATAACAAGGGTCAAACGAACCCTGAATAATTTCAAAGTTCAGCACGAATCTCCCGTTGTTCCGTGTGTGTTGCATGTAGAAAAAATACGAGGCTAGAAGAGGGAGCGATTATCGTTTGGCCCACAAGGGGACACATTTCCCTATCGAAACCACGAGGGTTCTTGCGACAGGCTCCGGTTTGTAAGAGGTTTGTAATAAAGCTTGGCCCAAATTGGCAATGTTTTTACCACGACATATATGTGCCATGACGTGACACCAAGCCACCTTTAGTGACTTTCTCATGAGTTTTGGATTTATGGGGATTTAAAAACCGAGATTCCAAATGTTTGAGGACGAGCCAAGACACCGGTCAGGTTGTAATCCGTTCACATTCCTTGCATGGGACCTAAACATGCACCCAAGGAAACATGCATGTATAATTTTTCTAGCCATTTTGGTGAACTGGAGCATGTATTTGTACTTCTTATTTGAATTATGGATATTAAATGCCTAGGATACTCAATTTCTGTATAAAAAGGCCAAACGAACCCTGAATAAGTTTAAATTTCAGCATAGATATCATGTAGTTCCATGTTGCACGTAGAAGAAAATACAAGGCGAAAAGAGGCCATGATTACGTTTTGACAACAAGGGGAACATGTTTCCCTATCAGAACCACAAGGCTTCTTGTTGAGAGAAGCTCCGATTTGTAAGAGGTTTGTAATAAAGCTTGGCCCAAATTGGCAATGTTTTTACCACGACATATATGTGCCATGACGTGACAACATGCCACCTTTGATGACTTTCTGGTGAGTTTTGGATTTTATGGGGGTTTAAAAACCAAGATTCCAAATGTTTGAGGACGAGCCAGATGCCAGTATGGTTGTAATTCGTTCCCATTCCTGGCATGGGACCTAATTAAACATGCACCCAAGGACACATGCATGTACAATTTTTCTAGCCATTTTGGTGAACTTGAGCATGTATTTGTAGTTCATATTTGAATTATGGACATTAAATGCCTAGGAAACTCAACTAGTGTATAAAAATGCCAAACGAACCCTGAATAAGTTTAAATTTCAGCATGCATATCATGTAGTTCCATGTTGCCCATAGAAGAAAATACAAGGCGAAAAGAGGTCGTGATTACGTTTCGACAACAAGGGGAACAGGTTTCCCTACCAGAACCACAAGGCTTCTTGTTGAGAGAAGTTCCGATTTATAAGAGGTTCGTAATAAAGCTTGGCCCAAATTAGACAATGTTTTACCACGACATATATGTGCCATGACGTGACACCATGCCTTCGAAAGAGATTGTCCATTTTGCACACGAAGTGCATCCAGATTTTGCCTTAACCCTCTCAACTTTTTAGAACATGCTATGCGGGTGAAATGATGATACCATGCCAACTTTCAACCTTTTCAGAGTTCATTTGAAGTGCTTTTCAATTTCAGGATCATTTAGCTCAAAAAATCAGTAAATGCCTGAAAAATACCAAATGAAGTCAGAAAGGGTTGAAAATTGATGATGTGGCTTTGAATGGTGCATTTTGAACACACAAAAAGTCTGGAGTTCAAATAAGTTCAAAAAATGAAATCCCTTTGTAACAAATGAGTTTTCGTTCGAAACCCTGATACTTCGAAAGAGATTGTCCATTTTGCACATGAAGTGCATCCAGTTTTTGCCATAACCCTCTTAACTTTTTGGAACATGCTATTTGGGTGAAATGATGATACCATGCCAACTTTAACCTTTTCAGAGTTCATTTAAGGTTTGCAATAAAGCTTGGCCCAAATTGGATAATGTTTTTACCACGACATATTTGCGCCATGACATGACACCATGCCGATTTTCATGACTTCCTAGTGACTTTAGGATTTATGGGGATTTAAAAACCAAGATTCTAAATGTTTGAGGACAAGCCAGGACGCAGGTATGGTTGTAATTCGTTCTCATTCCTGGCATGGGACCTAAACATGCACCCAAGAACACATGTATAATTTTTCTAGCCATTTTGGTGAACTGGAGCATGTATTTGAAGTTCAGATTTGAATTATGGACATCAAATGCCTAGGAAACTCAATTAGTGTATAAAAAGGCCAAACGAAAGCCGTGTGCCTACAAAACTGTGGCCGATGCCGCCCGCGATCTGAGTCGTGCGTTCTGATTGGCCAGAACCCAAACCCCATGAATCGTACGTCTACACCGTTGGATGCTCCTGGATCGAACGGCAACCCTCAGCCCTTTCGACAGCACATGCAGTACATGGCTAAGCATTGTGTGCATGCGTAGTGCTAGCTCACGCTTCCTTCTCTTGTACATTTTCTAAATAGACTACTGTTTCCCGCCACTCCTCTCATCGGTTTCCCGCCTCGTCTCCCATCGGTTTCCCGATACCAGTGTCACTGTTAATTGAAGGCTAGGCGGCAACACACCAGCCATTGAACACAGTTTATAAAAGAACAAATGTGCATGATAGGAGGGAGTAGGTCTCATAGGGTGACCAGCGTGAGCAAAATGGTGCAGGTACTGGCTTAATCGTGTGCGATGCAGGTGCACTGTAAAATCAGCATGACTACGCAAGCACGAGCAAATGGTGGAGGTACTGGTTTAACCGTGTGTGATGCAAGTGCGATGTGAAATTGCCACGATTGCGCAAGTGCGAGAAAAATGGTGCAGGTACTGACTTAACCGTGTGTGATGCAAGTGCGCTATAAAATCACCACAACTGCACAAGCGCGAGCAAAATGGTGCAGGTACTGGCTTAACCGTGTGCGATGCAAGTGTGCTATAAAATTAGCACGACTGCGCAAGCATGAGCAAATGGTGGAGGTACTGGTTTAATAGTGTGCGATGCAAGTGCACTGTGAAATCACCACGACTGCGCAAGCGCGAGCAAAATGGTGCAAGTACTGGCTTAACCGTGTGCGATGCAAGTGCGATTTAAAATCACCACGACTGCGCAAGCGCGAGCAAATGGTGGAGGTACTAGTTTAACCGTGCGCGATGCAAGTGCACTGTAAAATCACCATGAATGCGTAAGCGCGAGCAAAATGGGGTACTGGCTTAACCATGTGTGATGCAAGTGCGCTGTAAAATCACCACGACTGCGCAAGCTAAAGGCAGATGAGTTTATTTAGAAATTAGGACGAACCGTGTGCAATAGACCAGCTAGCTAGAAATATAAAAACAAACTACCCGCCTTGAGCGTTGCAAAAATTGGCGGTTCTGCCACTTTTAGTTATTATCATACACGCATATTCTTATGGACCGTGCGCGATCTTGGGCACTCCCGCCCCGCATCAATTCCTTTACCCAAATTTTAGTAGCCGCCGTACTTCAACCGTCGCCCACACTCCTCCAGCACCGACCTTATAGTAAAATTGCAGTAGCCGAGAAATTTGAACCGTCTCCCTCCCTCATCCACCACCAACTCTGCCCACCATTACTAAAATTTACAGTAGCCGCGGCGTATCCTCAAACACCACAACCCCCCCCCCCCACCACCACCACCACCACCACCACCATAGTCCCCCCCCCACCCGCTCCTTCCCCCTAGAACCCTAGCTCGCGGCCGCCGCTGGTGCCACCGCCAACCCATGCCGGTCTGCCCGTTCCTCCTAGCTTAGATAATAAAGTTCAGGTTACCCAGTGATTCCCATACCGTCGCCCCACTCCCATTAGTATTTAGATGAGGCCTATGGTGTCCCTCCCCACCAGATCCACATCCCCTACTCTAGAATGTTGCAGCCTAAGATCGACCACGTATCCCGGGGAGCCCGACGAGCGTTCGGGCAAGAAGTGGTTTATCATGGCCTCTCCGGCGGACATTGGCGAGGTGGCCGTCGTTCGCCCCGACATGTCGATCCCGGAGCAACACGTCACCGCGGAAGCCGGTGAAGACGTTGACTATGTTGCCATGTCGAAGGCTTCATGTCAGCGGGCTTGCGTATTACTGTATCTCAGGAAAGCTGGCTACGACATCAAGCTCGTCGGCAGTGATGGCTTCACACAGGCCATGTCACAGGTTACGTGGTCCATCCCCAACCCCTCTGGTTCAACTATCGTCGATCTCTTCAACGGCCCTGCCACTGATATCCTCTGCCAAGCGGTCAAGGATTTGTGATCCTTATACGCCATTGAGCCCATTTTGTCATTTTTGAAGGCCACGTTCTACGACGGCGGCTTGGAATCCTCAATTGCCAAGTCAGATCTCATCGACCACGACCACGAGGAGGGCACTCACAAAGGTTCTTCCACCATGGGTATGTGCTCTTCCAACTGGAAGGATCCCGTCCATGAAATGTGAGGCAACATCCTATCAGCAAATCTTACCTTTTCTAGCTTGCCAACCCGTACCCTTTGTTGTAGTAGCATTTGTCGTGCGGTGCTATAACTGTGTCGTGTTTAATTATTTCAGTTATGCAAAAATGTATTGTTCAATAGGGCTATGTGATGTTTAAGTATGAATTGTCCACTTCAGTTTCACGAATGGCTATATTTGGTTGTTTATAGTGAGTAGATGCCTTGTTTATCTGTGTTAGGTTGTTAGGTTGGTTGCAGTGAGCATTTTTTCTAGTTATCGAGCCGATGCCTTGTTTATATGTATTTTGTCTTCATTTGGTTGCAGTGAGCATTTGTCCAGTTATCGAGCAGATGCCTTGTTTATCTGTGTTTGGTTCTTAGGTTGCTTTTTTAGCATTTGTCTAGTTTTCAAGCAAATGCCTTGTTTATTTGTATTTGCTTGTTAGGTTGGTCGTAGTGAGCATTTGTCCAGTTTTCAAGCATATGCCATGTTTATCTTTATTTGCTTGTTAGGTTGGTTCTAGTGAGACTTTGTCCAGTTTTCAATGGCTATATTTGGTTGTTATACTGATCATTTATGCCTTGTTTATTTCAGTCATTCACAATGTGTTGTTCATTATGTGCAAGTCGGAACCGTGCCGCTCGACTGCATCAATACCAGTTTGAACGGCTATATTTGGTTCCAGTTATGCCTGGTGTAGTTAACACATGCCCTTTATTTCAGTTTTACACATTTATCCAGTGATGTTTAAGCATTACCTACGTTCTATTCATTTTCAACAATACCAGTTTGAATTGCAATATTTGATGGCTGTTAAGCCTGCTGTCGGTAACATTGCCTTCCATTTTATATATGCTTTAACAGCATGCTGAAACCAACACATTCAAGCTATCATTTGGAGATGATATTGTTTACCTTTGCTATATTTGTTTGATGTTAAGGTTGCCGTACTTATCATGCCTTTCCACTACTTATGCAGGACAACAACGGGAGTGGCCACCATTTTCCGCCGAGGTTAGCTTCATCCCTCGGCTTGTACTCCCCCGTCGTTCCATAATGTAGTGCATATAGATCCAGGCTTGGACACTTGTTAGCTTCTAATATTGACTTGTTGCTTGTAGGTACATATGCCCTTGGCAAGGATCCACGCATCGACCCTTTTTGCGTATGGGGCGATGAGATATTGATGAACAAGCATCAAGTGAGGAAACTGATAAGGATTATTAGCAAAAATATATGAATGGTGGCAAGAAAATTATTTGTTTATGCTCTATCCAACACAACAGTGAGTTGTAGGATGGTAACTACAAACTCTGCAACCTTCTCTTTTTACTGCCCATAATGAGTTGTTAGACAACAATGTCTGAATCTTTTTCGTTCGCAGTGGTTCCTGAAGCAGTTCACTCAAGATTACCTCGCAAAGTACATGATTGGTGGACAGGCAATGAAGGTTAAATTATTTCATCCAGACTACAATGAGCATCGAGAAGTTGTAATGAAGATAGTGAAGGATGGATGGGCAGCCATCACAAGGGGTTGGCCTAGAGTCGTGCGTGCATTACGCATAGAGGAGGGCACAATATGGGCATTCCGCTTCAGCTTCTCCAACAACCAGAATCTATTTCGCCTCTCTCTTTACAGTATTTAGTACAAATGTGGTCCATCATTCTTTACTTGGTACTTCTGTAGTTCTTTAGTATATGTACATGTGCATCGAATTATGCATTCGTGGTTGAACCTATATTTGTAATAAACCTCGTTGGATATGATGTAAGTGATTGCCTACTTTCAAATTCAAAAGGGTGATTTTTAAATTAGGGATTAACTAGGATTAATTAGGGATTACACTGCACACGGTTTGCAAAAGCGAAACATCTGCGATAGACATGGAGATCAGACACGTTTCTAGGATCCACTACGTGTGCGATCAATCTCCACCACACACACGATCAGCCAGGAAAAAATATATGCGATCAATCTCCACTGCACACACGATCAGCCAAGAAAAAAACATGTGCGATTAACAACAGCATTGCACACAATTCTTTCTTATTAAATGTTTGCGATAGTCACCTTATCACACACGCTTCAAAATTATTGACTGTTTGTGATGTTGTGCGCATCACAAATGTTTGGTACTTCTTGGATTAACTGTGTGGGATGTACATGCTAACGGAAACGTATTCCTTGGATGGTCCGCGTCGAATGTACATAGCGGGGGCTAACTTTGTGGGATGTACTTATGATTGGAAATGATTTAGCCTGTGTAATTGTATTTTTTAGCACTACTGTACGTATAACCGTATTTGCTCGCTCGCCGGTTGCACACGACCTCATTTTGCCGAGCGTGTGTGCCAGAAGGGCATATCCCCGACGGTTACTGGGTCGTGTAGTAAGGACCCCCCCTATCGCCCACACTCA